>NC_061117.1:87375559-87737519 GCF_002878395.1 Capsicum annuum | reverse complement strand
ACCCAAATTTCTTTATTTATGATTTATGAGATTTGAGTTGAATAAGTTTGATATTTATGATTATTTCACCATCATGTTTCTTAAATTGAGAATTTATTCCATGAGTTGTATATTGTCATTACGTATTGATGATTTCTAAGCGATTTAAGACAAGTGTCATGAGTTATAACTTTCCATGAGAAATTTTACAATTGAATACATATCGATATTTTAGATTGAAAGTGAAGAATGAGTCCTATGATGTTTCCTTGAAGCTTTGATATTTGAAAATGATTCAAAAAGCAAATGTACTTGATGTTGAGAAAGAATGTGTTGAGTTGAGTCGGGTTAGGAATCCACAAGATGTTTATGATTTGCATATTAGATGTATATATATATTTATGTTTTGGTCTTTAAAATAGACCCATGAGTTGATATTAATTAAGGTATATTTTCTAACGCATTTTGAGTTGTGTCTGGGAGGAGTATTTAGCACCGAGCGGGAAATATGGTATTTCTTTGAAACTATGTGCCATCATAGGATTGATGTTAATAATTGTGGGCCAGAGGTCGAGTATGGGATTATGATAACGAGATTGAGGTTGTACTCCTTGGAAAGAGTACAACACTCCCGCCTATGTGGGGTTCTCTCCTTAGGAGAGAAAAATGTTGGACTCCATGTGGCTCATATGGTGTAGTTATGTCGATCATAAGAGACTCCCACGTCCATAATGATCTACGTACCATGAGTTACCGAGTCACTCTAAGTCATGAGTTAAAGAGTTTGAGTTTAGCTAAATGATTTATGAGATTTATGAAGCATATGTTATTACTAATGACTTATGAAAATGATATTTTAGATAATTCAAGAGAAGAGAGTTATTATTTTCAGCATGCATGATTTTCTTATATATTTATAATACTATTTACAATGTTGCATCCACCCCCATATACTCAGTACATTCCCAAGTAATGACTTCCATACTCTTTTGTATTCTATATTTCCTCATGGTATAGGTTCAGGTGCTCAGTCTCAGTAGCGACAGTGATCTTTAAGTACCTTCATCTACATTTCTATAGTTGGTGATTCCTCACGGTTTGAGGACCTATGTCCCTAATTTTTTTCTTATCAGTAGATGGTTAATTCCTTTTAGTTTAGTACGAGTCAGTCTGGGATTTGTCCCAATGGCTCCTCAATCCTATGTAGTAGAGGCTTTGTCAGACTAGTGTACCAGCATGTGCAGAGCTTTTTATATTTTGTTTGTATAGGGCAGTATTACTTTGTGTTTCAGTATGTTCGTGACATGGTTATTCCTCTTTATCTTAGCATGATTTGCGCTACAATGAGTTTTGAAAGTGAGGACAGGCTTAGAGAGTTAGCTTGAGGCCACGTGTCGCCTTGAGCACCATTTGATGTCTCGGGATAGGTTCTTGGAGCGTTACAAGCTTGGTATCTGAGCTTAAGGTTCAAAGAGCACTAGGGAGTCTGACAAGCTACGTTATGTAGAGTCTTGATCATCAGTGTGTACTGCACCACTTCTACGAGCAAGAGGCTATGGGACGTATTAGGAAAATTTATTTCTTTCTTTCAAAAGTCTATTGTGCCTATGACTATTTCTTTTGGCTGTTAATTTGTGATCTCTTATGACAGAAAATACCTCCTTGTAGAGCTCGTAGAAATAATGAATGACCTCAACCCATTGATCCTTTAGGTGAGACGGTGTCACATGCCAAATTTCGAGCAACTTTCTAAGCGCTAGCCCAGGCGGATGCCGCCAACGCCTAAGCCAACACCCAGGCTACTGTTCCACCTCCGTAAGGGAATAATTCAGCTGTAGCCCGGGTTCATGACTTTATACGAATGAATCTACTTGAGTTCTTTGGTTTGAAAGTAGGTGAAGACCCATAAATTTATTTAGATGAAGTATGAAAGAGCACTCAGATTATGCACGTGATGGAGGAGGAGAGTGTTGAATTGGCTACCTATCGAATGAAAGATGTTGCTTATGATTGGGTGGAGATGTGGAGGAAGAGTAGAGGGGAGAATGATACTCTTGTGACTTGGCAATTATTCCAAGATGCCTTCTTAGATAGATTCTTTCCCTCAGAGATGAGTAAAGCAAAATTAGAAGAATTTATAAACTTGACACAGAGACCCATGATAGTTAAGGAGTATTGCCATAAGTTTTACCAGTTATCTAAGCATGCTCCCAGTATGATGGCCGATTCTAGAACTAGTATGAGTAAGTTCTTGGCTGATGTATCTGGTTATGTTGTGAAAGAGTGTAGATCTGCTATGCTTAATAGGGACATCGACCTTTCAAGATAATGATTCATGCTCAGCAGATTGAAGTAGAAAAAGTAAAGGACAGAGAGAGTGAGAGGGAATAAGAGAATTAGATCAGAGCAACAAGGTTATAGTCAGACTAGATTTTTTTGGAGGGATCCATCCTTAGTTCCAGAGCCATTCTTTTGTGCCAGCACCTTTATCAGCCAGTACTCCTGCATTTATAATTAGGCTGGAGCGGGGTAGTATGCCTACTATGTCCAGGTCCCAGGATAGGGTGAGTAATAAACCTCGTCCTCCCCTATGTCTGAAGTCCAGTAGAGACCATCCTGGTGAGTTCTTAGTCGGTCAGAGGGGTGTTTTGGTTGCGGAAAGTTGGACCACAAGTTTAGGGATTGCCCTTATGCTAGATAGGGGAGTGGCGATGTTTATCCCCAGAGTCAGGCTATTAGTGCTCCAGCCCCTGTAGTTCATTATATTCCTCCTCAGGGTACCTCTTCTAGTACTGTAGGTAGTCAGCACCAGAATCGCTTTTATGCTATACCACCCCGCCAGGAGAAGTAGGATTCACCAGATGTTGTTACTGGTACACTTCGTGTATTTCATTTCGATGTGTATGAGTTGATGGACCCTGGGTTAAGTCTTTCTTATGTGACTCTGTTGGTGGCTGTGAATTTTCAAATTAGTGCTGAAAATATTTCCAAGCCTCTTTTAGTCTCTACACTAGTGGGTGAATTTGTTGTTGCTAAGAAAGTATATAAGAAGTGTCCTATCACTATTCTTAATAGGGTCATGTTTGCAGATTAGATTGACCTAAACATAGTTGATTTTGATATTATTCTGGGTATGGATTAGCTTCACTCTTGTTATGCGTCTATAGACTGTCGTACCGTGTAGTTAAGTTTCAGTTTCCCATTGAGCTAGTCTTTGAATGGTCCAAAAATTTTGTATCTCCTAAAAGTCATTTCATATCCTATCTTAAAGCTAGGAAATTGATATCCAAGGGTTGTATCTATCATATAGTCCAAGTTAAGGACACTAAGTCTGAGACTCCAACTATTCAGTCTCTTAGTGTTGTCAATGAGTTTCCTGATGTTTTCCTGGAAGATCTCCCAGGGGTACCTCCCGATAGAGAGATAGAATTCGGAATTAATCTTCTCCATGATACATAGTCTATTTCTATTTCTCCATATCATATGGACCCCGCAGAACTTAAGGACTTGAAAAAGCAACTCAAAGATCTTCTTTATAAGGGTTTTGTAAGGCCCAGTGGGTCTCTCTGGGGTGCACCCATTCTATTCGTGCGAAAGAAAGATGGTTCATTGCGCATGTGGATTGACTATCGCCAGCTTAACAAGGTCACAGTCAAGAACAAGTACCCTCTTCCTAGAATCAATGAGCTAGCTACTTCTCTAAAATGGATTTGAGATCCGGTTGTCACCAACTTAAAGTCAGAGAGTGTGATATTCCAAAGATGGCTCTCCATACTCGTTATGGTCATTTTGAATTCTTAGTCATGTCCTTTGGGCTAACGAATGCCCCGACAACTTTTATGAACCTAATGAATTGGGTGTTTAGACCATACCTAGATATGTTCGTTATTGTATTTATAGATGATATCATTGTATATTCCCAGAGTGAAAATGACCATGCAAATCATCTTTGAATTGTCTTACAGACCCTTAGGGATCAACAGTTGTTTACCAAATTTAGCAAGTGTGAATTTTGGCTAAGGTTAGTTGCTTTTTTGGGTCATATTGTTTCTTCTGATGGTATTCGAGTTGATCCTCAAAAGGTAGTATGACACCCTAACATAGGAAGGAGTCCCACATCGGCAAAACACAGGAGGGATGCTGGGTATATAAGTGAGAAAACCTTACTCCCTAGTGACGTGTTTTAAAGCCGTACGGGCCTGGGCCCAGATCGGATAATATCACTAGTGGACTAGATGAAGACAGGGGTATCTCAGGCCTCCTGTGTTGTCCCTGTCGATATGGGCCAGAGTTCAAATTGAGTGTAGGCGAATCGCGGGGCAAACCTTAGTCCTGAGTGTAGGCAAATCCCATTCGGTGGGGCAAACCTCAGCGAGGACGTTGAGTCCGTAAGGGGGGGTGTATGTGACACCCCAACTTAGGAAGGAGTCCCATATTGGCAAAACACAAGAGGGATGCAAGGTATATAAGTAACAAAACCTTACTCCCTAGTGACATATTTTAAAGCCGTGAGGGCCTGGGCCCAAAGCGGATAATATCACTAGTGGATTAGGTGGAGACAGGGGTATTTTAGGCCTGTGTGGTTCGGGATGCCCGTCGTGGCCAGGGTCGAAGGCCGGGTCATGATAGGTAAAAGCTATGAAGAATTGGCCTAGACCTATTTCCCTATCTGATATTAGGAGTTTCTTGGGTCTAGCTGGCTACTACCATTGTTTTGTTGAAGGTTTCTCTTCTATTGCTGTTCCTTTGACCCAGTTGACCCAAAAGAAGGTTAAATACCAGTGGTCAGATTTTTGCGAGAAGAGTTTTCAAGAGTTGAAGACTCGACTCACTTCAGTCCCCATGATGACCCTGCCTAATGGTGTAGACGATTTTGTGGTATATTATGATGCTTACAGAGTTGGGTTGGGTTGCGTGTTGATGCAAAAGGGTAAGGTTATAGCCTATGCCTCCGGGCAGTTGAAACCTCATGAAAAGAATTATTCAACCCATGACCTCGAGTTAGCTGCAGTGGTTTTTGCTTTGAAAATATGGAGACACTATTTGTATGGTGTTCATGCTGATGTCTTTACGGATCACAAAATTTTACAATATGTGTTAACTAAGAGAGAGTTGAATCTTCGACAGAGGCGATGGTTAGAATTACTGAAGGACTATGATATGAGTGTGTTGTACCACCTGAGAAAGACCAATGTAGTGGCAGATGCCCTTAGTAGATCGTCTTGGTAGTGTAGCACTTATCGAGGAAGATAAGAGGGACTTAGCCTGTGAAGTACATCGTTTGGATAGGTTAGGTGTTACATTGCTTGACTCAGTTGAGGGTAATATTTGGGTCCAAAGCAGTTTCAAATCTTCCCTAGTTTCGGAAGTGAAGGAGAAGCAGGATACAGATTCTTATTTGGTCGAACTGAAAGAATCAGTTAAAGACCAAAAGGTAAAGGTTTTCTCCTAAGGGGGAGATTGTATATTGAGATTTTAGAATAGATTGTGTGTGCCTGATGTTGATGATCTGAGGTAGAGAATTAGGGCTGAGGTGCATGGCACGCGATATTCTATTCATACCAGTGCTACCAAGATATACCACAATTTTTGGGAAATTTATTGGTGGAATGGTATGAAAAAGGATATAGCAAAGTTCGTAGAAAAGTATGCAACTTGCCAGTAGGTAAAGATAGAGCACCAGAGATCTGGTGGTGTGATGCAAGAATTTAACATTCCTACTTGGAAGTGGGAAGTGGTGAATATGGATTTCATGATCGGTTTACCTCTGTCTCGTCATCATCATAATTCTATTTGGGTCGTTGTAGATAGGTTGACTAAGTCAGCACATTTTCTGCTAGTGCATATATATTTCACCGTGGAGGACTATGCTAAGCTATATATTCGAGAGTTAGTCTGGATGCATGGAGTTCCATTGTCTATCATCTCTGATAGAGGTACTCAGTTTACTTCTTAGCTTTGGAGAGCCTTTCAGAAGGGTCTTGGCACCCAAGTTTATCTTAGCTCCGCTTTTCATCCACAGAAAAATGGTCAGGCTGAGAGGACTATCTAGACTTTGGAGGATATGTTGAGGACATGTGTTCTTAATTTTAAAAGAAGTTGGTAT
The DNA here is from genome assembly GCF_002878395.1 of Capsicum annuum. Taxonomy (NCBI): domain Eukaryota; kingdom Viridiplantae; phylum Streptophyta; class Magnoliopsida; order Solanales; family Solanaceae; genus Capsicum; species Capsicum annuum. The sequence continues at coordinate 87,731,434 of NC_061117.1, read as the reverse complement.
GAACATTTGTTGTTGATTGAATTTGCTTACAACAATAGTTTTCATGCTAGTATTGGAATGGCTCCATTTGAAGCTTTGTATGGGAGAAGATATAGATCGCCTATAGGTTGGTTCAAAGTGGGTGAAGCTGCTGTGATTGGACCTGATGCTGTATTTAAGGCTATGGAGAAAGTTAAGTTAATTCGGGAGAGGTTAAAGATAGCCCAGAGTCGTCAAAAGTCGTATGCAGATGTGAGAAGAAGAGCTGTTGAGTTTGAAGTTGGTGATATGGTGTACTTGAAAATTTCACCCATTAAAGGGGTGAAAAGATTTGGAAAGAAAGGGAAGATAAGTCCCAGATATGTTGGCCCTTAAAGAGTTTTGAATCATGTTGGGAAAACAGCTTATGAGATTAAGTTGCCTACTGAGTTGTTAGCTGTCCATCCTGTGTTTCATGTTTCTATGATCAAGAAGAACATTGGAGACTTTGTTGTTGTTGATCCATCGGAAGGTTGTGATGTTCATGATAGCCTTTCGTATGATGAAATTCCAGTTGAAATCCTAGATTATCAAGTTCGTAGACTGAGGAACAAGGAAGTTCCCTTGGTTAAAGTTTTGTGGAGAAATCAATCAGTCGAGAGTTCCACTTGGGAAACAGAACCTGATATGCGAACCAGTTACCCTCATCTTTTCTCCACAAGTTCGAATCAAGCTGAAGGTACTATTCCCTTAATTCAGTTTCCTTCTAATCTAAGGTATTTAGCTATATGGTTATTCTCTTTATGGTTTGTGCATTTGGGGAAGTCATCAAAAGTTTAGAGTAAAGTGAGCCCTTAGATGTGAGTTGTTCCATCTATAAGTCCTCGTTTTATCTTGTTCTTGGCCTATCTGGCAACATTCGAGAACGAATGTGTCCAAGGGGGAGATATTGTAATACCACAATCATTTCTTAAGCCTAAATTCATCTTTTCAGTGGATATGTATGACTTCCAAAGTGATTGATGTTTAAACCATGTTGTATTTCTCTAATTTCTAATTTTTGTCATGTAGAACATTGAATAGGCTTTCCATTGATACCAATTTCATTGAAATTTGACTTCAGACGAGGGAGTTATAGCCGTTTTACTCAGCGATATTAGATCACCCAGGTCTGACAGTCGACCTGGCGGACCATCAGGTCCTTGGTGGACTGTTAAGTGTCCTGTCAAGCCAAGGCAGTGACCCCTCTTCCAGGTCACCGTGTGATGCCCAAGATGGTGGACTGTCAAAAAGTTGATGGCTCGTCAAGGGGTCATCAGGTCGAGATAGAATATCTCATTTTTGGCCCTCGAGTGTCGGATGATTTGGTGGACTATCAGTTTCCTGACAGACCATCACTTTGACCGTCACGTCGAGGTAGAATGTCCCAGATTTGACACTCAAGTGATGGACGATCTGGTGGACCATCAGGAGACTTGTCGGACCGTCAGATCGACCGTCACAGGCCCCGATCAGCGAAATTCAGCTTTTTCAAAAGGTCATTTTGGTCATTTCCGATCCTTGTTTACTTATATGTACATCAAAGTAGTAAAAATAAGATCATTTTCTCCTATTTCTCTCCAATTTCTCCAAAGAATTTTCTAGAAAACTAGGGTTTTCTCTCAACCCAAAAATCAAAACTCCTTCCAAGAAATTCAAGGATCTTCCAATGATTTCTCCAAGTTATCCAAGAATTAAGCTCCCCAAGTCAAAGGCATCAAGGATCTTATCTAAAAAATGTAAGGAAGAAGTTCCCAACAAGTTTCTACATCTCCAAAATTATAATCCAAGGTATGTGGGGCTTGAACAAGAACACTTCTTTTGTTCTTGTGCCTAAAGATTTACTTTCTATTATTGATTTATATGCTTTTGCAAGTGGGTTTACAACCAAATTTCTTTATTTATGATTTATGATATTTGATTTGAATAAGTTTGATATTTATGATTATTTCACCATCATGTTTCTTAAATTGAGAATTTATTCCACGAGTTGTATATTGTCATTACGTATTAATGATTTCTAAGCGATTTAAGACAAGTGTCATGAGTTATGCCTTTCCATGAGAAATTTGACGATTGAATATATATCGATATTTGAGATTGAAAGTCAAGAATGAGTCCTATTATGTTTCCTTGAAGCTTTGATATTTTAAAATGATTCAAAAAGTAAATGCACTTGATGTTGAGAAAGAATGTGTTGAGTTGAGTCGGGTTAGGAATCCACAAGATGTTTATGATTTGCAGATGATATATATATATATATATATATATATATATTTATGTTTTGGTATTTAAAATAGACCCATGAGTTGATATTAATTAAGGTTGATTTCCTAACGCATTCTGAGCTGAGTCTGGGAGGAGTATTTAGCACCGAGTGGGAAATGTGGTAATTCCCCGAAACTACATGCCACCGTAGGATTGATGTTGATAATGTGGGCCAGAGGCCGAGTGTGGGATTGTGATAACGAGATTAAGGTTGTACTTCCTGGCAAGAGTATGACACCCCCGCCAATGTGGGGTTCTCTCCTTAGGAGGGCAAAACGTTGGACTTTATGCGGCTCACATGGTGTACTTATGTCGGTTATAAGAAACCCCCACATCCATAATGATCTAAGTACCATGAGTTACCGAGTCACTCTAAGTCATGAGTCAAAGAGTTTGAGTTGAGTGAAATGATTTATGAGATTTAAGAAGAATATGTTATTACTAATAGCTTATGGAAATGATGTTTTGGATAATTCAAGCGAAGAAAGTTATTATTGTCCGCATTCATGAATTTCTTATATATTTATGATATTATTTAAAATGTTGCATCGACCCCCACATACTCAGTACATTCCTAAGTAGTGACTCTCATACTCTTTTGTATTCTATATTTTCTCATGGTATAGGTTAAGGTGCTCAGTCTCAGCAGCGACAGTGATCTTTGAGTACCTTCATCTACATTTCTGCAGTTGGTAAGTCCTCATGGTTCGAGGACCTATGTCCCTAATTTTTGTCTTGTTAGTAGATGGTTAATTCCTTTCAGTTCAGTACGAGTCAATTGGGGATTTGTCCCAATGACTCCTCAGTCCTATGTAGTAGAGGCTTTGTTAGACTAGTGTACAAGTGTGTATAGAGATTTTAGTATTTTGTTTGTACAGGGTAGTATTACTTCGTGTTTCAGTATGTTCATGACATGGTTATTCCTCTTTATCTTAGCATGATTTATGCTATAATGAGTTCTGAAAGTGATGACAGGCTTAGAGGGTTAGCTTGAGGCCACGTGTGGCCTTGAGCACCATGTGACATCTTGGGATAGGTTCTTGGGGTGTTACAATCAAAGACCACCAATTCTTTTAATTACACGTTTGTTCCAACACACGGGCCAGGCAAAAAATATATTCTTATAAAGTAATTTTGAAAAATAGTACTAAAGTTTAAAGTATCCTCAACTCAAATTAATAAACCAATCACCGCTTTCAATAAACCAAAACTATGTCGAAAAATCAAAATCACCTCAAACTACACCAAACAGATTTAAAATAGTCTAATACCCTTTAACCTACTGCTGGCTCAACACCTTGACCAACCACACTAACAATTCTGAATCATTACCTGTGATAACAAATTTATTTTCAAGCCAATCAAACCCATTACCCTATTATTAAATAATTTACCTTCAATCATCTTGATTTAATCATATGCCTCATCATTAATTAATCATTATAATAGAGGAGGGCACGGAATATTTTTTTCTTTGTTACTGCAACAGATTAAAAGTTCTGTATTGTACAAGAAATTTCTTAACTACTCAATCATGGCTTCTAAATAATTTCTAAATCCAATAGTTAGTGTAAATCATTCTATAAACCAATCACACATAGCAAACTGTAATGTCTTTTTCATTTTATATTTTAAAATACAACTCATTAAGAATAAGGTCAAGTATATAGCTTCTACTAGCTTAAGCAGTTTTGATTTAGTTGATAGAGTACTGGTTCAACTAATACAACTTCAAGCCACCATGAAAACAAATATACAGGCGCTTCTTATTTTCTTCTACAAAAAATAAAGGAATTGACTATCCTAATTTTTCTACTGCATCAGTCCCTAAAATGTTTATCGGTAAAATAAGAGAATGGACTTGGCCAATTCTTTTTTGTTCTTTCTTATTATTATTTCTTTAGTTAAATTATTAATTTATCCTTCATTTTTTGGGTTATTATATTCTTCAAGTTTGCAACTGTGGTTGCTTTACCAAAAGTTCAATCTGCTCCTTTTATTGGCGAAATCAAAGCTCTAGATTAATTAACAATCTTCCTGATCGAGCATTATTGTCAATAATCTCCTTTTTTCTATTAAACAATTCTTAGCAATTATTCTATTTTTCAAAACCTGGTGATTTATATAAAAATCATCAAGATACATGTTGGTGATGATTTTTGCTAATGATATAGGTGTATATATACACTAAGAAATTGTATGTGTTAAATTACATCTTGTGATTTTTTATGTTATAGCTAGATTGCAGATTTGAGGTATTTGAAAGTGTTTTTTGGATTGTATCAAGAAATTTAGTGATTTTTGAAGTTATTTTTAAGTTGTGTTTGGTACAGTATTTTTAAAGGCGGGGGCATGAGATGAGATACTTTACTTGATGCAAGATGAGGCATAAACATCAAGGCGGTGGGGCATAAGTCTGATGAAACTCTAATATTTTATTAATTAATATCACAAAAATTAATGATAAAAAGTAAAACTACACAGAATTTATAAAAAAGTTTAAGAAATAAGAAAATTATAAATATACATAAATATTTCATCTTAAAATGTTAATCAAAGTCACCAACTAATTAAAAAATAATCAAAACTTCTTATCTCAAAAGATTAATTAGATTATGTAAAATGATTAAGTAGAAATTTATACTCAGTGGCATCAAATCAATGCAAGTGATAGAGGATGATGCATTTTACTTAAAATTTACAGATTAATCAGTAATCCCCTTTGCTCAGTGAATGACGAAGAGAAAGAATACAAATTAGAGCTAAGAATAATTTTTTTTAGATTTTTAATCTTTTTAGCTTCTTAAAATTTAATAACAAATTGAATTTTATATTTTTGGTATTAATCTAAATATTTATTAGCAATTTTAATTTTAATTAGAAGCCTTTTTCTAGGCTTACACCCCAAAAATAAAACTCGCCCAATGTCTAGGTGTATGCCTCATGATACTATTGCCCCCACACAATGCCTCGGTGCATTTTTATTACACCCTGCCCCAAGGCTAAAACAATGATTTGTAGAATTTCTAGTTTGTATCAAGGATCTAGATCTAAATTCACATATAACATTTTTGTGATGCTACAAGTGTTCTCATTATATATATGTGATACATTTATATATATATATATATATATATATATATATATATATATATATATTGTGTGTGTTTATATATATATATGTATATTACATACTCAAGAAATGTAATTGAAAATAGAGTGAAGGGTCAAAAACTCTCCTAAACTATCCTTTTTTTGAGTTTCACACCTAAACTATTAGAATTTTGAGTTTCATAGCTAAATATCACTCAATAGTTAGAAAAATACACCTCGGCTAATATGTGATGGTGTGTGTACTTTTTTTTAGTTTAAATCTACCCATTGGGCCCTTTATTAAAACTCATAATTGTCTACCCAATGGACTCAAAAGCTCTGCACTTAACAAAGATATTTACATATAAAAAACAAAATCACAAAGCAAAAATCAAAATCTTTAGAAACGAGACTATCCTTTCATCTTCTTCAGTGAACTGAACTACACCTGCTCTGATCTACTGCTGAAGACAATAATGGAGAATCTTCATGCTTGTATCTTCACTTTCGTTTTCCACGTATCATTGATTTCAAGTAGTTGTCATCTTAGGCATTTAAAATTCTCACAAATTCCATGAAAAATAGCTCAGTAAATGTTTCCTCAACTTAAGGTAAACAGATCTTGCAAGGTATCTTCTACATTAAAGAATTCACTCTATAGAACTTTCTCTCATGATAAGAGATTTAGCTCATCACCGTTGATTCCTCTTCCTAAAGATTAAACCAAGGCTAATACCACTGCATATAATACGAGATCTTCGTTGATGTAGCTAGAATCTCTTATTTGTTTTGAACCTATTCCCCTCTTACTTGATCTTACCCTTTTACTTTATTCGCCACCAGGATTTGTAGTTGTTGCAAGGGATTCCAGAATATTCTTGATTCTCTCTTTAGGAGGTAATTACAAAATCTTATTTCTTGTTGATTGTCTCTGTCTAACCTTACTAGTATGTATCTCATTATTCTGATTATTACATCTTTCCTATTGTTGTTTATTATTGTTATGCCCTGCTTCTCCAGAATGCTTCTCATTGTTGTTGATCACTTAAATATTAAATGACCTATTCTACAATTTGTTGAATCTAAGATTTGGAGTTTCACTTTTATATATGTTTAGAATGACATTTGATTGTGTTGGTAATTCTTGATAAATGAATAAATAATTCTTTATGTACCTACAAAATAGAAAAATTGCTTAGCTAGAAAATATGCCAATTTCTTCCCTTCTCTATATATATGCTCCACCTCCACTATTCTAAATCATGTCTAAGAGTCAACACCTCTGTAATTAGGTTGTTGTTGTCCTCAAATCTCCTAGTCTCAGCATAGACTAGGATATCTTCTTAATTTCTTGTACAAAATTCTCTTGAACAAGGACTAGAATTGCCCTTAGCAGCTTCATAAGTGTTAAATTTGGAAGTTCCAATCAAAAGAAGCTTCTAATGTATCACCATACACCTTGTAATTGGGGTGTACTATTCAAAGAATTTTACCAATAAAGGCCAAGACAATGAAACATTAATTAATCAGGGATAAATGCTTTTCACCAACAGAAATATATTTCTATAAATGCTAGAAAAGACATTTTACCCCCATAATTGATACTATTTCTCTTTTTTCCGTATCTTCCATAAAATAATTAGAGGAACAAACTTAAGCTTAGGTGACACCTCTACATTCGACCATTTATACATAATATCTTTTGATTGGAGGAAAGAAGCCTACACCCTCCCTTTTACACTTTTTTTCATTTAAAATTTGTCACATGAAATATAAATTCCACTGTAGGAAAAGTTAAATAAATGACTAGTAATAAAAATTTCATTTATTTTCACAAAGAATAGTTTCTCCACTTTCTCATTATTTATCATTTCAAAAATTGACATACCCTTGAGAACTAATTGAATTTTTTGTATGTTTCACTCATATTTTCAAAGTTTTAAATTTCTTTGAGAATTCTCATCAACCTTTTAATTTGACGTATTGTATTGGAACTTTTTGTTAATGAAGAGAAAAAAGAAGGATGTTGATAAATGAAGAAGAAGGAGGAGTAGGAAGAGGTTGAGAAAATATGCAAAAAGAAAAATGATTAAGAAATGATAAAGAAGGGGGAGAGAGTTTAGGGTTTTAAAAAAAATAATTGAAAAATAAAAAAAATAATTTTTCAACAAATAGATCCATTAAATATGCCACGTGGAAAAAATAATTTAAGCCCAAACACGCCTAAGGAAATTATAAACAAATATTTGATCCAATCAACATTGAGGTGTGTTTCTCTAACTATTGGGTGATAGTTTAGATATGCAACTATAACTTTCAATAATTTAGGTGTGAAACTCAAAAAAAGGAGATAGTTTAGGTATGTTTTTGATCTTTCACTCTTGAAAATATATATATAACTTTGCTTCCCCTAAATGTGTATCTAACAAAATTGAGGAAATATTGATACAACTATATTGAGCGAATAGATACAATGTATCCAACTAAATTGAGCAAATAGATATAATGAAATTGAGTGAATAAAAACAACAAATTATGGTATCATTGATATAAGGTGTGTTCGTGTTATGACCTGAGACTACCCCTCAAGTCGTAGAATGTTTCTTAGAATCACAAGTGACTCTAAGCTAACCCATGGCCTAGCAAAACACTAAGAATATAGATAATAGCATATTATTGATAAACAAATGTTTATAAATAGATATAGGAGGATCTGTTTGGGAAGTAAGAAGCCGTTTTGACATCACTTTATCTGTAAATAATTCTCGATACGAAAACACAAACTAGGGGGCTGATCTTTGAATAGAAAAAATAATGGATCTATAGGGTCCCAAATGAATTGGCTTATTTGAAAAAGGCCTTATTATTTAGAAGATCTATATCGTGTCTGGTATTGCATGGTTCCACTATGCAAGAACACCAAATCATTCTCTTGAATCTGATCCTCTTCATCATAAATAATCTTCTTGTCCCAAAATAACCTGGACTAATAGGGAAATCCCAATTCATTGGGTAGCTAATAAAACACTTATGAGATGCTGAACTAAATAATATATTAAATATCCAAAGAAATCTAATCATAAATAGAAAAGTCTAAGATCACAAGATGAACATCTCACTCTATGTTAGAAAAGTCTCTACTATGACGAGTTGCTGGGACAAGCCCCCAACTAACTTTAGCGGTATGAAAATTGGGAATCACAAAGACAAAATGAAATAAAATGTTGAATCTGGTCGTCACACGATGATGACTCACTAAAATTGCTGCTGCTTACATGAGAAGAGAGCGTACTTCGCGCGATATGAATATTGAGTGTCACGACCTATATTATAAGACAATATAGTGTAAAATAAAGTATGCGATCAGTAATTTAAATGTACTGAGCATGCAAGATGGGAAAATAATTGATATGAGCTAAACATGGTACATGTAATATGATAACTAGTTCAAGACCAAGTAATGAACAAATGAACTGAAAAACTAAATACAAAATAGTGCATGAATCTAAAATTTAAAATGTAAATTGTGGACTGTGGGAGTTACTAATAATCGGCATACTCGAATGTGAGCTAACTGGGTCCAACCTATAAACCTATCTAGAAGGGTGTTCTGTACCATGCCAATCATACAAACAATGACTATCTTGGATCCACTAAACTGATGACCAAAAACACTAAGGTGTCAAAACTGATATAAGGGATGGCCATTTAGTATCTACGTTGGCATCATACTTTTTGGACGTACGGACTTCTACTAAAGATCTCAGCCTAACTAGTGGATGACCATTCATTCTTGCATTCGCTCGGTGCTAAGTACTACTCCCAACTGAACGTCACTGATAACTGAAATGCTCATTAATGGTAATAATCTGATGACTTAAATAAATGTACTATTTAAATCATTTAAAATATGTAAAGTGGGTAATATAAATCCAAAAGTATATGCATGAAATTATAGGTCAACAGGTGTCCATAACCTGCCATCTCTAAAGAATGCAACTATTGTGTCAATTTCGTAAACTGAACGCAATTACAGAATTCAACGACTCAGGTAGAATAATCATGGAATTTACAATGTAACTAGGGTTTAGGATCATAAGCAAGTAATAAAACTAGGATTCATGCTATAACGGGGATTATAACTCTATGACACCAAAAGTCTGATATATCAAAAGAATGTACTAATATCCATAACCCTGAGTCATGAAAAAAGAATTGTACTAAAGAGTTGTATTAAAGTAGAGACTCGATAGGATAATGGGAACCCATTGATAAAGTCACACATACCTAGAGATGAGAACCCTAAAGAATTATTTTGAGTAGATGTCTGAAAAAGATGAACCTTAACTGACCTTGAGAAAAAGGGATCACCTTTTTTCTCTTATAAAACTACGTATTGGATGATATTCTAATTAATGAGAGATTAGGGTCAAGTATACCCTACTAATAATCCTTGAAATTCCCAAAACGACATAGTTTTGATGTTAAAAGAGTGGGCAAATACTGATATGCCCCTTAAAATTGCATAACTAGAAACTGCAGGAGAGGACGCATGAGACCTTCCCATGATCGTGGGACAAACCTAGATCCTGGGTTGCACTTGTGGTTGGGAGCTGTATGATATATCTTTGAACATGATCAAATGAGTATTTGTATGATTGTGGGATCTACCAATGGGCATATCTTGGTTTGTATTTTTGCTGGTTAATTAAGGGTATTTGTGGGACTCATGATCGTGCTAGGGGATCGTGGTTTCAAAGAACCATCGTCGTTCCTTCTCATGGAATGAGGTACACTTTGTAAACTTTTAGATTTTAGGGTTGTCTTGATCAGACGATACCATTGTATGGTCATATGATATAACCACTATCGTTGTTGGTCTCATGGCACCTGCTTTATTAAAAAGACCATAACTTTTTACTCAAATGTCAGATTAAGGAAAAACTAGATATATTTGAAAGGTGATTCAAGTATCTATCATTTGGTGGTTCTAAGGATAAAAAATGCATCTGAATCTAGAAGTCATGCTTGTTTGAATCTGATTACTCCTTTAGGAATCCATCGGTAATAAAGGTTTTGGATTGGTTAAGGGCTAGAGGGTTATTGTCTCCATGGTACATGGCCAAATACCCTTTCATACTATTAAAACTTGATGATTTACCCTACTTATACTTGAAGCATGATTCTAGCCTATTATTGATTTTCTCAGGCATTACAATATCTTCTCCTTGGGAATATTCATCCCCGGATAGAAATTGACAAAGTTAGAAGGTTAGGGGAAAACAGATGAAATTCCCACATTTTTTCACCACTTCTCTTGATATTATTGGTTCCCTTCTAGACTATATATACATGGAAATTCTTACACTGAGTTTCTAAGAGCTAAAATATAACATGGTACTAGATCGGTAACTGTTACATGGGTTGATTCGGACTCATGGATGCATGTTATGGCATGGGGATAACTAGGTGACATGAAATAGAAAAAATTAATTAATTATAGGGAAACTATTACCTCAATCTAGGACTAAGCTAAAAGTGAAGAGATGTGAGTACTTAGTGATTTTGTCTGCCTCTACATCCCAAATATCTACCTTAACTGAGTGATTTCACCATAGAAAATTTACCATTGCAACCTCTGTATTCCTCGACCATTGAACTTGACAATCAAGTATTTTTATTGAAACTTCTTCAAAAAAGAGACTATATTTAACACCCACACTTTCTAAAGGCACAACCAATGCGAGATCACTAATGCACTTCTTTAGCAAGGAAACATAAACAACTGGATGCAGTATTTCTAAGTTCGTCGGCAAGTCCAACTCCTAGACCATCATGCCAAAATAACCTATAACCTCATAAGGACTAATAAAGAAGGGATTGAGCTTTCCTTTCTTTTTGAAACTCTTCACCTCTTTCATAGGTGAAACTTTCAAGTAAAAAAAATCACCAACGATAAACTTAAGTTCCCTATTTCTCATATCTATATAAGACTTCTGATGACTTTGAGCCATTCTCAATCTCTCTCTAATTAGCTGAATTTTCTCCATAGCCTCGGGGACTGAGTCTAGTCCTATCAATGTAACTTCATATAACGCCCCAAATCTGGTACCCAAAATGCTGCACAATACTCATGACCTTGAAAGACCACAAGCTAACCAATGACTGATATCTGTACATGTATACTGCATAAAATACTTGATAACACAGAAAAATAAACTGAAAGGACAAAAGGTTCACATAACTGAAGTAAAATATAACATCTAAACGAAGTATGAAATATTCAAAACAAAACTGAAAATACTGAAGTCAGAAATATGATAGTCTAGAAAGCCTCAAACTGACTGAACTATCTGAGTAAGGCGTTGATGGGACATGTCCCCATTTAACTCCAACTAATAAACTAATTAATGAAATAATAGATAAATAATCATGTCCTCCAAAGATGTGGACTCACTTCTAACTCTGAATACTAAAACTGGAATCTACTATTGATCTGAAGCTCGTGTCTCTAAACTTATGGTATAAGACACTAAGCGTAAATGCGTCAGTACTTTGAAAATATTGGTATGCATGTGGGGTAGGTTTAATGCATGGGGTTCATATGCATGAACAATACTGGCTAACTGACTAATATGAACGTGAGAATACATGCATGCATACATAGTACCTATATCTGAAATCGTGATAACATGAGTACGGAATCTGACTACTAATAACATGACATACTAATAACTGATATAATTGATAAGATGAGTGACTGTACCTGATAGTCCTGAATCTGATGGAACTATTTAAGTTCCTTACTGTGTTTGAGTTAACTGTATTTGACAGCCTTGAATTCTGAAGAACTATCTGAGTTCTTTAACTGAGACTGATACTGAGACTGTGGGAGGTAGTCATCTAACCGACATGTCCCAAATGATACATTATAACTGAATTGGGGTCCAATCTATGCACTGATTAGAAGGTTGTCAATTCCACGCCATTAGTAAGGACAACATATGAGTTACCCTAATATAATAGGTAACTCTAGTGAGAATGGTGGGAACCCTCATATAGCAGGCTAATCCACCTCATCTACCCTCATATAGAATGCTATGATTTCTAAACCTATGTTGGCTATATAGTTCTTGAACACAAGGATTACTTCTAAGAATCACACCCTTACATAACATGCGAGTTCCCATCCTTGCGTTCACTCGGTGCTAATTTCTACTCCCATCTAAATAGACACTAAACATAATTTACTGAACTGAACATGGACTGAGTTACTACATTCCGTTGACTGATGGAATATTACTGATATCTGACAACTGACTAGGTTCATGAGATCATATAGATTTCCTAAGTCATAAGACTGTGTGAAATCTAAGGATTCATCGCTTGACTGAGAGTATCGTGGAAACATGACATGGCTCTAAGCACACTGCTAATGTTTCGGGTACAAGTACCCCCAGGACTCGATGGTAGGAAACTTACCAAGCTTAACTTACTTGAACATATAACTAACATCTTAATCCATAATACATTTATAGAAGCATTCCATCAAAATATGTGAAAGGCATAACTTGTACATACATGGGGATTTCATGATATCATACTAGTTGGGCATTGTTCCTTCATCTAGGCATTTAATCAAATACATGGTAGGTATAGCACATGTAGACAACATTATACAATAATTAATCATCATGATTCATCTATAATTTCATCATCCTAAGGTTTATTCATTGGTTCACATGAATATACATCTATTCAAATCAGTTCTACATAAAATTGATCACCCAACATGGATTTAAATTCAATTGATCATACTTAACATAAACAAAACATACCCAACATGAAATTCATAAAGAAATCCATAAACTTAAACTTAGAAAAGAGATTCTTGGGCTTCATGGATGAAAAAAGTCCATGAATGAACACTACACATACCTTAGTTCATGATTTCATGAATATTAATGGAGAAACATTCTTGGAATTGGATCTTCTATGAAAACCCTAGCATGTTCTTGAGAGGTTTTTGAGAAAAGAGAGTGTATTTTGGGTGAACAGTGGCTGAATCACGAGTTAAAGGGCTTAAATAGGGGTGGAAAGTTTACCATTTTAACCCTGGACGCGTCATTTAATTTCAGTTAAAATTTCTCGAATTGAACTCCTAACATAACGCGATGCTGTTGTGCTGTGTCACTGGAATTTGACAATTGGGAAATAAGAGATGGCGCAACACGGAGCCATCGTGTTGCCCCTTTTTTAAAGACCTGGAACTTTGGCACAACGCGGAGGAAATCACGCTGATACTCTAAAAAAGGAACAATTGCCATTTTAGCTTGTGGAGTGGTGCACTACTGACCAATAAGCTGGACTTTTTACATAACTAAACTAATACATGCGTGCATGACTGAATATGCAATGGTACTTGATGCCAAATTTTTACTGGGAATATAAGCATGAAACTGCATACCAAGTTTGTGATGAACACCGAACATGAAACTGAGTATGCTTAAGGAGAACTTTTACCTTGAGCCTGATCTGAGTTGGCGAAGAAGAGGTGAGGGTACTTGGTGCGCATGTCTTCCTCTGCTTCCCATGTAGCTCCCTCGATGGACTGATTTTGCCAAAGAACCTTAGCTAGAGGGACTTCTTTGTTCCTCAATCTACGAGTCAGATAGTCTAAGATTTTGACTGGAATCTCTTTATAAGAGAGCGTGTTCTGAACATCAATGCTCTGAATAGGTACTATAACTGAGGGGTCACCTATGCACTTCTTGAGAAAAGAGACATGCACGACTGGATAAACTGAGGCTAGATCTGAAGGCAATTCAAGCTCATTGGCTACCTTGCCAAAGCGACTGTAAATGATGAAGGGATCGACATATCGGGGATTGAGCTTTCCCTTCTTGCCAAATATCTTCACTCCCTTCATGGGAGAGATCTTTAGATAGACATAGTCACCAATCTCAAACTCATGGTCTTTTCTACGAACATCTGCATAAGACTTCTGTCGGTTCTAAGCAGCCCAAAGTCTTTCTCTGATCAACTGAACTTTTTCTAAGATGTCGAATACTAAGTCAGGCCCTATAACTGAGGCCTCACTAACTTTGAACCAACCAATTAGAGATATACATCTACTACCATAGAGAGCTTTGAATGGAGCCATTTGATTACTGGAATGATAGTTGTTGTTGTATGCAAACTCAATCAAAGGTAAATGATCATCCCCACTTCTCTTGAAATCGACTGAACACGCCCTTAGCATATCTTCTAACATCTGAATGGTCCTTTCTTGTTGACCATCTATTTGAGGATGAAAGGCTGTACTAAGATGAACTTGGGTACCAAGACCCTTTTGGAATGCTTTCCAGAAATGAAAGGTAAACTTGGTACCTCTATTTGAGATAATAGATAGTGGAACACCATGAAATCTGACCAACTGCTTGAGGTAAAGTTTGGCATAATCCTTGGCTGAATAAGAGGTATAAACTAGAAAGAATGAGCTAATTTGGTCATTCTATCTACAATGACCCAGAATGAATCATGTTGATGACGAGTTTGAGGCAAACCCATCACGAATTCTATGTTCACAACTTCCCACTTCCAAGTTGGAATACTAAACTCCTACATGGACCCACTAGACTTCTGATGCTCTATCTTAACTTGCTGACATGTGGAGCACTTATCCACAAACTCTACAAGGTCTCTCTTCATCCCAATGTACCAATATATTTCCCGCAAGTTATAGAACATATTTATGGCCCCCGGATGAATATAGTAGTGCACACCATGCGCTTCTGCAAGAATTATCTACCTTAAGTCATCTACACCTAGAACACAGAGACGACCCTGACAACACAAAACACCATTTCCACCTTTGGAGAAAACCTTTACTTTCTGATCCTAAACTTACTCTTTAAGCTTGACAAGGCTGGGAGCTCTATCTTGCTTTTCTTTCACCTCTGAAACTAGATGTATCACCCTCATCTGTATCAACTAAGAGAACGCCTAGTCTGGCAAGCTGATGGACTTTCTAAGCTAACTTCTTCTTACTATCCACAACATGAGAAACACTACCTATGGATAGACTACTGAGAGTGCCGTCACTATATTAGCCTTACCCGGATGATAGAGGACACTCATGTCATAGTCTTTCAAGAGTTCTAACCACCTTCTCTGATGAAGATTGAGATCTTTTTGAGAAAAGGCATATTTAAGACTTATGATCTGTGAACACATTGACATAAACACCGTATAGATAATGTCTCCAATTCTTTAAGGAAAATACTACGACTGCTAACTAAAGATTATGAGTAGGGTAATTCCTCTCATGGGGCTTAAGCTGTTTGGAGGAGAAGGCTATGACCTTACTATTCTGCATGAGGACACAAATCAAACCTACTCTAGATACATCACAATACACTACGAACCTATCTGGACCATCTGGAAGTGCTAAAATTAGAGCAGAGGTCAGTCGAGTCTTCAAATCCTAAAAACTCTTTTCGCAAGGATCTGACCACTGAAACTTGACTTTATTTTGAGTCAATCTGGATGTAAGGGATGTAATAGAAGAAAATACCTCAACAAACCATCTATAATAGCCAGCTAAACCCAAGAAAATCCTAATATATGATGGAGATATTGGTCTAGGAAATTTTCTTACTGCTTTAGTCTTTTGAGGATCAACTCTAATGCCTTCAACAAAAATGATGTGACCATGGATTGCTACTGACCTTAGCCAAAATTTGCACTTACTGAATTTGGCGAATAGCTGATGATCTCTGAGAGCCTGAAG
Source organism: Capsicum annuum (assembly GCF_002878395.1). Taxonomy (NCBI): domain Eukaryota; kingdom Viridiplantae; phylum Streptophyta; class Magnoliopsida; order Solanales; family Solanaceae; genus Capsicum; species Capsicum annuum. Next base: position 87,715,284 of record NC_061117.1, on the reverse strand, counting down.
TACTGTCCTGAGATGGTCTAAATTATCACGCTCATTGCGGGAATAGACTAGAATATCATCTATGAGGACTATGACGAACATATCCAAGTACTGCTTGAACACACGGTTCATCAATTCCATGAAAGCGGCTGGGGCATTGGTAAGACCAAATGACATGAATAGAAATTTAAAGTGACCATACCGAATTCGTAAAGCTATTTTAAGAATTTCATATTCCCTAACTCTGAGCTGATGATAGCCGGATCTGAGATCTATCTTAGAGAAATAACTAGCACCCTAAAGTTGGTCAAGAAAGTCATCAATTTTGGGAAGAGGATACTTGTTCTTGACCGTGACCTTATTAAGTTAGCGATAGTCTATACACATTCTGAGAGAACCATCTTTCTTGAACACGAATAGCATTGGAGCGCCTTACGGGGAAACACTGGGCCTGATGAATCCCTTATCTAAAAGATCATTCAATTATTTTTTCAGTTCTCTGAGTTTTGTTGGTGCCATTCTATATGGCAGAATGGAGATAGGTTGAGTATTTGGAAGAATATCAATGCCAAAGTATATTTCTCTTTCGGGAGGAATTCCTAAAAGATCTTCGGGAAAGACATCTGAATATTCATTCACTACTATGACTAATTCAAGGCTGGGAGTTTTGGAACTAGTGTCCTTAACTCAAACAAGATGATAGAAACATCCTTTAGATATCATTTTCCTTGCCCAAAGGTAGGAAATAAGATGACGCCTGAAAGCGGATACACTACCTTTCCACTCAAGGACAGGTTTATTTGGGAGCTGAAATTGGACTATTCTATTTCTGTAGTCAACTGTGGCATAGCAAGAATGAAGATAATCCATGCCGAGAATGACATCGAAATCAGTCATCTCCAATTCGACTAAGTCTGCTAAAGTGAATTTCCAAAATATCATAACTGGGCAGTTCTTGTATACCCACCAGGCTATGATGGTTTTACCCACTGGGGTAGAGACTGAAAAGGGCTCTGCTAGGATTTTCGGACTGATTCTGAAATTGCCTGATATATGGGGAGTAATAAAAGATAAAGAAGCTCCTGGATTTAGCAAAGTGTAAACATGAACACGAATGATCTGTAACGTACCAGTAACTATATCAGGAGAATTTTCCTGATCTTTTTAGGACTAAAGAGCATAGAGACGATTTTGGGCGTTGACACTAGTAGCACTGGAGGTGGCACCCTGCTGATTTGGGCTACCTAACTGAGCTGAGGAGCGATTCTGTTGACCCTGAGGACCTAGCTGAGGACAGTCTCTGAATTTGTGTCCTGGCTTGCCACATCCGAAACAAATACCACTGCCAGCTCTGCAAATACCTTGATGGTACTTTCCATAAGTCTGCCAAAGAGGATAGGTACGGGCACTGTTAACACTACCCTAGGTCTTAGAGTTTGGTGCTCTATCTTTGTTACCCACTCTGAACTTAGGAACTGGAACACTGGCTAAAGAAGGAGCTGGAACTGATGACTTAGGATAAAATGGAGAACGATTTTCTCCTTCTGACTTTGGCTGAGCGAAGTCAAAACTAACTGTATTTGCTCTCTTATTCCGCTTCTCCCTCATCTTAATGTTTTGCACCTCAATCTGCTGAGCATGATTCATAATCCTAGCTAAAGTAATGTCACTATTTAGCATGGTGGATCTGCACTCATTAACCATGCTATCATTCACCCCTGAAATGAACTTACTTAACCTTGCCCTGCTATCTACAACCACATAAGGGGCATGTATAGCTTATTGAGTAAATTTAAGAGAATAATCTTTCACTATCATATTTCCCTGCCTGAGGTCGATGAATTCTAACACCTTAGCTTCCCTAAGCTTTAGGGGAAAGAATCTATTGAGGAAAGAAAATGAAAACTCCTCCCACTCAACTGGCCCTACATCATATGCCCTCTCTGACTTCCACTGCTTCAACAAGTGTGAGAAACATCCTGCAACTGATATGCACCTAGCTTAGCACTCTCAACAATAGTCACCCCCATGATATCTGTCACCTTCTGCACCACATCTAGGAATTCTTGAGGGTCCTTATCTGTCTTAGACCTGATAAAGGATGGAGGATTCATTCAGGTGAAATTTTGAATCCTGGCTGCATTTGAATTAGCCACTGGATTGGCTGGAATGATAGCTGGTCATTCATTCTGAGAAGCAACTGAGTTAGCAAGAGTAGTGAATGCAGCTCGAAACTCTGCATGAGAAACATGATCACTCAAAGAATTTTTGGGCTAGGGGGCTGACTGATTTCTGTTTCTTCTTTTAAGAGGCATATCTTGTAGAAGAAAGGGAGAAACATATTAGACTGAGATATTGACTTGAGATTATGCTCACTGGTACGATATGAATACTAAAATAGGCGAAAAAATTCTTAAAACATCTTATAGCCTCTTGTACATAAACGTGGCACGCAACACACCTATGTACAAGACTCTAGTAGATGCGACTTTCAAACTTCCTAGGACTCTATTGAACCTTAGGATTTGATTCCAAGTTTGTAACGCCACAAATTTGGTACTCGGAATGCTACACAGTGCTCATGATCCCGAAGGACCACAAGCTAACCCATGACTGATATCTATACCTTTATACTGCATAAAATACTTAATACTGTAGAAACATGAACTGAAAGGCCATAAGTTTCACATAACTGAAGTAAAATATAACATCTAAACGGGGTATGAAATACCCAAAACAAAACTGAAAATACTGAAGTCTAAAACATGATAGTCAAGAAAGCCTATAACTGACTGAACTATCTAAGTAAGGAGTTGATGGGAAATGTCCCCAACTAACTTTAACTAATAAACTAATTAATGAGATAATAGAGAAATTTTTATGTCAACAAAAGATGAGGACTCACTTCTAACTCTGACTACTGAAACTGGAATCTACTGCTGATCTGGAGCTCGTGTCTCTAAACCTATGGTATAAGACACTATAGCATAAATGCGTCAGTACTTTGAATGTACTGGTATGTATATGGGGTAGGATTAATACATTGGGTTCATATTCATGAACTATACTAGCTAATTAACTAATATGAACATGAGAATACATGCATTCATACATAGTAACTATATCTGAAATTGTGATAACATGAGTACTCAATCTAAATACTGATAACATGAAAAACTGGTAACTGATATAGATGATAACATGAGCAACTATATCTGGTAGAACAATCTGATTTTCGTACTATGTCTGAGTTGACTGTATCTAACAGACCTGAATTTTAAGGTACTATTTGAGTTCTTTTACTGAGACTGATATTGAGACTGTGGGAGGTAGTCATCTAACTGACATGCCCTAAATAATGCATTACAGATGAATTAGGGTCCAATCTAGGCCCTGATTGGAAGGGTGTCAATACCGCACCACTGGTAAGGACAATATGTGAGTGACCTTAATATAACAGGTAACTCTAGTGAGAATGGTGGGAACCGTCATATAGCAGGCTAAGCCACCTCATCTACCCTCATATAGCAGGCTATGATGTCTTAACCTATGCTGGCTATATAGTTCTGGAATGCAAGAATTGCTTCTATGAATCACACCCGCACAAAAAGGGTGAGTTCCCATCTTTGGGTTCACTCGGTGCTAATTTCTACTCACATCTGAATAGATACTGAACAGAATTTACTGAACTGAACATGGATTGAGTTACTGAATTCCATTGACTAACAAAATATTACTGATATCTGATAACTGAATGAGTTCATGAGATCATGGAGATTTCCTGAGTCATAAGACTGTCTGAAGTCTAAGGATTCATAGCTTGACTGAAAGTATCATGGAAACATTACATGGCTCTAAGCACATAGCTAATGTTTTGGGTAAAAGTACCCCCAGGACTCAATGGAAGGAAACTGAACAAGCATAACTTACTTGAACATGTAACTAACATCATAATCCATAATACATTTATAGAAGCATTCCATCAAAAGATATGATGGGCATAACTTGTACATACATGAGGATTTCATTATATCATACTAGTTAGACATTGTTCCTTCTACAAGGCATTTAATCAAACACATGGTAGGTATAGAACATGTAGACAACATTATACAACAATTAATCATCATGATTTATCTCTAATTTCATCATCCTAGGGTTTATTCATAGGTTCACATGAATATACATCTATAAATATCAATTCCACATAAAATTGATCATCCAACATGGATTTAAATTCAATTGATTATTATTAACATAAGATAAACATACCCAACATGAAATTAATAAAGAAATCCATAAACATAAACTTAGGAAAGAGATTCTTGGGCTTCATTGACGAAAGAAGTCCATGAATGAACACTATGCATACCTTAGTTCATGATTTTGTAAAGATTGACAGAGAAACTTTCTTGGAATTGGATCTTCTATGAAAACCCTAGCTTGTTCTTGAGAGGTTTTTGAGAGAAGAGAGTGTATTTTAGGTGAAGAGAGGTTGAATCACATGTTAAAAGGCTTAAATAGGGGTTGAAAGTTCACCCTTTTAACCCTAAACATGTCATTTAATTTCAGTAAAAATTTCCTAAATTGAACCCCTAGCGTGACGCAGTGCTATCGCACCGTGTCACTGGAATTTGACAATTGGGAAATTGAGGGATTTCGCAACGTGGAGACATGCATTGCCCCTTCTTTTGTGACCTGGAACTTTGGCGCGACGCAGAGGAAATTGCCCTGAGACACTGGAAAAGGGCAATTGCCATTTTAGTTTGTGGCATGGCATGCCACGACCAATATGGCTCTATTTTATGATGCGAACTTGAAATAGTCATAACTTCTAACTCGGTTATTTGATTTGGGTAAATCTTATATCGATGGAAAGATTATTGAATTTTCCACATGACAAAAAGTGAAAATCTTGAAAATTCCTCATTAAATTTGCTAGGAAAAGTATAGGGTATTACACTTCACCAGCTTCAAACCAACCAATAAGAGATCTACACCTCATTCTGTTAAGTGCCTTAAATGGGGCCATCTAAATAGTACACTGATTGTTGTTATTATACACAAATTTAATCGAAGGTAGATGATCATCCCAACTAACCTTGAAATCAATAACGCATGCTCTCAATATGTCCTCTAAATTCTGAATGGTCCTTTATTAGTGATTATCTATCTGTAGGTGAAAGGTTGTACTGAGATTAACTTTGGTACCATGACCTTTCCAAAATGCCTTCTAAAACCGAGAGGTAAACTAAGTACCTCTATTTGAAATGGTAGTCAAGAGGACTCCATGGAATTTCACCAACTTCTTCAATTAGAGTTTAGTGTAGTATTTTGTAATTTCAACGTCTTAACTGGCAAGAAATGGGCCGATTTATTTATTCTATCCATAATAAACCAAATATAATCATGATATCGATGAGTACGAGGAAACCCTTTAATGAAAACCATAGTCACTACCTCCTACTTCCAAGTAGGAATACTGGTATCCTGAAGAATACCACTAGGTGTTTAGTGCTCAACCTTAACTAGCTAATAATTTGGGAACTTAGCCATAAATTATATGATAGCCTTATTTATACCATTCTACCAATAGACTTCACATAGATTAGGCTATATATTAGTGGCTCCTAGTGAATAAAATATCGAGAACCATGAACCAATGTTGGGTTAATTTATCTATATTTAGAACATAAAGCCATCCCAGATAGCAAAGAACACCATCTCCCCTTGGGAGAAAACCTCAACCTTTTGACTGTGGACCACTATTTTCAATCTAAGTAAAATAGGATCGCTATCTTTCTTTTCCTTGACCTCAACTACCAAACTAGATTTTGAACTATTTTGGACCAAAATACTACCTTCGACTGAGTTAACCAACCAAACTCCTAGTTTGTCCAAGCATGTACCTAGTAAGCTAGTTCTTTCTTCTTATCCTCTACATGAGCACTGGATAATCTGCTAAAAGAATCAGCCACCACATTGGTGGATGGTACAAAATAATCATATCATAATCCTTTAGAAACTTTAGCCATCTTATATTATGAAGATTCAAATCTTTCTAAATGAACACATACTGAAGACTTTTGTGATCAGTGAACACACCGATATGAACCCCATAGAGGAAATGTTTCCAAATTTTTAGGAAAAACCACTCTGCCAAATCCATATCATAAGTTGGGTAGTTCTTCTCATGAGGCTTAAGTTGTCTATATGCATATGCTATAAATTTGCCCTGCCGTATCAACACAAAATCAAGTATAACCCTAGAGCCATACAATAAATCACAAGACTATCTGAGCCTTCGGGCAAAGTTAAAATCAGAGCAGTTGTAAGTCGAGTCTAAAACTTTTGAAAAATCTTCTTGCAAGAATCGAAACACTAAAATTTGACTTTCTTTTGAGTCAACCTACACATGGGATAAGCAATAAAGGAAAATCCCTCAACAAACCATCTATAGTAGTTGACTAAGCCCAAGAAACTCCTGATATCTGCATGAGAGATGGGTTTAGGCCAATTTATTACTGCTTTAGTCTTTTAAGGATCAACCTGAATGCAATCATCGAGAAGATTATTACCAAGAAAGGTTAATGATTTAAACCAAAATTTTACACTTACTGAATTCGGCGAATGACTGACTATCTTTAAGAGCTTATATAACAATCATCAGATGATTTATGTGTTCATACCACTTTGAGAATAAATGATGTTATCTATGAAGACTATAATGAACATATCGAAGTACTTCTTGAACACTCTATTCATCAGGTCCATAAAAGATGTAGGAGTATTCATTAGTCCAAAAGACATAGCCATAAATTCAAAATGTGATGATACCAAGTTCTGAAGGTTGTCTTTGGAAAGTCACATTCTCTGACTTTGTGTTAATGATACCCTGATCCGAGTTCTATCTTAGAGAAGCCACTCGCACCCTAAAGCTCGTTTAACAAGTCAGTAATTATGGGGATGAGATACTTATTTTTGATTGTGACCTTGTTCAATTGATGGTATTCGAGGCACATTCTAAGAGAACTATCTTTCTTGTGCACAAAAAAAATAAGAGCACCCTATAGAGAGATGCTAGACCTGATAAAACCTTTGTCTAGGAGGTTCTTCAATTGTTCCTTCAACTCTTTAAGCTTGACTAGAGCCATTTGGTAGGGTGGAATTTGTAATGACCCTCCATGTTATTTAATGATTTTCCACACATATTCTCCATTCAGATCTTTCCTATAGCCACCCCAAGTCATTTATAACTTCTTGGAGTTGACATTTTAGTTACCAAGCAATTCATTTTGTTTTTTTGAGCCAACTTCTTATTTCAAAGACTTCAATGGTAAAGATTGTCTATTGGGAATAAAATTTAGTTTAACAACCTCGTATGAAAATTTTGACAGTTACATTAGCTCCTAAACATTAATTTTAGGCTAGGACAATCTTTTGTTCGCATTTCAGGCCTCTAAATTCATTTTGGGCTATTGGCCATAATTTGATAAAATTTTCCCTTGAGTGTAGGGACAATATTTTGTCAAAATAACCCTTGATAGAAATTTTGATGATGCATTGAGTTTGAAATGTCGAATATGATAGGGTAGCATAGTTTGTTTGCGTTCATGGGAATTTGAATAAATACCGAAGAGTTGATGAAACTTAGAAATTTTCCAAGTTTCAGTTAGTACAACTCAGCTGGTGCTTTTGCTATAACTAATCCTTAGTAGCTTTAGCAGAGGCGACTTTAGCAACCAGCCGGGTCAGTTAAGAAAAAACCAGTCCACTAACTTGGAGGCCACTAAAATGGCTTCTTGTCTGCTTTAGCGGAAGGTCTAAACCAGTTGGTTACTACTTTAGCGGTACTGTGCTAGTTTAGCAGTGACCGATTAAGTTGTCAAGTGGCCTATCACATCTCGCTTTACGAGTCATGGTATAGGAAATCCAAGCCATAGCATGGCTCAAAAAGCAATGGGATAATTAGTGGAAAATGGCGTAAACGTCAAAAATGTATAAGTAAAAGCTTACAATAATAAATCAGTGAATAATAATAAGACAAAAGATAAATAAGAGGTATAATAACATCCCACGACCTAGTAGTGTTGGTACAAGAGCCACTAAACCAAAAGAATACAAGTACCATAATAGTCAAATATACATTAATCTCAAAAATGAAAAGACTAAGAAAAATACAGAAGATGGAGAAAAGGTCCATTCTGGCTCCAAGATCTCACCCTGTCTCCGAACTCTGACCAACATAAATCTCAGCATAGACGGCGGCTACTAGTACTTAGATACACACCAAAAAGGTACAAAAATTTAGAATAAATACCAAATTCATGGTACCTAAGTAGGCATCATCGATTGAATGAGTTAAATCATAATATAAACATAATTAAAATGCGAGATGAATAAACTTAGTCAAGATAAGAGGGCAAACCTTGAATAACGCTCAAAATACAATAAATAAATAACCAAAACAACAATAATTATGAAATAAAACATAGCTATAACTACAAAAATGGCCCCCATAAGCCAGTAAGTCTACTAAAGTAAATAACCAAATGCAGGTCCGTATAAGCCTGGGGGGCGAAATCAAAGAGAAGTAATAACCAAAATTATACTAAGTAACCTTATCTCAAAATCATAATAGTGGATCCTTTTATATCAAAAATACCATACTCAAATCAATTCCATAACCATCATAAATAGTCTCTCAATGCCCGACTTGAACCCAAACTTGACTCATCATTTATCGAACTTGAACTGGAGCTCATGTCATCATTTGCAGGACTTGAATCAGAACTAATATAGTGAATGATGCCGGAATCAAATTGGTCTTAAAGTCATAAATCACATCTGAATAGGAATAAAATATGCTGATTTGGTCAACCAATCTATAATGACCCAAATACTGGCTAACCTCTCAGCACTGAAGGACATCTGTATAGGAATAAAATGTGACGATTTGGTCAACCGATCTATAATGACCCAAATTCAATTGGAACCATTGGAGAAGCGAGGCAAACCACTCACAAAGTCCATAGTGCTTCATTCCCACTTTTCCTCAGGATTGGACAATCTCTGAATCAAGCTACTAGGTTTTTTATTCTCGACCTTCTCTTACTGAAAACATAGCCAAAGAGCTATAAAATTTGTCACATCTCTCTTCATGACACTCCACTAATAATGCTACCTCAAATCATTATTCATCTTAGTTGTACCATGGTGAATAGAATATATAGACCTCTGAGCCTTACAAAAAAATTTCTGAACCAAATCTCCTACCCTCGAAACAAATATGCGGGCATCGTATCCCAGAATAACCTTAAAATCTATGATATTCCTCTTAGAATGATCACTCAACATTAGATCATAAATGACTGATAGCACCCAATCATACACACAAGTGTATGTGGTCTACTAATTAGTAAAGTGGCCTCCAAGAAAGCCAAGTATCAATCCCACAGAGACTTGCTTTAACAACGATTTAATTTTAGTTCACAGTTTAGATTAATTTAGTGTAAAGTAACCAAAAAAAGAGTGTGTAATTTTTTAAATTTAAAATAAAGTAAATAATGCGTAAATAAAAATACTTGGAATAATCAATGGAGAAAATCTCAGGCTTAAAGCACTTCTAACAATCATTCTATGTTATTGAATTTCATTCGTTAATTTTCTTATCTTGGTTGTTGATTCGTAGGGTTAATTGCATGATTTTGGTTTCCCAACCTCTAATTTTTAACCTAATTTGGACATTACAACTACATAGTTGAGCGGGGAGGTAATAATCCAATTAAGTGAATTAAAGGTATCATCCTACGTTTGAATCAAGTAAGGCATCTACGTACATCCCTGTCCTAGACGTAAAGTTTAATTCTTTATTTTATAAAAGAATAAATATCCAAACTTTTTTTATTCCCATGTTCTATCTCTATATTCCCTCTCACAAGATCAAAAGGTCAAAAATATATGTATTTTATGGGTGATCAATCCATAAAATAATTAAAACAAGAATAAACAAACATCCAAATATGATAAGCTAAATTAATAAAATTAATCCAAAACAATAGTAATCATGTTCTTGGCTTTAACCCTGGAAAGAGGGTTTTTAGCCGATAATATTTATAATAATGATCCTAATAATTTGAATACATGATATTAAAAATTAAAAGCTAAATAAACAAATTAAAATCTAAAGTAGTACAACCGCCTCTTTCTTTTTTTCTCCAAAACCGTGCTCCTGGTGTTGACTAATAATAATTATTGTTCAAGTATTCTCTCCTTATGTAATTGTATTATATTGACATTGGATACAACCACCTATCGTGTCGACACTAATTTATAATTGTAGTACTTAATTGGAGCGAATCGATGCATCGCTGAACGCTTTGCTGGGCTGGTTGCATTAGAAATATCGATGCGGCGTGTCGACTTCGCGTCGACTCAGTGGAATTTGCTACCAAAATTTTGGTTAAGTGTTGAATGTCCTATCCTTTGCCCATGCCTTTTGTAGTGTATTTCCAATGAATTTTCAGCCTTTTTATCTTCAATATATCACTATATTTAGTTCACAAAGCTTCCTACAATATCACACACCATAAATTAAAGATAAAAACAACACAAAAACCTTAACGATAAATAAATAAAAAGCTAAGATATGGCAAATTCGCAATGATCTTCCACTTATTTTTTTGACTCTTGACTTAATCAAATTAATCTTTGCCTACAACAAACAAGTTATTCCACTCATAATTACATATTTAAATCATTTGAAACAAATTAACAACATTAGAATCCAATGAAGCCAACTAGATACACACCTAGGTCAATCTAGTAAAACTAGCTTTTCGGGTTGAACCCTAAATGACTGAATTAAGCACAAACTTGTTTGCAAAATACTTTGGACATTGTAATCACATACTTGGACAATTAAATGCTTATTTATATCAATATGAACACGTTAAGAACATGAATTTCTCTCAAAACAAGGCAAAACAAGATAGAATAATAAGATTGAAGTGTATAAAACCACCTCAGATCATCACCCCATACTTAAACTCTTGTTCGTCCTTGAACAACTCTTAACTCTAAGAATAAAAATCTTAGGTGATGCTACACTTTTACTAAAATAAAGACCCTTAAGCTAGTACTACAATGACTACACGGAATGCAAGTTTCTACACAAAGCAAGTTATTTATACAATTGAAAGCTCAAGAACACTACTTCAAAACATTCTATACTCAAGAACTGACTCACCTAAGTGGCAAACTCATGCTTATAATTCAAATAAGGAAATCATACAAATCACCCACATTCATCAAACATGTACCCCTCGCAACAAAAGATTTACCAATAATCACTCATAATAATGTAATTTATAGTACAATGAGAACAAGAATCATATTACGCTCACCCTCACAAAGAATTCATAAGTTCCACACTATTAACCATAGGCTTTCCCTTAGTGTAATGTTTTACTAATAGTTGAATGTAAAGCTTAGGATCAATTAGGACTTTTTCGAGTTGTAATGTAGGCTAAGGGACGGGTAGGAACTATTTGAAAATAGTGACTAACCTCTCTAAGCGCTTTAATACACTACATTATATATTTAAAATCACAACTAAATTATACCAATTTTTTCTACCCCATTTTTTTGTTTTGTCCCATCTCTTTTAAGCATTTTCACAAACACATGGTAGGCGTATTGCTTATTCCTTCAAGATTTAATTTTTTTCTTTTTATCATAATCATGGAATAATTTCTAATATAAATTATATCACATCCATCCACCACATATCCATTATTAACACTAATAACTATTACCTTGGGGAATCAATTTCACCTTTTTTTTCTTCTTTAATTTCTCAAACTCCTTACTAAATCAATTTTTTTCATTAAAGCACCTACGATCTTTTTGGATCAAATTAAGGTCTATTAAAGAAAGGGATTAGGCTACTTATGAGGATACCAAAGAAAAAGCTAAAGGCTCAATGGGGGTTAACTAGGATAATGCACAAAGGTAGGCAAAAGAAAGTATAAAAAGGGCTAAAAAATGTCTATATCATCTCCTAAACTCACACTCTTTCTTTCACTTTGCACACACACTAGGCAAGTTCTAGACATCACATACAACAAGGAATATAATAAACATTCTCACACGCACATGGCACATGCTCAAGTCAATAGGATCATCATAGACTCCGAACCAAACAATAGTATGAATTCAAATTTAAGCTAAAAAGTACAAGAGTCAAAAACATGAGCCTAGGGGTCTCAAAAATAGCAATTCACATCCATCAACATGCTTTTACAAACAAACCCACTTGCATCACATAATCAAAAATAGCACAAACAAGAATATCTCACTTATTTCTAACCTAAAAATTTTAAATTGAGCCAAATTTTTGAAATTTTCCCATCCCACACTAAAACATCTACTTTGTCCCCAAAGTGAATTTAAAAGAAAAAAGATAGAAATACTCCTTGAGGCCTCTAGGCCTAGCTAGTAGCATCTTCACACATAAAGGAGATCCATGGGACCCTACAGTTAGTTTTTTAAATGCTTCAAGCTCAAGTTTATGGTACCCAGACTTCTCAATAACTCGTGACTCAATCAAAAACAAAAAATACATAAAATAAAAACTAGAAAACAAAACTAAAAAGAAAACATACCTAATTAACTTGGGTTGCCTCCCAAGCAACGCCTGATTTAGTATCGCTGAACGACCTAACTCAACTCAACCGTATTCATTCATATTTTTCCTCACATTTGGGGGCCATCTTATTATCTTTTTCACCTCTTTTGGGTGTGAATTCTCAAGAACAACAGGTTTCTCAACTTTAGCCTTTTCAGGCTCATCAACTTCTATCATTACAAGCTTAGGAGATAGAGTCTTAGGCTTCTCAATTAGGTAGTTTGAAGAGGTCTTTTATGGACGATCCACCCCACACTTAACCCCTTCAATAACATTGATCATACACAAATCTTTAACTTGGGATGAAATTATGGGTGCTTTGAATACATCAAACACCACCTTTTCACCCTCTACCCTTATTTTAAGTGTTTCTTCTCTAACATCAATCAAGGCTCCTCCAATTTCTAAGAATGGACACCATAAAATAATTGATACCTATTTGTCTGCCTCAAAATCAAGAACAATAAAGTCAGTAGGAATAACAAATTTAATGGGGACATCCTTAATACTCCTGCAATTTTTCTTATGGAACTTCTAGAATCTGAATGCCAATCTAGATTTACTTATGCTATGCGGTTCAACAATGTGTATAGCTCATCATAGTTAGCTCCAATACTTGACTAGCTATGGTTGAATCTAGAAAAATCAACGTATTGTGATAAAAAACTTCTACAAAAGTGTGAGCAAGTACCTCATTCAACTGTTAGTGATGTGGACACTCCCAAAGAAGAGCCTTGAAGCATTCCCAAGAATGATAGAGGTTTTCATTAGGCTTCTATTTAAAGCTCACTATCTCACTGCGAAGTCTTATAGTCTTCCTTGATGGAAAGAATTTGATGAGGAACTTTCTAGCTAAGTCGGACTATGATGTGATTGAATTGGCTGGCTCCACATTCAACCACCTTTTAGATTCCCTAAAATTGAATGGGGAAATAGTGTTAGCCTCACATAATTACCCTAGTTGGAGAGAATGTATAAGTAAGCTCAATGAAGGTCTACAAGTGGACTTGTGGATCCTCGTGTGGAAGCCTGAAAACTGTCCACTGCTGAGAAGAAGCTACACCATATTGTGTTTCAACTTGAAATATCCCCCAGCTACTACACTTTGAATTGGGGAAGTCAAGTTCGTTGGAAGTGGGATTTCCACTTCCCTAACCTTCATACTAGCTGCTTATTGTTCAGCCATACGAACAGTATTCTCTTAACCTTCTTGGATTTGAGAAATTCAAGGGAGAAGGATTGATTCTCTCTTATATTGATGGTAAAGTTGCTCAGGTTTCGTGCTTGGTTATACCAACTCCTGATCCCTTGCCTACTTATCAACCTAAAAACCTATTTCCTATAATAATAAAATCAAGACCAAGCGTAAAAACACCAAATAAACCTAAAAGTAAAACTAAAATAAATAATTTCCAAATAACAAGTCCTCAGCAATGGCGCCAAAAACTTGACAGCGCTCAAGCGCACACGTAAGTGTACGTGGTCTACCAAGTAGTAAAGTGGCCTTCAAGAAAGTTGAGTATCAATCCCACAGAGACTTGATTTAACAATGATTTAATTTTAGTTCACAGTTTATATTAATTGAGTGCAAAAGTAACCTAAAAAAGAGTTTGTAATTTTGTAAAATTAAAATAAAGTAAATAATGCGTAAATAAAAATACTTGAAACAATAAATAGAGAAAATCCCAGGGTTAAAAACTTTGAACAATCATACTATGTTATTGAATTTGATTCATTAATTTTCTTATCTTGGTTGTTGATTCGTAGGGTTAATTGCATGATTATGGTTTCACATCCTCTAATCTTTTACCTAATTAGGAAATTACAACTACATCATTGAGCAGGGATGCAATAATCCAATTAAGTGAATTAAAGTTATCATCCTACGTTTGAATCAAGTAAGGCATCTAAGTACATCTCTGTCCTAGATGCTAAGTTTATTATTATTTATTTTATAAAAGAATAAAAATCCAAACTTTGTTTATTCCCATGTTCTATCTCCCTATTTCCTCTCTCGAGATCAAAAGGCTGAAAATATATGTATTTTATGAGTGATCAATCCATAAAATAAAAAAAACAAGAATAAACAAACAACCAAATATGATAAGCAAAATTAATGAAATTAATTCAAAAATAATTGTAATCATATTCTTGGCTTTAACTCCAGAAAGAGGGTTTTTAGCCGATAATATCATAATCACAGTCCAAATAATTGAATACATGATATGAAAAATTATAAGCTAAATAAACAAATTAAAACCTAAAGTGGTGCAATTGCATCTTTCCTTTTTTTTCTCTAAAACCATGCTCCAGGTGTTGACCAATAATAATTATTATCCAAGTATTCTCTCCTTATGTAATTGTATTATAGTGACATTAGGATACAACCACCAATTTGTGTCGGTGCAAATTTACAATTCCAGTGCTTAATTGGAGCGATGTGACGCATCGTTGAATGCATCGCTAGGCTGGTTGCAATAGAAAAGTCGACGCGACGCTTTGACTCACTGGAATTTGCTTCCAAACTTTTTTTTATGTGTTGAACGCCCTATCCTTTACCCATGCCTTTTGTAGTGTATTTTCAATGATTTTCCAGCATTTTTATCATCAATATATCACCGTATTTAGTTCACAAAGCCTCCTACAATATCACACACCATAAATTAAAGATCAAAACAACACAAAAACCTCAACTATAAATAAAAAAAAAGCTAAGATATGGCAAATTCGCAATGATCTTCCACTCATATCCTCAAACTATGCAAATTGCTCAAATAAGGTATATCTCTCCTTAACACTAGAGAGAATCCTCCTGGGCTAGAAATGTCAAGTCGCACTATTAAGTCAGCTAAACACTAGCCTTCCCATGCAAATAGCCTCTGAGAAACTAAGATAGAAGACAATCTACCCATATTCACTAACTTTCAGCTTAAGGCATACGCTACCAAATCTATTTGCTTAGATGATACAACATTGACATGTCATAATCCTTAAGCAATTCCATTCATATATACTTCCTAAAATTAAGCTCTCTTTAGATTATAAGATGCTGAAGACTACGATGATCTATATAGATCTCACAATGCATGCCAAAGGATATTGCTTCCAAATCTTAAGCACAATAATTACCACCGCCAACTCCAACTCGTGAGTAGGGTAGTTGTGACCGTAAACCTTTATCTTCCTTGATGTATAAGAAATAGCTCAGCCCTACTACACTAACACATAGCCAAAAATAACACTAAAATTATAACAAAATATGATGAATCCCTTACCTCAACAGGAAGATCTAATATAGGAGTTGAAGCGAGAAATCCCTTGATCTTTCGAAAGCTCAACACATACTCTTCAGACAACTAGAAAGGAACCTCCTTGTGATTAATTCTAGTCATCAACATTGTAATAGTAGTAAAATCCTCAACGAATTGCCTATAGTAACTAGCCAAACCAATGAGCCTACAAACCTCAGACGAAGATGTAGGACAAGCCCAATCACGAATTGCCATAATTTTTGCTGGGTCCACCATAATCCCATCCTTAGACATAATATGTCCTAGGAATGTCACCAATTTGATCCAAAACTCACACTTTGAGAATTTGGCTAAAGTCCTATGATCTCTCATTGTTTGAAGCACAATCCACAAATATTCCATATGCTCGTTTTTACTATTCGAACACACAAGGATGTCCTGAATGAACAAAATCATGAAGGAATCCAATCAAGAATTGAACATATGGTTTATCAATTCCATAAATGCTATTGGGCCTTTGGTCAACCCAAAAGATATCACCAGGAACTCATAATGACCATAACGAGTCCCGAGGCTATCTTTGGGATGTCCTCAACCCGAATCTTTAAGTCAATCTTAGAGAATACTGCTTCTCCCTGAAACTTGTCAAATAAATTATTAGTACGAGTCATATGATACCTGTTCATCACTATCACCTTATTAAGGTTCCTATAGTCAATACATATATGCGAGCAACCATCTTTCTTCTTCATAAACAAGAAAGAAGTACCCCAAGGCAACATACTTGATTTAATAAAACCCTTACCCAGAAGGTCCTAAAGCTAAAAATTCAACTCCTTAAGCTCGATAGAAGCCATACGGTAAGGTAAAATAGAAAAAGATGGAGTAGACAACTTAAGATCAATAACAAAGTCAATATCACAGTCAAACGATGAATAAGTAGATCACTGAAAAAATATCAGGAAACTCATAGACTATAGGAACGAAATCAAGTAAGGGACCTACCTCACTAGCATTACATATATAAGCAAGTAAGACTAACAACCACTCAAAATAATTGTCTTATCCTAAACATAAGAAACAAACCCCGTCAGCTTATGACTAATAGATCCCTACCACATAACTATGGGTATGCCAAACATGGATAAGGTAAGTCTTGGAAAAATAATCCAAGACCACATGATAGAGGGATACCAGTCCATGCACAGAATCATATCAGTATCCACCATACCTAACATAATAAAATCATCCAGAGTATCAAACTCTTGAATAGTCACAACACATGATTTATAAACCCAATCCACTATATTAGAATCACCCATGTGAGTAGATACACATAATGGTACAGTTAAAGAATCCTAAGATAACTCAAACCATAGGGTAGAATAAATAGATACATAAGAATAAGTGGATCCCAGATCAGAAAAATCAAAAGTCGGATGATGGAATATTGACATCAAACCTATAATAATAATAATATCCAAAGATGCTACCTCGAGTCTACCAGGTATAGTATATAATTGACCTTGCCTACCACTTGGCTGAGTGCTTGGCCAATCTCTTATCCTACATGTTTAAGGACCACGAGCACCCTGTGAGCTACCCAAATTACCATGTATACCACATCTATCTTGATGAGGCACTGCCCTAATCAATAGAATGCTCTATGTTGCTAGAAAAACTACCCCACGATTGTGACACTCTCTTGAGAAATAGACAAAGGCCCCAAAGACATAACACACCCCTAGTGCTGTATTAAAACCAGAAGATTAGGCTTACCCTGAATAACCACCACAGTTAGAATACACTGAAAATGAACCTATAAGAGGAAAATAACTACTTTGGTTAGGATAATTACTGTAAAAAGATAGGCCCCTATTGGTAATTTGAAGTGCAACATAAATGGGCCTACTATATTGACCCTGATACTAATAAGACTAGAATGGAGGGTACCAGCACTGAGAACCACTGCTTCTAAAACATGAGCCACTACAACTCTTACTAAAATTACCTTGATATTATGACCTCTTATCGATACTCCTTGGGAATCATAATACATTTTCTCCATAACCTGAGCATAATTAGAAATGCCAATAAAAGATCTACCATCAACAACCAAACTTTGTGTAGCCATGCATAGAGTAAGTCTTATTCCAGAACAAAGCACTAAACCCTTTCATAATCGATCGACAAGATAGATGTAGCATACCTTACTAGCCCATAAAACTGATCCTCATACTCTATGACAATCATTGTGCTTTGCTCCAGTCTCAAGAATTGGTCTCTCAAATTATCTTTGAGATCGTGAGGCATATACTTCTCTAATAAAACCTCAGGAAATTGAGTCCATGTCAATAGGGGAGATCTAACAACACAAGAATCAAGATAACCTCTCCACTAGTGTAGAGCTACTAAATCTACTGAGAAAATAGTCTAATCCATACTATGAGAGTCAACTAGGCCTAAATTATGGATTCTATCCTCATAAGCAACTAAGAACTCATGCGCATCCTCGCCTAGTGCACCAAAAAATGTAGTTGGAGTCAATATCAAGAGACTGCCCAACATCTTTTGCTCCTTAACAAACATCGGAGGTTAGGCGACTACTAGCTGAGCAATCATCAATGTAGGAGGGACCTCAACTCTTAGAGCCACAACTATAAGTTGTGCCTTGCCTTAGTAACACTATGATTCATGGACTAGACACCTTTAGAGGGCCCTCTACCAACTAAACCCAAAATTAAAACCAATTCATACTTGATAAGTAAAGAAGAAATAAATGTCAATCGAGTCTGGGCTGGTGCCTGGCCCATCACTGGCTGGGGTGGAAGAATCTTTAGGATAGGTATGGGAATTAGGGTCTGATGAGGGCCTCCATCCTTACATCTAGTTAGGGATGTATTGCAAGACTGTCCTAAACCGTATTGTTATCCATGAACTATGATAGGATCCTAGTCAAAGACTCAGGGTCCTCATCACATATAGCAATAGCACGAGTCCTAACCATCTGCAAAAGAGTAAAACCAAATAAATCTTTAGAAATCAACTCAAAGATTTCAACTCAGACTCTTAGCAAGAAATAAGTGAAAGAAGAAAAGATTTCCTTAGAATGTCCTATATCCTCCGAAAGATAAGAAATCGATGTCATCATTCTAATCCCTGGGATGCTACTAGACGCTTGCTCTTGTAACAACAATACTGGTGAACCAAGCTCTGACAATAATTTTTTATAACATGATTTATAAGTCATGATAGAACCTACTTTATCCCACCTGTAAGTAAGCCAAACCGTATCCAAGAGCTAAAAACAATAGGCTAATTACTGGGAAAATGGCATAAATACCTAAAATACAAAAGTGAAAGCTTATAATAATAAGCCATAGAATAATAATAAGAAAGATAAATAAGAGATATAATATCATTCCTCGATCGAGTAGTCTTGGTACAAGAGCCACTAAACTAATAGAATACGAGTACCATAATAGTCAAATATACATTAGTCTCGAAAATAGAAGGACTGAGAAAAACATAAACGATTGAGAAAAGGTCAACTCTGGCCCCGAGAGCTCACCCTATATTCAAACTCTGACTAATACAAATCTTGGCATCAATGACAGCAACTAGTACTTGAATCTATACCAAAAAATTACAAAAGTGTAGTATGAGTACCAAAGCCACGGCTACTCATTAGGCATCATTGTTCAACAAAGCTAAATCATAATATAAACATAATTAAAATGCGAGATAAATAAACTAAGTCATGGTAAGAGAGAAAAACTAGAATAATACTCCAAATACTATAAATAAATAATTGGAACAATAATAATATGCAAGATTACATAGCTATTACTACGAAATTAGCCCCCATAAGCCAGTAAGTGCTATAAAGTAAATAACCTAATATGAGCCCCATAAGCCTCGAGGTACAATTAAAGAGAATTAATAACATAAATTATACTAAGTAACTAGTATCTCAAAATCATAATTGTGGATCTTTTCATACCACAAACAACAAACTCGAATATGTTCCATATCCATCATAAATAACCTCACAATATGAGACCTAATAAAAACTTGAATCATTATTTGTCATACTTAAACTGGAGCTCATATCCTTATTATTGAAATTGAACTGGAACATATTTCATGAATAATTCCATAATCAAAGCAATGTTAAAGTCCTAAATCACATTTGCTAAATATAAATCGCCAATAAGGCATCATAAATCTAAACCTCCTCAAGCTCTAGAATATAGTTTATATAATGTAATATGTTGGAGGGGCCCACATCTAATCCTCGAAATCATTCTAAGGAAAATTCTACCATAGTCAAGGCTAAGGTATCTAATTTCACTACTAAATATTAACTAAACAACATTATAGTCCTAGGATAGTAAATCCACCTAAAGAATGAGTAACTAAGTCAATTATTCCTAGTTTATAATTCCCTAATTGGCTTAAAGGTGTAAATTATACTAAATATTCTTTCAAGACCTAATTTCCAATCCATTTATAGCACGTTATCCAAAACATACTATAAGTTAGCCCAATTTATGAGAAAGGTAAACCTAGCCTACCTGGACACTAATTTACAATTTGGGCTTAATTGTGACTCATGGTATGGATTACACCACATTTTAATTAGACTTGGCTGCTCAACATTGGTGGCAAAGTTTTATGGATTCTAGACCAACTAGATCTTCTTCTTTGACATGGGCTCAATTCTGTGAGATATTCTTGTAGAACTGTATGCCTCACAGCCTTAGGGATCATTTGAAGGATCAATTATCTAGATTGGAGTAGGGATACATGACAGTGGCAGAGCATGAGGCTCATTTTTATGAGTTGCCTAGAGATACAATTTCTATTTTGGATTCTTAGTATGAGAGAGTTCGTTGCTTTGTCAGAGGGTTGAGACTTCACCTTCGTATATCTACACAGAGTTTGGTTGTTATGGGTAGGTCTTTTGTTGAGGTTTTCGATCATGCTTAGTTTATGAATGACATACATTGTGGGTCCCATGGGTACATCAATAAGAGGCCTAGACATCGGCGTACTTTCAGTGGGACCCATAGTATTTCCCAATTTATAGGTTGCTATTTTCATATTAGATATCCTTCACATATATCCTATAAGTCTCAGAGTCAGCCTAGTCGACCTATGTACGCAACACTTTAAATTACTAACAGAGCTCAGTTTAGTGCTAGTGATCACCCTAGTAAGGGAAGTGGTCAATCTTCTAAAGGTCAATCACCTGGTCATTCTAGACTTGGTGGTTATTTCGGGTGAGCCAAATCTTTTCATTTTAGTTAAGCTCAGGTGTCATTTTATAGTTGTGGATCTCCTAGGAACTATTCTTGAGATTTCCTGAGTCATTAGGAGATTATTACGTTAGCTCAAAGTGTTCCCTTTATTAGAGCAGTTTATCCCTATACTAAAGGTGGTTCTCAGGGTCGTAAGGGTGGTTTCCAGGGTACTCGAGAAGGTTCTTAGGAAAGCAAGACAGAAGGCCAGTCAAGAGCATAGACAAGTGGAGGGCGTGGTTATTTATATGTAGTACCTGCTAGACTCGAGGTTGAGTCTTTGGATTCTGTTGTTACAAATATGATTTTGGTATATCGGTAGTCATCCCTTGTGTTTTTGATCTGTGTCAACTTATTCTTATATTTCTACTTATTATGAGCAACATTTAGAGTTATCTTGGGATCTATTATCTATGCCCTTGTGTGTATCTACTCCAATGGGTGATTTTTAGTAGTTAATCGGGTGTTCAGATCCTGTGTTATGACTATTAATGATTTTGATACTAATGCTGATCTTATTATTCTTGATATGGTGGATTTTGATTTAATTCTAGACATGGACTGGTTATCCTACTATCATGCGATCATAGATTGTTTTTCCAAGACTGTTACCTTATCCATGCCTTGTGTACCACCAGTCGTGTGGTAGGGAGCAATTAACTACAAGTCGATGAGGATTATTTCTTTTGATTGTTCTAAAAGGATTATTTTGAGGGGTTGTGATTCTTATCTCACTTATATTTGTGATATTAGTGTGGAGAGTCCATCCTTGACTTTGTTCCTGTAGTTTGTAAGTTTACTACTATGTTCCCTAATGATCTACCTAGTATTACCTCTATCCATGAGATTGAGTTTGCTAATGATCTCTTGCCTGGCACCCGACATATTTCAATGACACCTTATCGTATGGCTCCTGTCGAGCTTAAAGAGTTGAATTCTCTGGTTTAGAATCTTCTTAGTAAGGGTTTGATTATACCAAGTGCATCTTCTTGGGGAGCTCCAGTGTTGTTTTTAAAGAAGAAAGATGGCTCCATGCATATGTGCATTGATTATAGGCAGCTTAATAAGAAGATGGTGAAGAACCCTTATCCTATGCCACATATTAATGACTAGTTAGACCAGCTTTTGAGTAAAATGGTGTTTTCCAAGATTGATTTGAGTTCTGGTTACCATCAGTTGAGGATTAAGGTCGAGGATATCCCAAAGACAGGTTATAGGACTTGTAATGGTCATTATGAGTTCCTAGTGATATCTTTCGGGTTGACTAACGCCCTATCCGTGTTCACGGATTTGATTAATTATGTGTTTAGGCGTTATTTGGATTCCTTAGTGATTGTGTTCATTGATGATATCCTTGTGTATTCAAGGAGTGATAATGCCCAAGCTATACCTTTAATCAGAAGATTATATGGTTACTGCCAAATATAGTAACACAACAAAGGTTAGGGTCGAATCCCAAGGAATATATGGAATTGTGGCTTTTAGCTGTTGTAATCAACAGGCATATTGGAAAAGTAAATGGGGGGCTTAAAGTATCAATGTCGAACAAGCCGCTAATATGAAATTTTTTTGTAATGAATCATCGGTGAATACTAGGATTATGTTCCCCCAGAATTTTCTACTCTGTAGGATTATCATGCTTTATTTAACCAACCCGATACCATGCGTGCAGATTCTAATAAGTAATGTACCACCAACCGTCTTTTAGACTAGCTAATAGATTTCACCCTTTACCTTTTGAATCTCAGAATGTCACCTTACTAAGCCTTATCCTAAATCCCAGTTAACTATTACATTTTGAGTCTTTAGTTATAAGAGGACAGCTAACCATCTTACTTAGATGATACCTAGTAGCGCGGATTGATAGTTAAACTTCAAATTTCTATTGTAATTACTTTTCATAGTCACTACTCCTCTTTTGGAGTGAGTAGCAATACTCTAGGTGGGATCCTAACATTTGCAACTTCTAAGATAGCTATTAAAATGAAGATAATACAATGCATGCATGGTTATCTGTTCAAACAATGTAGCACTTCCCCTACTTCATCAATCTGCTAGGGTTTCCACAACCTTAGATAAGGGTTTTAGCCGCTCATGCTTGTGAACAAATTAAAAAAATTTATAATTGAAGGCATAAGATATAATATTAATAATCAAAACTGAAATCCCAAATCTTTAACTAAATTAATCAACCAAAATCAATAGAAGAGAATTCTAAGACCAAAATCAGATCTCAGAATCAAAATATGTTTCTATGTATCAAGAGTTCTTAACCTCTACTGAAAGCACATAAAGGGTATTTATAGTACACGAGGAAATAGTAAAACCAAAGCCCGAATGAAAAAGACAAAATAGGGTCGGTGGAAACTTACTTGTGGCTACATGCGGCCTGGCCTTGGGCGCATGTTCCACATACGGCCTGACCTTGGGCCCATGTAGACATGAGTAATAGCCAGAAAAATTTCAGCACTGTCTGCTCTTTGGACTTTGGACTTCTGGCACAACACTTACCTTACCTAAACTGCTCCACATGTGTTACATACGGTCCACATGTTGACATAGGTAACTACCGGAAGTTCTTTTTCAGCTCTTTCACTCTCTGGATCTTCAATTATTATACTCACCGTAGTCCCTTACATACCACATATTTTACATATGGTCCACATATAGATATAGGTAAGTGTCAGGCCTTCCAAATCTTGTAACCAAGCATCCAATCTTTAAGTTTCAACACATGCTTTGATCACATACATCTGGAAAGTGTCCCAAGTACCCAAAAATGATCAAGTAAGTGGCCAAAAACTCTATTTTTCATCTTTTCTTAACTTTTGCCTCCAAAACCTAGTTTCCTAAAAAATATACCTAGTAGTCAAAAGTGCTATATTTCTATAGCAAATCAACACCCTCAACTTAGAACGTTTGCTCCTCAGGAAACACAATCAAAACAAAACAAAACACGACACTTAAATAGGAAAGTACAAGCTATTCAAGGCAGTTAATCAACACTTTAAGCACAAACCACAATACCTTCTCCTATTTAAACCTTTCAAAATCAACTGTGTATAAACATGAAGCAGAATAATGTGACACAATGAGATCAATGTATGACATTACATTAGTAACAAACAACCATGCATAGGTACAAATTACACTACATAAAGAAGCTAGCAATATGACTCAGGTGGCCTCATAACAAAGAAGTCCCACACACTCAAATGAAATAATGCATGTCAATTTAGGGATAGTCAAGAGATACTCACGCTCAGAAGAGATGTTCCAAGCAATGTGCATCAAATACCATAGGCTTTCCCTTATTTTCTTTACCTTAGCATTCACACAATCAAGTTAGGATCACTACAGGACTTTGCTCAGCTTGTAATATAGGCTTGGGGGCTGGTATGGTACATATGGACATATCAAGTGACTAAGCCTCCCTGGCACTACATTACATTGGGGTCTACTCATTACCCATATTTTCTTTTTATTCCACCCATATTTCTCCCTTTTAGTTCTTTATTGCACATTCAGGATGGGTGTGGTCTTTTATTCTTTCTTTTTCACTTTTTCACAATTTTTTTTCTTTTCCTTTTCTTTTCTACCACACCAAACCCTACTAACTTTTTCTCTTATTTCACCCTTTCTACATACCTACTTTACATTAGACACCCCTATGATAGCTACCCTTAACTCAAGTAATTTTCCTGAGTTGAGGTGCATAATGTCCATGAAGGAATAGGACAAAACAGGTTACAACAACACAAACAAGAAGTTGATAGGTAAAATAAGAAAAATAGGCTATAAGGCTCAAATAGGGATCAAGGGATAGTATTTCACATTGTTAAGGTTATTTAAGCTAAAAGTGGACTAAAATAAAAAATGAACAAGGATCCTTTCCTAATTGAATGTCCTACAACCTAGGCTAGACTAACCAAACAAGTTCTGAATTCAATACACAAAGGGAACTAAGTAGCATCTCATACACACATGGTACATAGTCAATATTAAAAGTTACTACTTGTCTGGTGCATGCAATTGTTGGCAAGTGATTATCATGTCCCTAATCCTAATGTCATAACAAGATCCACAGTGTTCACACATATATACATTCACCTAGTTCTAAAATTTTGGAAGGGTATCATTTTTCTCCAAAATAAATAAAAAATAAGACAACTCCCCTAAACACTTAAAAATCTCTTAATTATTAAAAAAGCACAACACAATACAACAAAAATTATATCTTAGATATTCTATAACCATACCATGACTGAGAGGAAAAGAACCATGACAATAAAACTTGCAGCGGCTATGGTATACCCAAACCCCAATTAAAAATTACACACTATCCCTAATGCGCTAAAATAATATAAAACAAAAGGAATGGAGATATACCTGGGATGCACTAAGCGTTTGTGTCATGAGCATCCTCATTTGGGGTATATCCACTAGTGGAGGCAGTGGTGGTGGTGATGCACTACTAGAAAAAGTATCTATTGCAATCTGTTCATGCCTCTATCTCTCGATAATTGCATAATCCATCGAATCATATTTGGCCCTTTTGAAGGCATAGTCATATGCCATGTTGGGATCCTGCAGATCCCTCATATGTCCTCTCTTGGTCCCAAATACTGGGACCTCTTCATCATCCTCTAGAAATAAGTTAAAATTTACAGGCCTATTTGGAGATATTATCTTAACCACTAGGGTATGATTGGATGAGCGACCATCATATGGCTCTTTGTGAGAAAGTGTACCTCTGCTCGTAAAGTGTCCACTTTTTCCATTATATGACCTAGATTTGGTGTCTTAATCACTATAAACTGGGCCATAACATATCTCTTAAAAGAATTGATATGTGCCTATAGATCAGCAGGTAACTCTAACATAACAACTCTATGTGCGGAATCCCATCTGGCCTTCACCATCTCTAGTCTAGTTCGGACCCATGGTCTGATCTTCCCATATAAAGTAGCCACTTTATTCTCAACAGTATGTAACCACTCATCAGTGAATCTCTGGCTGTCCACTAGGCTCTATAAAAGCTTATGAGATACCAAAGTTATACTTGTAGCAACAACTATAGTGGACGGGCGAGGGGATAATGAAGAAGCACCCTCTAGCTCTGAACTGGAAGTCGGGCTGATAAATCTAGGGCCTCTTTCTTCTCTCCCATCTCAAGATCAACACTAATAGCCATATCACCTGCATACATGATCTTGGGAATATTTATACATCCAAGTACCAACATTTATCCATATTTAGACATTTTTTATGAGCTAAAATATGTTAATTGTATTACATTTGAGCTATAATTATATTCTCTAGATAATTTACATGATTAGTTATTGTAGGGATCAATTTTGATAAAATTGGACATGCTTTGAAGTATTAATAAGGATATTTTAGACTATGGAAGCACTTGGAATGACATACTAAACAAGAAAACACTAGAAAAAGGTTTGAAAAGCATGGAATAAAGTGGGGAAGTAAAAATTGAAAGGCAATTTCCAGTTAGGGTCTGTGATATCCCCTCACCAAAGACCCTAGTATCCACAATTGCCCTCGTGATATAGAGGATGATTTATTTAGTAAGTCAATTTCTAGTGAGGGTCCACGATAGCCCCAGTCCGTAGACTCTAGTATCTGTGATGACCTCCGTCGTGCGGTGAAGAGTACAATTTGTAAAGTTTTGTACCACTATAAAAGGAAGACTTAAAAATAAATTAAAACATCTTAGCATATGCATAGCAAAGGCAAAAACAATTATGATAGTTCTCTTAGAGTTCTTTGAATTTGCATCTATCAACATTAACTTTGGCATGATTAATTAAATTTTTTTGATGTTGATTTCGAACATGAGTAAATAAAAACCCTTGTTCCAAGGTTGAGGCTGAGAACATGATTATATTTTGATATTCTTAGAGTGGTTAACATTGATTTATCTGATGGGTTATTCTTATTCACTTATTTAAATTATTTTAATGAATGGCCACCATTAGAATACATCTATAATCGATTTATGGACCTAGAAGGAGAATCATAGGGATACATCAAAGTGTGTAAGGAGCAATTTTTATTCCTTAATAGAATGAAGAATGGGAAGTAGTGGTTAGGATAGGAATATACCTAGAAGCCTTGTTTGGTTTAATGGTAGGGAGATAACTTAAAGTATCTAACTGGATTATTTAATCCCCGCTCAATGTTGTAGTTACAATGTCCTTTTAGGTAAAAGATTAGAGGCTCAGAAGAACATGACAATAATCTAAAACCTACGAATCAATAGCTCGATAATCAACACGACCTCAATATGGATGGAGATTTATATGATTGTTAAGAGTTCCTCAACCCTAGTATTTTCTCTCATATTGTTTACATCCTAGCTTCTGTTGCGATCATTGTTACTTTTTTATTCATTTTGTTGCTAAATTATTCATTAAATTGTCTAACCTATTTTGATACTCTGAAACACTTAAATACATTATTTTCAAAGCTGAAATTAAGTAAATTAATAATCAAGTAGTCCTTGTGGGTACGATATCTGATTCTTTGAGTCACTATACTACTTGTACGATCACATGCACTTACGTGTGTGATAGACCACAACAAGTTTTTGGTTTTGTTGCCAAGTACTCAAATAATTATTAATTTTCAAAATTTTTGTTTATGATACTAAATTTAAGTGTTAGCAACTTCATCTTAGCGAATGAATTTTGTCAAAAAAGTGAAGTATTGGACTGACAAGAGCAAAAGAATTAGTTGAGCCTTATTCAGAACCTAAATAGATATTTCTCAAAGGCGAAAAGTAACAACACTTTAATACCTAATTCAGAAAATTCTAATGAGAGATCAGACGAATCCTAATCCTGATACTCCAATTGCTCTAGTTCTAGTGGCTCCTACTCTTGTGGCTCCAGCTGCTCTTGCTATAGAAAAAGCTAGACCCATTTGTGAAGTGGCAATTGCACTTACGAACAACACTTATAATACGATCTATGAGCTAGATATGGGTGGTTAGTTTGAATTGAAGTAGAATATGGTGTAACTTTTGCACTTGAGTGGTCAATTCAAAGGTTTATCTCATAAAGACTCACAACAACACATACAAAACTTTATTGAGATCAGTGATACCTACTCTCCCGCTGGGGTATCTACTGATTATGTTAGATTGACTCTCTTTTCCTTTTATCTACTGGGGAAGGAAAGAGATGGTTACATGATGAAGAACTAAACTCTATTACTTTATGGGATGATCTGGCTCAAAAATTCCTTATTTAATTAATTCCATCTAGGATGATAGCATGTTTGAGTTTCAGTTTTAAAGATAGAGAGAATCTTTACCAATATTGGGAAAGATTCATTGGGAAAGATTCAAGGCTATGCTTAGGAATTTACCTCACCATCATAAGACTAATGATGTTCTAGTACATACTTTCATTGAGGGTCTTGAACTGAACACCAAGATTCTCCTCAATTCTGTAATGTGTATGATGAATTATATACACTATAGATTCAAATTTCAAAGGGAAAGACTGAGTGGCATAGTGATGCAAGAAGTGCTCAAAAAAAGTTGCACGTGTGCTGGAGGTTGATCAATTAATGGCTATATCAGCCCAGATTGCTGCATTACAGAATCAACTAACTACACAACTAAGTAATATGAATTTGGGAGTCACAAAGTCCATACCAGCAACACCAAAGGTAGTCCATCAGGCTCTAACTTAGTGCGAGGTTTGTAGAAGTAATGATCATACAACTGATGCTTCCATAGCTAATACCGAGTCTGTTAACAATGTGAAAAATACTAATTAGCAAGGACAACAAAACTTTAGTAATACTTATAATCCTAACTGGCAGAATCATCCCAATTTCTCATAGGGTAGAAATCAAGCTCATAATGCAAATCAATACCATAGTCTAGTAGGTCAAAACCAACAATAACATATTGCTGGGAATCAAGCTTCAACTCAAACAAATAATATTGAAGAGATACTAAAGCAGATTATGGCTACTCAAGCACAATTGGCACAAGATATGAAGAACCAGTTGATGATTACAAAGAACTTAGCGATTCGAATGGGTTAGATTATAAGAGCACAGAACACTAGTCCCCGAAAGGTCTACCTAGTAATACTGAGCCAAATCCAAAAGAGGTAAATGTAGTAACTACTTGGAGTAGGCTGTAACTAAAGGAGTTAGAACCTAAGCAGGTGAATCATAAGGCTCCTAATGGTGAAATAATAAGGAATAAAGAGATAGTTGTAAGAAGAAAAAGTTGAAATTAAGGGACGAAGGTGGAAAGTGTGAGGGCACCTCCACCTTTCCCACAAAGACTTCAAAAACACCGAGAGTAGGCTTGTTACAAAAACTTTATTAATGTATTAAAACAGGTTTACATTAACTTACTTCTCGATGATGTTTTGCAGACTGTTCTGAAGTATGCTAAGTACATAAAGGATATTATGGCAAACAAGAACCACATGACTGAATATGCTAGTATGGCACTTATTGAGGAGTGCACATCATGAATCCAAAATAGATTGCCTACAAAGATAAAAGATCTAGGGAGCTTTACTATTCAAATTATAATTAGGAAATCACTAAGAGCTCGGGGTCTATGTGATCTTAGGGTGAGTATAAATATTATTCCCACATCATAGTTTAGAAAGATAGGGCTAGGAAGAGTAAGACCCACCATAATTATTTTGTAATTAATTGACCATTCGCTACAAGACTAGATGCGATTATTGAAGATGTCTTGGTTCAAAAGGGGTCACTCATCATCCCAATAGATTTCATTATTCTTGTTTTTGATGATGATACAAAAGTCCTATTTATTTTGGGATGTCCTTTTTTAGCAACCGTGTATTTATTGATTAATGTAGTTGCAGAACAATTGACCATAAATGCTCATGACAAGGTTGAGGTGTTCGATATGTACAAGGAAATAAAGTTTCTTATAGTATATGAAGAACTATCTGCTATCATAGTCTTGGATCTTGAGTCTAATTTTTACCTTATTATGTTAAAGGATCCTTTGGAGCGAGCATTAGTTGGATATTATATCTTTGGTGATATTGAAGCAACTAAAATACTAAAGCTTTGGATATGGAAAGAATTATTACAAGAAAGAATGAATTTGAGCCATTGAATAGACCAATTGGTCCCACTCCTAAGGCATCTTTTGATAAAGCACCAAAGTTAGAGCTCAAATCTATAGCCTCTCATTTGAAATATGCTTTCCTTGGTAAGGATGATACTTTCCCTATAATTTTGTCTACAGGTTTATCTGATGTGTAGGTGAAAGAGGCACTGACAGAACTGAAGAAAATGAAGAAGAAAATCAGATTGAAAATATTGGATATCACAAGGATCAATCCTACCTTCTGTATGCACAAAATATTTATGAAGGAGGGATATAAAGCAAGTGTGCAATATCAGTGAAGACTGAATCCTATGATGAAAGAAGTAGTAAGAGAAGAAGTCATTAGGTTGCTTGATGCTGGGATAGTTTATCCTATATCCAATAGTAAATTGGTCAGCCCTGTGCAATGTGTTCCAAAGAAAAGAGGTATGACAGTTGTTATAAATAAGAATAGTACGTTGATTCCAACTCATAAAGTGATTGGGTATAGGATCTATATAGATTACAGAAAGTTAGATGATGCCACTCAGAAGGATCACTATCCCATTCTTATATTGATCAAATACTGGACAGGTTAGACAAGAATATTACTACTTTTTACATGGGTATTCAGGCTATAATCAGATAGTCATAGCTCCTGAAGATTAGGATAAGACAACCTTCAGTTATCCTTAGCACTTATGCATTCAAACATATGCCCTTTGGTATTTGCAACGCCCCCGCGACTTTCCATAGATGCATGATGGCTATCTTTAATGATATGGTGGAGGATTTTGTTAAGGTATTTATGGATAATTTTTTTATTTTTGGTCATTCATTTGATATGTGCTTGCAGAACTTAGATACGGTCTTCGATCATTGTGAAGAGACTAACCTCATATTAAACAAGGAGAAATTCCACATTTTGTTCAAGAAAGGTATTTTCCTTGGTCATAAAGTACCATACAGAGGAATTGAGGTAGATAAAGCTAAAGGAGGTCATTGAAAAGATAACATATTCGGCGTTAATGAAAGGTGTGAGAAGCTTTCTTGGTTATACAGGATTTTATAAATGCTTTATCAAGGATTTTCAATGATAGCAAGTCCAAAGTGTAAGCTGCTGGACAAAGAAGTAAATTTCAACTTTGGCGATGAGTCAGAGAGCATTTGAGAACTTGAAAAGAAGATTCACAGAAGCACCCATTTTGATTGCTCCTGATTGGTTATTACCATTCGATCTAATATGTGATGCAAATGACGTGGTTTTTGGAGCAGTATTGGGGGTAGCATAAAGATAAGGTATTTTATTCTATCTACTATTCAATAAAGACCTTAGATATGGCCCAAGTCAATTATATACTTACAGAGAAAGAGATGCTGTCACTCGTCTATGTATTTGATAAATTCATAGAATACTTGGCGGGTATGAAGGTAATTGTTCATACTAATCTTATTTCCATCTGATTTTTGTTTAATGAGAAAGATGCAGTGCCAAGGTTGATTAGGTGAATTCTTCTTCTCCATGAATTTGATTTGGAAGTCTCTGATAGAAAGGGAGCTAAAAATCAAGCGGTCGACAATTTATCGAGGCTTGATAGTTATGCTCATGTTGTTGATGATATATTGTTTATTCGGGAGAAGTTTTTGGGTGAGAATTTAATGTCACTGGATGTAGTAGAGGTTCCTTGGTATGCTGATATAGTGAATTTCCTAGTTAGTGGTATGTATCCATCTAGATGCCACAAGTCAACAAAAGAAGAAATTGTTCTATGATTCCCAGTGGTATATATGGGTTGATCCTTATCTATCCAAAAAAGGTGCTAATAGAATTATGAGAGGACATATTTCAGAAGCTGAAACCACACAAGTGCGGGAAAGTTGCCATTCATCACCTTACGGAGGTCATCATAGAGGTGAATGAACAATAAAAAAGGTATTACATTCTGGTTTCTTTTGGGCTACATTTTTCAGAGATACTATAACTTACGTTAGAGAATGTGATCAATACCAAAGAATGGGCATTATCTTAAGGCGCCACTACATGCCCTTGAACAAAATTCTTGAAGTTGAGATTTTCAATGTGTGGGGGATTGATTTCATAGGCCCATATCCATCATCGAATGGTAATATTATGTGTCCAAGTGGGTAGAGGCCTTAT
The DNA here is from genome assembly GCF_002878395.1 of Capsicum annuum. Taxonomy (NCBI): domain Eukaryota; kingdom Viridiplantae; phylum Streptophyta; class Magnoliopsida; order Solanales; family Solanaceae; genus Capsicum; species Capsicum annuum. The sequence continues at coordinate 87,682,787 of NC_061117.1, read as the reverse complement.
CACTCCCAACTAATAATTCTAGGGTAGTGATGAAATTTGTCAAGAAGAATATATTTTCTCATTTTGGCACATCCAAAGCAATCATAAGTGATGGAGGAGCGCATTTTGTTAATCATTGCTTTAAGAACATATTGTCTCGGCATGGAGCAAGACGCAAAGTGTCCACTGCGTATCATCCACATGGGAGTGGCCAAGTTGAAGTATCTAACAAAGAGATCAAGCAAATTCTGCAGAAGATTGTTAATTGTTAGGGATTGGTCGGTTAAGACGGATGATAAAATATGGGCATATTGGAAAACCTATAAAATGCCTATTGAGACCTCTCCTTATTTTTTGGTATATGGGAAAGCGTGTCACTTTCTTGAAGAGCTTGGCATTGGGTTTATTGGGCAATGAAAAAATTAATCTTGATCCAAAGATGTCAGGATAGAAGAGGGTGCTATAATTGAGTGAACTAGATGAGTTTCTTACATGCATATGAAAATGCAAAATTATATAAAGAGAAAAACAAAAGATGGTATGAAAATCAAAATATGACTCAAGTCTTTGAGCCTGGTCAGCAAGTATTATTATTTAATTCTATGATGAAACTCTTTCCAGGTAAATTGAGGTCCAAGTGGTTTGGACCCTTTGACATTGTAAAAATGACTCCTCATGGAACTTTGGTGTGAGGAAAAAAGTTCTACATTCTAGGTAAATGGAAAAAGAGTCAAGCATTATTGGGTGAATTATATGGACAAGCATAAGACGTACATCACATTTGAAGATGAATGTAGCTGAGTTAGTTGTTCCATGACATTAAATAAGGCATTGCATGGGAGGCAACCCTCGAATGTAATGTAATAGCTTAGTTAATTTCTTTGTTATTTGAACAAAAGAGAAACAAATCAAAAATACAAAAAGATGTGTCGAGCCACGTCCAAAAATAAGGTGCTAGGTGGGAGGAAAACCATTTTTTCTTAGGTATTTTTGTTGTTTTTATTAAGAGTGCAGGAATGAGCAACTTCATAGCATGAGGAAGAACAAGTGAATAAGTTTTGTGTTTTGGAAGGCTATCAGGTACGTAAAAGATGAATTCAGTAGATGATAAAGGAAGTCAAGAAAAAAAGGGATCAAATTCCCCCAAAGATCCAAAATAGTGGCCCTCCATGATGGCCCCATGCCGTGGACCCTATCCTCCGTGATAAGGTCCACGTTGCAGAGCCTATCACTGAGACCAACCTTTGTGGCGCAGAGGGGGTGTTTTTCTCATTTTTTTATTTTAAAAGTTGGATTATAATCTGACCCATTGATTTTAACCCTAAATACCCCCATTTAAATTGCCCAAAATCCACAAATTCCCTCCCACATTCTAAATATAATGCAACACTCCCCTGAAATCCTCTCAAATTCAAAGTGTGCCACTCTAAGAACTCCGTTATCTCTTCTCCATTAATTCAATTTGGGTAAGTGTTTAAATTTATCATAATCCTTAAATTCTCATATGTGATTTTGTGGATTAAAATTCATGTTGTACTTAGTAAACTAGTTATACTTAAGAGTGTGATTTTTAAATTATTGTTGGTATGTGTATGGTGCATTGTGCTTTAGAACCTGCTTTGAAATTATTCTTGGTGAACTATGAGTCAATGAGTGTTTTTTTATATATACATAGATCGGGTATACTTGGGTATAGTGCGTAGTGTATGAAGATAAGGTGTGCACTTGAATTCTAAGTAAAGAAGCATAACATCATTTGGTGTTTTATAGTTATATCCATATTCTAATTTGGTCATTAATTAGGTATGTGACCGTGTGGGTGTGACTCAGAAGAAGGAAAGTTTGATTACTTTGGTTTCATATCTTACACACCTACATTAGCAACTAAGTATAGGGTAGCCCTTAAATATGCCCATACTTAGTGGTCACTTATTTCTCTTTATACTTGTGCATATGGGTCTATAGTGGTTCTTGTAGTTATAAATAAGCACATTTGAACCTGTTATGTTTGGGATTTGGTACAAGCTACATCTATGAAGTTTTCATGTCGAAAAACATTATGGTTCTTACTTGAGTAGCCTATACTATTGTGCAAGTCATTTCATCTTATGACAGTGGTCAGTGGGGATATGATTGTAAGTGTTCTAGGCTTATAATCTCTATGATTTTTGTGCACAAATTTATATATGAAGTAATAGACCTTGTACACTTAATGAAATTTTGAGAATTGCACTGTAAACTCCTCTTTGTTTTTAACAATTATGTTTAGATAATGTTAGAGCACTTGGCATTGTTATTGAGGATATGGAAACATATACTGAGGGGGTTATGCCTTTGGTTTATGATAATTTCATTATTCTCAAAGCATTCATTAGTACCTCCATTAAACCCGTGCTTCAATTGAACTCACAAGTTTGTTATGAACTAACTTAAAAGCCTAATTTGGTGATGTTGTGGTTTATTGAATCTTATGGAAAAAATGTCAAAGTGTGCTTGAAGTTTGAGTAGACCAACATCTAAGTGGTTTACTATGATTTTTTAGGTGTTGTGAAAATTTTGAAGTTATTGAGAAAAGAGGGGAAGTCTAAGTACACTAGTTTCATATCCTATGCATATATGCTAGCAACTATGTATGGGATGACCTCAAAATCATCCACACTTAGTGTTTTCTTGAAATAGGGTATGTCATGCCTAACTTGTTTGTTGCATGATATGACTGATAGGCACTATAGACAACAAATACCAAAAATTGTTGTGCCATATAAGCCTTCTAAGAAAAGAAACAGGCCAAATAGCTGAGTACAAAGAGCTCCTGCAGTTCCCCATGGTCAGGCATGAAGATATGGAACTAGATAGGTCAAGGAAGCTAGAAAAAATGGTATTCAAAGCACATTGAGATAAAGTATGCCACAAATGAGTTCATTAATTGGGCAGCCTTACTAAGGGAATACCCTAACATGGTAAGAAGACTGGAGTAGATGCACATGAATTTTCTCTTTGAGCATCCCACAGAGTGTAAGTTGCACCTCATCAAAGAACTTTATGCTAATTGGGAACCCATAGATCCTAATTCTAAATTAAAAATCCATTGATATATAGTAATTGTCATGGCCCATGTTGTGAATGAAATTCTAGAAATCCCTGAGGTAGATGCAGTCCCTTTGAGGTAGCTGAAAATTACCCTTCCATACACAGATATCAGTTACCTATTGTGCGAAAACAGGTCTGTAGTTAGATGGACTCATCGTAAAGATAGTGCCCATAACCGTTCATTCCCTATGCTAAAATAAACTGAGAGGCATGCATGTTGATGAAGATTATCTGCCATCACCTAATTTTCTGGCAAACACATGATAGATGTTACTCGTGATAGGGTTTTCCTAATTTATGCTTTGATGCACAATGAAATTGAGATTAATGTAGGTGTTGTTTTCTTGTCTGCAATGAAGAAGGAAAATTACCACCTGGGGCACAGATACGGGTTTAGTAGATTGCGGACTAGTTTTTTGAGGAGTCAAGAGGTTAAGAACGAGGCACTAGATTATATGCCAGTAGTGAAGACGTTCTTGATAGATGTGACCAATACTAAAAGACTAGATATGGCTAATGGGACAGTGCTTACTATCCTCGAGTGTCTGGCTCAGAATAATGAGATTACTTCTCATAAGTATGGGCAACAAATACTCTAACTGAGAACAGGTAGTAGACCAGCTACAAATGAGGGGATTCATGCTATCGAGATGGATTACTCTCTCGATCACCATGCCAGGACTTTGTTGTGGATAGGCTCAGAATTTGTAAATCCTATTGATGATAATGTTCCCACAGATGAGGAATGATAGCTTAGAGATTCTAGTATTGAGTAAGAGGAGGAAGATACTTTGGACCTAGATATGGGAGTTGAGGCATACGATCCCGATATTGATGATGACATGGACGATGATTGATCAGGGAGTGTAACACCACCTCATTACTTAGTTATGTCAGCTAGCACCGAGGGTAGTGCTATATTTTAACAATGGGTTGGTGGTTCTCATTCTTTGCACCTCTCATTTGCTACTCTATTTTTTTTTATTTATGGATGTTTGTTTTATTATGGCTGTTGATATGGCCTTGATTGATATTCTAACTATTCAGTCTGTAATAGTTAGTAGTTATGATATTGGCTGACTTGGTAATTCATAGTGGTTTTTAAAATTTGCCTAGTTCATTACTCTTAGTTCATAATTTTTGTTTTCTTATGTAAGTTTAATTCAATTTTAGGAGTAAATTATCGCCCCTTTAAGGTAACATCAAAAAATTTTCATAGACGACCAGCTTAAGAGGACTAGTCTTAGGAAAAAATAAGTGAGAAGAACCCAACCAAAACTCTAGGTCGAGATACTTTGTGTTGGGCTATTTGGTTACATGACATGAAAAACACTTATTTTAAGAGTGAAGTATGTCAAACTTAAAAGAGGGATTCTAGTTTTTGACACGTATTCTCAGTTGTGTGACTCTCAATTTGTTGGTTTAATTTAGAATTTATGCAATTACTAGATCAAGAGTCTATATGGATCCTTCTTGAATCTAGCATGCAGTAAGTATGAGTGAGATTTTATAGTTATTCCATATATATAGTAAGTATGCAGTAAGTATTCTCGGTGTGTTTACAAAGATAAAAAATGGTGATGGATTTAGGAGATGATGTAGGAATTTTGTTGATAGCCATGTTTTAGACCTCTGTTCACCGACCCTTGCACTTATCGATAGTTTGCTCTGATGAGCCTATAGCCTAGTTTCTTTAGCAGCCTCACATATAGCTTATACTTCTTCTTTGTTTGACCTTAATCTGATCCAAAGATCCTAGGTAATTTAGTGTAAAATTAGTTGAGTAAGGAGTTGAAAAATAAATAGGAAAAAGGTGATAGTGAAGCCCCAAAATATAGCTATTAGTGTAAGAATTGAGGTACAATAAGGTCACGAGTAAGGTAATGAAAAGAATAAAGAATGTTCAAGAAAAAAATGGAATAATGTGTTGAAAAAGTAGATTCCCTTTCATAGTGTATCCGAATTAGCTTAATGAGATGGGGCCAAAATGAATAAAAAAAGGAAAGATAGATTAGGAGAAAACATGAGCGTTTGTAGTGTTTTTGTGATATATTAAAGCGCTTAGGGAGATTAGCCGCTATTTTTGCCCAAATATTTCATTTCCATCCCTTAGCTTTCATTTCACCCATTTAAGACCTATTTGATCCTAAATTGTATCATTTACTTATTAGTGTAGTAGTACACTAAGGGCAAGACTATGGTATATCACATATCATATGTGAATTTCTTGTAAGAGTGAGCGAAAATTGTTCTCTATGTTCCCATACTTGTTAGATATTGCAAAATTATAAATGTATTAGGTAATCATCTAGTTTTGAGGGTGAATGTGGAGGATAGTTAGGTGACCTGTAGGATTGCTTGATAGAATAATGTGCATAAGTTTGCCAGCACACTAGAGTCTACTTCTGAGGTTAGGGAGTTTGAAAATTGTAATTTTATGCTTCATATGCAAGATAACATGTTTGAGCTGAAAAGTAATAAGTCATGTGTAGCCTGTGTGCCCAAAAAAGTGGCTTGTTTAAATTGTGGAATGAATTTTATTTGTTTTATAATGATTGCTTATGATGGTTCAAGGATGAATATGATTCAAAGTGTGGGGTAGTAATCTTAGGCATATTTATACGTCCAAGTACCAACATTTATCCATATTTAGACTTGTTCTATAAGATAAAATGTGTTAATTATATGGTGTTTTAGCTTTAATTATATTATCTAGCTAATGGGCATGTTTATTTTTGGAGGGCACAATTTTTATAAAATTTGATGTGTTTTGATGCATTAAAATGGGGATTTTTGACTATGAAAGTTCTTGGAGTGATGTGCTATACATGAGATAATAGAAAAAGGTTCGAAAATCATGGAATGAAGTTGGGATGTAAAAACTAGATGGTAATTTCCAGTAAGGATCCGCCATAGCCCCGAGCCGCGGACTCTATTATCCGTGATGGCCCCCACAATACAAAGGATGATTTATTTAGCAAATCAATTTTAGAGGCTAAACATAAAGACACTAGCAAAAGGTTTGAAAAACATGGAATGGATTGAGGAATTAAAAACCGAATGGCATTTTCCAGTAAGGGTCTATGATAGCCCCACGCCGAAGACCATAGTATCTGCGATTGCCCTCGCGATGCAGCAGATGATTTATTCAGCAAGTCAATTTATATTGATGTTCAACGATAGCCCCATTTCACAGACCCTAGTGTCTGTGATGACCTTTGCGGTGCAGTGAAGATTAAAATTTGTGAAGTTCTTCACCACTATAAAAGGATGACTTAAACACAAATTGAAACATCTTGGCATATGCATAGCAAAGGCAAAAACAATTATGATAGTTTCTTAGGGTTCTTTTGATTTTCATCTTGTAACATTAACTTTGGTATTATTAATTTTATTTTTTTGATGTTGATTTCGAGCATGAGTGGCTAAAAACTCTTGTTCTAGGGTTGAGGCCGAGAAAATGATTATATTTTGATATTCTTAGAGTGGTTAACATTGATTTATCGAATGAGTTATTCCTGTTCTCTTATTTTTATTATTTTAATGAATGGCCACCATTAGAATAAATATGTAATCCTTTTGTGGACCCTGAAGGATAATAATAGGGATAGATCGAAGAGTTTAAGGAGCAAGTTTTTTTCTCAACAGAATAAAGAATGGGAAGTAGTGGTTAGGATATGAATATACCTAGAAGCCTTGTTTGGTTAAATTGTAGGAAGATAACTTAAAGGATATAAATGGATTATTGCGTCCCCAATCCATCTTGTAGTTGCAATGTCCTTTTAGATAGAATATTAGAGGCTCGAAAGACCATGATAATAATCTAAACCCTGCGAATCAATAACTCGATAATCAACATGACCATGATAAGGATGGAGATTTATATGATTGTTAAGAGTGCCTCAACCCTAGAATTTTTTCTCGTATTTTTTACAGTATAGCTTATGTTACGATCATCGTTACTTTGTTATTTATTTTGTTGATAAATATTCATTAAATTTTCTAACCTATTTTGATACTCTAAAACACTTGAATACTTTACTGTCAAAACTAAAATTAAGTAAACTACTAATCAAGTAGTCCTCATGGGTATGATATCCAATTCTTTGAGTCAATATATTAATTGTGTGATCACATGCACGCATGTGCGTAGACCATAACAATGCATATCACGAGGCTCTATGGAAACTAAAGGTCCCTTAGGCTGGACCTGAGGTACTATGGTAGGATCACTAGATCTCATGGGAAGGGTCACGCGTGTCGGATCCTTTATAGTGTTCATTTTTGTAGTGGCTATCATAAGTACTCTCTCATCAACTCCTGATATCTATGGTATGCTTGCCTCGTTACACAATATCTGAATAAGGCATGAGAATGGCAAATTCATCGTATCCCCAAAGTCTCTATCATGAATCTCATGCCTCAGGATGGATGCGAAGTCAATAACATACCCGACCATCATACTGTGTATCAGAGCGACTCCCTTCCAAGTTAATACATTATCTAAAGTAGTTGGGAATAGTCAATATATGATGATCAGCCACTAGAACTTACAAACAAAAATCAATAAGGCCTTATTAAGCTCACCATGTCCCTCGATCCATGGGGTCTCATGACCCAAGGGTGAAATTCAGTCGGCTATCCATCTAGCCATCTTACCTCTCTCACATCTATGCTCTACCTCTCTTATTATATGCATGTCATGTGTGAATCTCAATCTATAGTCACTCTACTATGGATATGGGAGTGATATAGTATGGACCAAAAATAACCAAATGGATAGTCTCCACTAAAAGATCAACCCTAACCCCTCTCACAAAGGTTTGTTCAAGTTGTGGCTACTCTATATGTCTCATCAGGCCTGGAAATATAAAGCATCATAACAAATACTATGTAATGATATGATTCATAAAACTCTCATACCAAAGTTTTGCTATAAGAACTGAATGGTCTAGTCATCCACTCCAACTAATAATGACCAAAGGCAACCCATAACTTTGGTACTCTACTCAACCCAAATAGATCAATCTGGTGCTCCTTTAAAATAAGCCTCTTGGTCTTGCTAGTCTCTGAGATAGAATAGTCTATATTATTTATCATCAATATTTCCTCTATAAACCACCTCAGGTTATCCTTATCTAGAAGTACCTTCGAGGTATGTGTAGAACCGGTAGAACACTATCCCTGCTATGCTAGTGCCTCCTCATCTAGAATGGGCACCTTATGCAAAGCTTGATTTGTACCCTCCTCAGACTGGGGCACACCTGATGACTGTGCATGAGTTGTGTACTTTGCTTAGATTGGGGTACTATAGATGACTTCTTCTGATCTACAACCTCTGATGAATCCTAGGAGGTCTCCTCAGACTAGGGGGTCCTGAACTACACCCTATGGAACTGGCTCAGAATTTGCATCCTCCTCATCTTTGTCATCATATGGAAATGGATAATGTGTTGGTGATCTCTATGCTAACTTCATCCTCTATTGGGCTACAAATGTCTGGGTATCCTAGACAAGTTAAATAGCCTCAACCAAAGACATGGCCTGAGTAAAGGCTTACCTTCTGCACTACTGTAAGTGGTCAGGTAGTAGTTCTTCCATATTTTCTAAAATAATAGTCCTAGCTACCCACCACAACCATTCTCTATTTACTCTGTGTGTCATCCCACCTATAGTTTCTCTAAGTCATGTAAATAGGTACTCCTCTACTGAACCACTGGGCTTGAGGGATTCATCCCATCTCTTTAATGTATCAACCTTCTTTTTTGTATTTTTTAGTTCCTTGTGTACTTGAAAAACTATTTGTTAGTTTCAAATAAAAAATGAAGGATCGTAAAAGTTGAAGAAAAACTCAAAATTCAAAATGTTTGAATTTTTCCTCAATTTTTTCACCCCTATAACTTATTTGAAGTACCAACAAGTCTAGTATGCACATATATATCAAGAATCATGATTTACAATGCAAACTAACATGCCCAACTTTTGATATTCCTCTACTTGTTCAAGTTCAACTTCCATTTAGGGCCTAACCTTAGAATTTAATTCAAAACAAAGTCCTATATCAAGATTTTAGACTAATTCAAGGATTCAGAACACAACCATACATATTTCTTTATATTTTTCATGGAAGTAAACATAGAAACTTGCTTGTTTACTATTTAAATAAAAACATAACTATTAGGAAGTGAGGCAATTACCTTTTCTTTTAGAATCCAAAAAAGTGAACTATGAAGGAATACAGTAAAACCATAGATTGAGCTTGTATTTAGCAAGATGGGATAAGTTGGTACCCCAAATAAGTTTCAATTTAAGCTTTTTTGAAGTGTGGGATAAGCTTATACTTTGAGACTGTTGTTTTGATTTAAAGAGAAAAATGAGTTTTTGATGATTTGAATAGGTTAAAATGAGGTAAAATATGGTTAAATAGTGGGGGTGGGGGGAATTAGGTCTTAAATAAGCATTGGTGGGCCCATAATTTTAAATAAAATTTGGTCCCATAAATAGGTCACTTGTAGTAACCACATGCGGCCTACCAATGGGCTCACGTCCCGCATGCGGCCTGCAAGTGCTGGGTGCAAGTGGGCTTGATTTTTTGGCCTAAATTTTTTCTTCTTAGACTTTGCATTTTGGTGTTTACCCAGCTACTTAAGGTTTTTTAACATGAATTTATGGCTTCAAATGTATGTTCATGTGTCAAAGTCCAGAACTTTCCATTATTATCCTCAAAATTTCATTTTGTTCAATTATCGTTCGACATTACCATGCTCGAGTGAGACTTATGACCTTGATGTGTTGGTTAAAAAGTCCCATTACCTAGAAAGTTATGAATGTAGCAATCCTATTGTATTCCTGGTAAGTCCATAAGATATAAACCTACAACACAAAAACAAACACAAGTGAACATAAAAATAGTGGGTTGCCTCCTACCCATTGCTTGATTTAACATCACGGCACGATGTGGCTTTGCTGGTTACTCAGATTTCACCAAAGGCAGCTCCTTTCTTATTTGTAACCAATTGCAATATAAACCTGGCATATCCAAGCCTCTGCTCTAACCCCTAAAGAAGAGGTATATTCAAGCTCAACTCTTTTAACATGCCAATGAACTATTTGAACTTACCTTCCTCTTTTTTGCGCTTCAATCTCTGAAGGAAAGGTGGGGTGGTCTTGGAATTTGTCCTACTTTTGGATCAACAACCTGACCCTTACCTTTGTACTTACTAACTTTGTCATCAACACCTGTTGCTTTTTTTGACTCTATAATAAATATCTCATAAAAAATAACTTTATCAGTCTTTAGTGCTTCCGTAACAGGTAGTGGGGGTTTGTAGTAGTTATACCACTCTTTGTGGTAATAGCAAGAACATGACCATCATTTTTTATATTTTCCACAGTGTTGCTTGAAAAGGTACCTGACTGCCTCTTGTTCAGTATTGTAGACATCTACCTTAACTATTGTACCAACTATTTGATAGTAGTGGCATGATATTCAACCTTTTTGAGTCAACCTTGAAATGTCAACCTTAATCTCCTTAAGGTTGTTCTCCTAATTTTCTTGACCCTTTACTAGCTTAGTCAGTATCTCTTCCATTCTTGATTCTGCATCTCATCTTCCAAGTGAATGTGCCTATCTTCTTTCTCTCTATAGTCATCCTTCTTTCTCCAGTCACCATCTCACTCCCTACTGTGCTCTCTATATTTGTCATAGTAGTTTTAACCTTGGTTTCCTTATCCTTGGTCTTAGAACCCCGCCAATTGATGATCCAAATAGTTTGCTTTCTCTTCTAAATCTAACTCATAAGCTTTAGAAGTTGAACCCTATGCTCCTACTACATTCACTTTCTTAGAACTTATTGCTGCAAACTACTTTGCTAGTAACAAAGATCAATTATCAGTAGCACAATTTCTTTTACTACTAAATCATCAACTACTTTTGGTTGCAAGAGGCACCAATAGCTAAGTACCAGATCCCTTCTCAGCCTCTCAAGTTTACCACCCTCGGTTAGTGAGTGAGAACTATTCTAGCATATCTGAATATACATCCCTGCGTAGTATCACAAAGGCACCTCTATAGATGGTGTCTGTCATGGCTCTGCAACAGATGGTTAGGGCTCTGTAGAATATCTCCAGTAAGCTCATCCCTAAAATCTGATAGTTGGACTCCATACTTAGCTTCTTCTTGAACATGAACCAAGCCTCAAACATGGACTCAGACTGTAGCTTCCTAAAATTATAAATCTCATCCTTAAGCTGCAACATCCTTGATAGAGAAAAGAATTGTTTCAAAAATTGCCTGCGTAACTCGTTCCATGTAGTGATATATCTTCTTGGCAGTTCCCCTAGCCATAAATATGGTTATCCTGTAAGTGAGAATGAGAAGAACCACAGTCTAAGAGCCTTATGATTTACCCTTGGATTTATATATAAACTACAAATCATAATGAAATTTGCAAGGTGCATATTAGCATAATATGTAGGCAAACCCACACCCTTCAAATTTAATAGCTGAATCATTGCGCTCATTATGTTAAACTTAATGCTTAAGAATAAAATAGGAGGAATAATATCTCTAGTCCCAGCTGGCTCAATGTACCCCAGATCATCTTCATCATCCTTATATGGCTGCGAATATTGGTACGCAGGGATCACTTGAGCATGACTATCTCTAGCTTTGTTTCTATTACCACTGAGTACTGATCGATGGTCTGCTTTCTGCCTTTACATAGCTAACTTTACCTCTTGAGCTATACACTGGGCATCTTATTCCCTCCTCTGATTGGTATCTTGTTCTAACAGAACCCTGGTGTGCTAGTCAACAATATCCTAAACTCCTCTAGAAGGAGGGAGGGATAAATCATCATGAAACCCTTTAGGAATATCATCTCTTTTTGGTTCTGTCATCCTACTAGGTGTTTGTAGGATCCTCCCAGGATTCAAATTCCTTAGGAGTAAGGGATTGCCTCTACTTTTTATGCTAGGCATACACCAGTGTATACCCAACTAACAACTAAGACAAAAAATTTGAAAATTACAACAACCTCTATTCGCAACTTAACAATATATTTCTTGACAACAACTCCAAATTTTTGATAATTCCCAAGCTACACCTTAAATATGTAGATTACACAGTTACTGTTAATATAGTAACCCAACAAAGGTTGGGGTCAAATCCCAAGGTAGTATGTGAAATTTCAACTTTCAGCGATTGTAATCAATGGACAAAACTGGAAAAGTAAATAGGGGGATTGAAGTATCCATATCAAACAAGCAGCTAAAATCAACTTCGGTTTTAACCAATTATCAATGAACACTAGGATTGTGTTCCCCCTGGCTTCTCAACTTTGTAGGATTATCATGCTTTATTGAACCAACCCAATACCTTGCATATAGAATCTGATAAGTTATATACCACCGACTGTCTTTTGGACTAGCTGACAAATTTCACCCTTTACCTTTTGAGTCTTAGGATGTCACCTTAATTACCCTTATACTAAATCCCAATTAACTATTACCTTTTGAGTCTCTAGTTATTTGATGATAACTAACCATCTTACTTAGATGATATATAGTAGCGTGGACCGATAGTTAAACTTTAAATTACTATTATAATTATCTTTTCCTAGTAACTATTCCTCTTTTAGAGTAAGTAGTAATACTTTAGGTGGGACCCTAATGTTTGCAACTACTAATATAACTATTAAAATAAAGAGTATACAATGCATGCATGGGTATCGATTCAAACAGTGTAGCACTTCTCCTACTTTGTCAATCTGCCAGGATTTTCACAACCTTAGCTAAGGGTTTTTAATCGCTCTTGCTTGTGAAAGAATCAACAACATTCATAATTGAAGTCATATGGTGTAATCACAATAATCACAACTGAATATCATAAACTTTAACTGAATTAATCAAGTAAAATAAATAAAAGAGAATTCTAAGACAAAAATCAGATCTAAAAATCAAAATATATTTATAAGTATCAAAAGTGTGTAAGATCTACTAAAAACACATAAAGGGTATTTATAGTACATAAGGAAATCCTAAAATCAAAGCCCAGAAAAAAAAGGATTAAAAAGGATCGGTGGCCACTTACCAATATATATATACAGCCTGACCTTGGGCGCATGTGTCATATGCGGCCTAACTCTACGCGCATGTACACATGGGTAAGTTCCAAAAGAATTTCCTACACTATCTCTTCTCTGGACTTTGGACTTCTGGCACTTACCTTACCCACATGCAGTCCACATGTGCTATATGTGGTCTATATATGCTACATGCAGTTTGTATGTTGACATAGGTAAGTGCCAAAAGTTCTTTTTCAGCTTTATCACTCTCTAGATCATCAATTCTGGTACTTACCTTAGCCAACTACAAATAACATGTGCTATATGTAATCTAAATGTAGAAATAGGTAAGTGTCAGGCCTTCCAAATATTATAACCAAGCTTCCAAACATCAAGTTTCAACATATGCTTTGATCATTTATATTCAAAAAGTGTCACAGGTACCCAAAAATGATTAAGTGGCCATAAACTCTATTTTCATCTTTTTCTTGAATTTAGCTTCTGAAACCTAGTTTCCTACAAAACATACCTAAACACATCATATCTAAGAAAATAACCTAAGAAACTTGCATATTTTCATCATTTTAAGCATCGAAAGTGCTATATTTTTGCAGCACATCAAGTAGTAGATAAGAGCATGCACAACATTTGAGGATTCTACTACATACTTTGACAGATCATGTACTTTTTTTCCAAGTTATCTAAGTGTTAGTTTTGTCTTGAGTCAGTGACATTCCTTGGGCATGTGGTGTCTATGGATGGGATTATAGTAGACTCAGTAAATATTAAGGCCATTCATGATTGGGCCAGGTTCATATCTCCGACTGAGGTTCGTAACTTATTTAGTTTGACCAGTTCTAAAAGATAATTTATTGAGGATTTTTCTATTATTTCAGTGCTTATGGCCAGATTGACTCTGACGGATGTTTCTTTTTGATGGTTCAAGGAATGTGAGTCAAACTTTAGAAAGCTTAAGGATTTTCTTACTTAAGCTCCTATTCTAGCTTTTTCTATTGAGGTTGAGGGATTTACCATGTATTTTGATGCTTCTATTGTTGGTCTAGGTTGTGTCTTGAAGTAGTAGGTCATGTTATTGCTTATGTTTTGAAACAAATTAAGGTTCATGAGCGTAACTACCCTGCTTATGATTTGGAGTTGGTGGTGGTAGTTTTCATGCTTAAGATTTAGAGGCATTAACTTCATGGTATGTATTGTAATATTTTCACCAATCATCACAGTCTTCAGCATCTTATGACCTAGTAAGAGCTTAATTCTAGGTAGCATAGATGGAATGAGTTGCTTAAGGATTATGATATTTCTATCTTTTATCATCCGAGAAAGAAAAAAGTGGTTGCTGATACCTTGAGTCAGAGACAGTGAGTATGGGTAGCTTAGCTTATTTTTATTTTCTTAGAAGCCATTGGCATAGGACACTAATTCCTTAGCCAACTTGATAGCCTAGATATTTCAAACCCTAGGAGGATTTTATCTAGTGTTGAGGTGAGATCTTTACCTTTTGAGTAGATTTTGGATCATCAGTTTGAGAATAGTAACTTTATTTCCTTCGTTATCAGGTGTTGAGTGGGAGTTCAAGAGGAACACCATAGATTCTGAGGGAGTTTTATGATTTAATGGTCATATTTGTGTTCTAAAGATCGATAACTTAATTCAGTGGATTTTTTACAAGGCTCACAACTCTAGATAATCTATTCATTTAGGCACATCTAAGATGTATTAGAATTTGAGACAAGATTATTGGTCAAGTATTATGAAGGGTGATGTTGTAGACTTTATGAATTGTTGCCTAAGTTTTCAGTAGGAAAAGGTCAAGCATCATTGACCAGGTGAATTGATTAAGAGATTACCCATTCCTGAATGGAAATGGGAGCATTTCACAATGGATTTTATTAGTGGTTTGCCTCATAATTCCTGTGGTTTCGATGGTATTTGGGTCATCATAGATTGGTTGACCAAGTCAATGAATTTTATTCCTATTCAGATGTCTTTTAGTGTTGAGAGGTTAGCTCCCATCTATGTACGTAGTATAGTCCGTTTGCATAGCGCTCCTAAATCTATTTTCTTGGACCGAGTTTTTGTGTTAACTTTTAGCTTTTGGAGAGATTTTCAGGAGAAGTTGGGTACTCAAGCGGTTCTGATTACATCCTTCCATCTACAAACTTATGGCCAGTCCGAGCAAACTATTCAGGTGCTTTAGGCTATGCTCCTAGCTTATGTTATAGATTTTGGATGTCAGTAGGAGGATTACTTATTCTTGATGGAGTTTTCTTATAACAATAGTTTCCATTCACATATTGATATAGCATCTTTTGAGGATCTGTATAGTAGGAGATATCATTCTCTGATTGGATAGTTTGAGACTTCTTAGGTTCTACCCCGTGATACTAATTTTCTTCAAGAGTCAGTGGCTAGATTTTGGGTGATTCAAGATAGGTTTAAAGTATCTCAAAGTAGGTAGAAGGCATGTGCAAACCGTAGGCTCTGATCCTTGAGATTTGGAGTTGGTGATCAAGTATTTCCTTGAGTATCATCCATGAGGGTTGTGATGAGATTTTATAGGAAGGGCAAGCTCATCCATAGATATATTGGACCCTTCGAGATTCTTCGTACAGTTAGTGAGGTGGCTTATGAGCTAATTTTACCTTTACATTTTGCTATTGTCTATACAATTTTCCATGTTTCTATGTTATGGCGATATATTCCAGATCTATCTCATGTGCTTAGATGGGACTCAGTCCAGTTGGATGACCTTTTGACCTTTGTAGAGGAGTCGATGTTTATTTTAGCTAATGGTGTTAGGCTGTTGTGCACTAGGGAGATTCATATAGTTAAGGTTTAGTGGAGTAACTGCCCAGTGGAGGAGGTAACTTAGGAGATCAAGAGTGATATGTAGATCCAGTATCCTCACCTATTCAAGACTCTAGGTTTATTCTAATCTTTCACTTTCGTTGATGAAAGTTCCTTTTGTAGTGGAATTGTAATTACCCTTCAGGTCATTTTCCATATTTCTGCTTATTTTTACCATTATATCTTCTCTATAGCTGCCCCAAGTCATTTATAACTTGTTAGGACTGACAGTTTGATTAAGGACAGTTTGTTTGGTTTTTAGAGCCATTTCCATGTTTTAATGTCTTTATTGGTTCCAAATGGCCACTGAGTGAAAAATTTAATGAAATAACCTTGGATGCAAATTTTGACTATTCCAACAGCTCCAGAATATCAATTTTAGTCTAGGAGGACTCTTGGTTTGGGTCACGAGGCACTCATACTCATTTCAACCTATTGGTCAGAATATTAAGAAAATAAAAATTACGTGTGGGACCCACATTTTGTCAAAACAACCTCAGGTGGAAATTATAAATGAGTCATTAAGTTTGGAACATATATATTTGTATGTTTGTATAGTTCGTTTATGTATATGAGATTCCAAGTAAATCCCGAGCTCATGGTTGAAGTCCATTTTAGGCATGGGAAAAATCTAGTGCATCGGGTTTATAGTGCAGCGTTATAGCAGTTCTTTGGAGTACGATCTTGATTCTTAAAATCTTCCCTAGATACCACATTCATGTACTAATAGTCACGATTACAACTCATCCAGAAGTGGAAAGATGTTGCAATCGCGATAGCCCAGGTTGTGATAGCAAAACCAGATGGCATGGGCTGGGTATCAATGGACCCCTTCATGATTTTAGCCATTTCTCATCTACTTCTTTAAAACATAAACTCTAAAGAGCGAGATTAAGTGGGATTTAGGCTTGTAGGTGATTGGAAATCTTTATTAACACTTGATTCCATGATTATCTTTCAATTTAATGTAAGAATTCACCATTTTCTTAGTAGATTTTCTTAATTTCTTGTTTAAAACCCCTAAAACCTTGAGGTCCTTATTTTATCCCCAATTTAGCTTGGATTTTACCTATTTTTAGGGTAATAATTCCTTTAGATGTGAGAAGTTTGGGTTGGTTTTAGAAATATAATTTTTGTGAGTGGGACCCATATGTGGTTTTGATGTGATTTTCCCCAAGCATAATACTGCAATATTGTTCTCATTCTCGTATGATAAGTAAAATATGATTTTGATAGCTTTGCATCTTGCGAAAGCATCTCAATAAGGAAAAACAACGATTTAGTAGATCTTGTGAGATTTCTTAGGTGTCCAAGTAGGCTAGGCTTTACCCCTTGTTAGATTGAGCTAATTCATAGCATGTTTATAATATTCTGTTATATTTGGGATAGATTTGAGGTGTTGATGTGATAAATTGAAATACTTGGGATTAGTTGGACCATTTAGGCTATTTTGACAATAGTTTTGGGCATGATTAGCCCTGTTATTCCTATCATAGGTGAAATTTACCTTGTAGGACCTTGTTAGGATGGAATTACCATAGTTACTCCATTAATGAAGAGGTTTCCTTGGTTATTTGAGTGTAGGATGAAACTTTCTTAAATTGCCTTACTGTAGGTGAAATTGACTTGGTTTCTCTATATTAGGAGAAATTGTTAGCCTAGGACTAGTTGTGTCTTGTTTAACATCTAAAAGTAGATTTAGATAGCTTAGCCTTGTATGGGGTATGTATTGCTTGATAAATAATTTTGGAGATTTAGAAGTGGGCACTTTGACCAACCTTAGGCCAAGACTTGTGATAGTTACTAATGACCCTTGATACGCTTATGTACATCTAGGACGATGGGTATTTTAGTGATATTTAGATGCCTTGTACTTCTTGGTTAGGATGAATGATGTTGGTAGCAATGCTTCATGAGTTTGCTATGAATGAGTTATTGATTAAGCTTATGATCATTGATGAGCTATTAAATATTCTATTGTTTGGGCTATTGATTGGGCTACCAATATACTACTGAATGAGAGCTTGGGTATGATATTGACTAAGCCATAAATTAAGCTAGTGATTATGCTATGAATAAGCTATATATTATGAAATGGATTACATATTGACCAAGCTGATGATAAACTATCTTTTATGATAATGATAAGCCATTAATTAGGCTATTGACATGTTATTGCCTATGCTTGATAGTACATATTAATTATGTTAGAGGTCATGTTTAATGACTATACTGGCGAATATATTATGGATTATGCTAAAGAGCATGCTTATTGATTATATTATTTTATATGCTAGTGATTAATCCAAAGATCGTGCTTATTTACTAAGTTGGCAATAATGCTATTAGAAATTCTAGAATTTAGGATTTTGATTATGATTATTGATCATGTTTATATATTATGTCCATCGTTATGTTGTTATAAACTCTCATGATTATTCTATTGGCCATATATATGATATTGATTATTTATACCCGATAGAGATCAAGAGGATGGTTATGATATTGATAATGACATTAGGATGATATATGCCCGGCAAGGCTAGAGGTGGTTGCTATAATGTGTACCCGGCAAGGCTGGATGATGATTATGATGATATAGACCTGGCAAGGTCAGAGGACTATTATATATATATGTACATATATATATATGCTGGACAAAAACAAAAGATGATTATAATAATATTATGAGAATGTTGTTTAATATCCATACTGGTTCGAGTCCGACTATACGTATTATATTATGATGATATACTTATTATGATATGATGACATTGAGGTGTGAGATTGACAAACTAGCTAAGTTGAAAATGAAAAAATAGTTATATTATAGTATGATATGAATAGACTTTAGTGATATAACAACTAGTTGCTAAATATTGGTTAGTTGACAAATATTGGCTAGCTGTTAAATATTTGTTAGTTGATAAATATTGTCTAGTTTCTAAATATTGTTTAGTTTATAAATATTGACAAGTTTCCAAATATTGGTTAGTTGATAATCAATGATTAGTGCATAAGTGATGTTTAGTTGGTAAAAGATGATTTATTGATACATGAGGATTAGTTGCTTCGTGATGGATAGTTAGTAAGTGTTGACTTATTTACAACTTATGAATATGGACAATTGGTGGTTATAGTGTGTCATGATTTGGATGAATTCCAATGGTATTATGACAGTTGATAAATGACGGTGGTGGGTTATGCTATCTTGTTTGTACCTTCCAGACATATAGGGGTTTGCAATGGGTTATTTACTTTTCTGCATCAATTGGCGTATGTGAGCCAATTTTGTAGTTATGATTACATGTGGTGATACTTTCTGTAACATTATGCTATTATTCTGATTTATTTACTTTTTTATGCATAGTGACATTATAGTTGATTTAGGTTAATTTCTATACCTTGACTTATTTATATTATTTGGCATTCTATCATATTTATATCATGATTTAAATAGTTGGCCGATGATGCCTACTGAGTACCCGTTGTTTTGGAACACATACTACACTTCTGTACCTTTTTGGTACATATCCCAGTACAAGTTGCAATCGTTATTCATGTCCATGCAGTGTTGATATCCGGAGATAGGGTGAGATCTTAAAGTTTGAGTCGCCTATTTTCTTTTATCTTTCTTTATTCATTATCTTTGAGACAGATGTATTGACTATTCTAGACACTTAGGTTATATTTTTACTATTAGATGCTATACGACTGGCTCCAGGTCTTGGGATGATATCTATGTAGTGACTACCCTTAAACTATTTCTATAGTCTTGCATCTTTATAGAGTTTGATTGCCTGTTACGCCCTTTTGGGACATTTTTACCAAGTTAACCCGTTGTGTTTTGCTTTGGGTTATAGTTTGGCTTACCTATTGGTGGGATAGCCTAGGTGCCATCATGACTTCTAAATTGGGTCATAACAAAGGATGAGATTTATAATTTCAGGCAATTGCATTCAGAGGTACTGTATGAGACATAGTTGAGGTTCAATAAGAAGTTGATGACTGTGCACAATCACAGATTTCAAGAAGGAATTCGCTTGAGATGTTCAATAGATCCCTTAATGCAAACACCAAATATATTGTTGATACTATTACTTATGGGGCTTTTATGATTCTTTGTTGGGAGCTAGGTCTGTAAATCTTAGATTGGATCTCTAAAACCAATCAAGGGTAGCATACTTGGGAGGTAGAAGATGAGCCCATACTTATGCTATTGGTGCTTCTAATGAGCAGAGAGTCCTAGATGATGTAGTGGCTCTATTGGTAGCACAACTGAGGATGGAAATTGGGTTACTTACTAAACCATTTTCAACTATGAATGCGAAAAAGGTGAATGCAATGGACGTATGAGGTAATTCTATTAGACATGATGAGTTCGACTCTAAAAAAATGCCAAGTATTTAGATAGAGAGATGACGGGTTTCTGAGCTAAGGTCCATGCGCCCAATCAGGACTCTTAGAACTTAAGGTAAGGGAATCAAGATCAAAAAAATTATGGGGACAAATATAGGAATAGGTGTAGAGGGAGGGATAGTGACTGGAGGGGAAAGGATTATTATAAGGAGAAGAGTGATGCATATATTCCATTTGGGAACTGTGATGCTGATTTTAGGAAGGATTCATTGCTTGCCAAATTGGTTAAGGGTTCAAATAGCCAATAGAGTTGCCTTAAGGAGATTATGGCGGCTATTTTGGGACTAAGCTAGAAAGTGGAATAGAATGCTTTTATTATTAAGTGGCCTGAGTAGTAGTTTAGTCATATGTCGTTTGTATTGAATCAATATCAATCGGGCACTCTTTCGAGAAACTTCACTCAAAATCTAAAGAATGATAGTCACTACCTATCCATCGCCACTCAAAGTGATGAAGCTACTATTGATCCTGCTATGTTGGTATTTTATGAGTTAAGGGATCGTATTGTTGAGATCGATGATACACCTGAAGCTGAATATGAGAAATTGTTAATTAGTGGTGAGACATCAAAAAAATTAATGAGTGTAGAGAAATGAGTATATACTGATAAAGGAAAGGGTAAGGAGATAGAATCATTTTTAAAGACCATTCCCCAACATCCCCTACCTTTTCCTCAAAGGTTCAAGAAGAAGATGTAAAAAAATATATAAGAAATTCATGTTGATGTTGAAAGAATTTTTAGTGAATATCCCTCTCCTAGAAATATTTGAAGAAGATGCCTGGCAATACAATGTTTATATCTAATTTAGTGACTAAGAAGAAGATAGTGGTTTTTGAGCCGGTTGATAATATACGCCACAGTAGTTCAATTGCTTCCCAATCTTTGGTTGAGAAGAAAGAGGATCCTAGAGTTTTCACTATTCCTTAAACTATAGGGTCCCTGAATTTTGAATGAGCATTATATGACTTGGGACCTAGTATTAATTTCATGTTGCCAGTTATGTATAAGAAGTTGGGGTTGGGGATGACTCAGCTGGCATCTATGAGACTATTGATGGCTTATCAGACTGTGAAAAAATCAAAAGGTATTTTGTCTGATACTTTTGTAAAGGTATATGCTTTCATATTCCGAATTTATTTTGTGATTCTCGACTATGGGATGGATTTTAATGTCTCCATTATCTTAGAAATGCCGTTCCTAGCCATGCATAAGGAATTAGTTGACATGTAGATGGGATATATAAAATTCAGGCTCAATGATGAACATGTTACTTTCAATGTGTATCACTCGATCTGACAACAGAAAAAATATGTTTGTGGTGTTTGTGATAGATGATGTGTGAGCTAATGCTAACACATTTGAGGATTTTAACTAATAATAGCTGTGAAGTCTTAAGCAACTTTTGTCGTTTTTGATTGTTTTATATTTGATTTTGCAGAAGCAGCTAATATGTTAGAGAACCAACAAGAATGGAAGCAAATGAGCTGAAATTTAAAGTAAATAGAGGCAAAGTGTGGCTGACGACATTTGTGATAAGTCGTCATCCCTTTGATAAGCTATCAGCTTGCTCGTCAGCCATAGACAGAGAATTGGCCTAAGTTAAAAGTTGTGACTACATTTTCTGACAGGTCGTCAAGGAGATGATAAGTCGTTAATAATGTCGTCAGCCTAAGGCAGCACATGAGAACTGAAGCAAAGACTTGATGACATTTGTGATAAGTCATCAAGGAGCTGATAGGTCATAACTATTTGTTGTCAGCATTAAGCAGTAAGTGTCCAAAGCAAAGAGGAAGCTGACGACATTTGTGACAAGTCGCCAACCTCCTGATAGGCTATCACAAATGGTGTCACCTAATCTGAAGAATTTTTGAATTTTATTACTATGTTTCCATATTTAGGGTGAACTATTTAAAGCCTTGTTTAGGGTTTTATTAAGAGGACCGAACCTTGTGTTTTGAGACAAGATACTTTGATATTTTCTCTCTCAAACTTCTTCACTTGAACGAGCAATTACTTTGTACAGAATTTAATTATTATTTTGGGAGTTTTTGTTGTGATCTAATCTGAGATTCACTAGTTATTATTCATCTTTTGGTAAGTTTATCTTTCAAATCATGAATTCGTCTAGTGTCTTCGATTATTACATCATGCGCGGCTAAATTCCTTTAACCTGAATTATGGGATCAAGGGTTAGGTCTTGATAAGGTGCTGAGTGTTCAGGATTTGAAAGGGGGTAGGATTTCTTGATATTCTGATGTTTAAATTATTGTTTGTTGGTTGCAAATGATAGAAAACACCTTCTTTGATTTGGTTGAGAAAGAAATCAAATATAGTGGGAAGTGAGTTATCAATACGGACTTGGAAATACTAAACTTTCGTTTAATAATAAGAGTTGTAACAAGGTTGGTTAACCTGAGGTAAAATCTCCCTAAGTCCGAGAGGATTAGGTAATTAAATGCTTTAGTAGGTCGAGAGACATTTAAGCTTAACTTCGACAAAGATACATTGTTGGCCTACCTACCGTGAGAATCTTGAACCACTAGTAGCATCTGTCAAGTACCAAAATCCCTAGTGAACATAATTCTGCTTTTTCATAAACTCTTGATTACGAACACTGATTAAAGTGATTAACAATTACATGTTCAACTAAAATCCCCCATTTCAGGAAACATCAACTAGCAGTTGATTAAATTGCAAACAACTTAAGTTCACACCATATTCCTTGTGGGATTCGACCCCAGCCTAGTTGGATTTTATATTGACAATGATCGCTTATATTCTCGATTAAGAGGTGTAGTTTGAGCATTATCAAAAATGGCACCGTTGCCAGGGAGTACGGTTGTAAACTACATTTGTGTGCGGAAATTGACTATTAGTTAAGTTTCCTAGTTTTACGTTTATTTTTTGTTTTTGTTTATTGTAGGATCTTTTTAGTGTATGCCAAGAACTAAAAGTTCTAAAGAACCGTTATTACCACCTACTCTGGAACCCCAACAAATTGGAAGAATGACAAAACAGCGTGAGGCTGACAGATTGGCAGCCTTAGCTAGAACTCAAGTGAATGTGCAAAATATCGGTCAACAAGCATGACATCAAAATCATGAGGATAAAGATTTGGGAGAAGAGGAGTTGCTGAATCCTTGAAACCCAAGGCGCGCAGAGCAAATACCTGCACTAGGACGACGTAACGCTAACTGGAACCATCCATTATGAGAAAGGCAAGAGTAGAAGCTAGTCTAGTATGATCTCAATGATGATGATGATGGAATGGAAGGAGCAGATGCAATGGGTACAATCATTCATCCACCGTTTGCACCTGGAGCTAAATTCAATATTACGAGTACTATGATCCAACACCTCAATCTGAAGGGGTTATTTTGGTGGCCTTCCTGGGGATGACCTGAACCTGCATCTGGTGAATTTTGTCACCATCTATAAGTATTTTGACAACCCAGGAGTAGTTCAAAATTCTATACGTCTGATATTGTTTCCATTGTCTCTGTCTTAGGAGGCAACATTATGGCTAAATGAGCTGACACTCGATTTTATCACCAACTGGAGGCAGTTGAAAGGATCTTTCCTAGAAAGATTCTTTTTTCCTTCCAGGAGGATACAGTTGAGGGACTACATTAGCAACTTTATACAGCTCCCAACTAAAGCCTTTCATAAAACCTAGGAAAGATTCAAGAAGAAGCTGACACAGTGTCCAAACCACAACATGACGGACATACATTTGATGAAGACTTTGTACAGGGCTCTTAACTCTATTACAAAGCCAATTGTAGAAAATGTTGTTGGTGGTTTGTTTTTGATCCTACATTCCCAGATGCTTCAGAGATGCTGGATAGAATGACCAAACAAAGTTGGGCATGGCATACCAGAGATACTATGGTGGCCAGCCCCACTGCTTCTGTGGGTATTACTGTAGAACAACGCAGAAGAGAAGAGCAGCATGACCAATACATGGCTCACCTTAAAATGAAGATGGACTTGCTAACCAAGTACTTGCTATCAGGAAAGGTTGAAAAAGTGAAAGCTGTAGGATCTCAGGATAGCGTTGATGCTGATATAGAAGAAGAGGTAAACTATGTTACTAATCAATGGCGTTTCCAAGCCAATAGCCAAGGAAATAAAGGTTGGAACTTTTATGATAAGCCTAGTTATAAAGATAGGGAGCAAGGAAATTAGAGTAATGACAATGATAAGAACGGGTTATATGTTCCTCCAGGAAATCGTGAGGCTGCTTCAACAAGTTCTGGAAAGGTGTCCATGGAGGACATGATGGCTAAGTTATTGAAGGGTGTAGAGGCTACCAACTCTGGTGTGACCACCATAAAGGCCAATTTGACATCCATCAGTCAGTTAGTGCACTCATACTCCACCGCAATCAAACAGTTGGAGCTGCAGATGAGCCAACTCTCCACAGCATTCAACCAGAGGAAGAGCGAAACATTACCAAGTGATATGGTCCAGAATCCGTGGAATGATGGCTCATGCATGGCTATTACCACAATAAGTTGTAAGATATTACCTGGCCCTTCTGTGGGAAAACCTATAAGTGATGAGGTAGTTGATGATGAACCAAAAAAAAGTAGTCCCATAAAGTATGAGAAGCTGGATAATTTTGATTATTTTCTGGAAAAAGGAAAAGAGAAGGAGAAGGAGTTAGTTTTGAAAACTATCCCAAGACCACCACCTATCTTTCCTCAATGATTGAAGGAAAAAACTAATGATGTAAAATTTAGCAAATTCATGGGAATGCTCAAGTAATTTACAATAAATGTGTCATTGGTGGAGGCACTCAAACAAATACCAGGATATGATAAATTTATGAAGGACCTTGTGACTAAGAAAAGAGTAGTGAACTACGAATCGGAGGATAATCTCCATCATTGTAGCGCTGTTTCTACAAGGACCTTGGTCTAGAAGAAGCCAGACCCAGGTGCATTCATCATTCCCTATACAATTAGGACTATGAAATTCTCCAAGGCATTATGTGATCTGGGAGCAACCATTAATTTAATGCCTCTGGTTGTATATAGAAAGTTGGGTCTGGGAAATCCCACACCCACCAATATGCGACTCGTGATGGCTGATAGGTCAGTAAAATAACCTATTGGTATTTTACATGATGTGTTAGTGAAGGTAGCCAGCATCATATTCTTGCAGATTTCATCATTCTGGATTGCAAGGTGGACTTTCAAGTGCCCATAGTCTTGGATCGACCTTTCCTCGCAAACGGAAGTGTATTGATTGATTTGAGAGCAAATGAGCTCTAATCAGGATGAATAATGAAGTGGTGTGGTTTGAAGTGTGTAGGTCAATGAAGCAGCAGGAAGAAATGAGTGTGTTCTCAGTAGTTGATGTGTATTATAAGGATGAATAGAAGGTGTCAAGAGAGGAGCAACTTGTTGTCGAGCCTTTCACAGATTTGATGAACTTCTATTGTGAAGGCATTGAGAAGTATAAAGAAACTGTTTGTTCCCTTTCAGGAATGGGTTCATTTCCTTATGATCCTAAAAATCTAGAACTTTACCTGGCTAATCGAGCTACACCACCAGCCAAGCCATCTATTAAGGAGCCACCGGTGTTGGAATTGAAAAAACTTCCTGGGCACTTACGGTATGTAATTTTGGGTAATAGAAATATGCTACCTGTTATTATTATGGCTGATCTGGGTGAGCAATAGGCAAACAGACTTATTTCAGTACTTCAGAGGCACAAGAGAACTATAGGATGGACCATTGCAGATATTATTGGCATTTCTCCTGGCATCTGCACGCATAAAATACAACTTAAAGATGATTGTATTCCAACCATAGAGCATTAGCACCGTCTTAGCCCACCAATGCAAGAGGTGGTTAAGAAAGAGATTATTAAGTGGTTGGATGCAGGAGTGGTTTACTTAATTTTTAATAGCAACACATATAGCTACAAAATGACCACTATTACAACAAACCTCACAAACATATGCTCTTCTCCATAAGTAGGATAGTATCCACTTCATATTGTGAAGTCCCGGCCATGTGCTTCTATTAAAATCTGGAAAATAAGCCTTTCGATGGGGTCCCTCACAAAAATAACAAGAATCGTCATCACTCAAAAGCAATCTAAACAAGGCTGGCATATCAAAAAGTTTGATAAAAAAGTAAAAAAAAAATAAAAGAAAAAAATACTAAACTATGTACAACTCAATATAGATAAACTAAAAATAAGATAGTTACCTATTTACAAATCCCCGGCAAAGGCGCCAAAACTTGTTGCGCCCAAGTGAACACGTAAGTGTACGTGGTCTCATCAAGTAGTAAAGTGGCCCTTTAGAAGACAAATATTGATCCCACAGGGACTTTTATTGACAATATATACAATTCTAGATCAACTATTAAGATTAATCAGTGCAAATGTAACAAAATGAGTTTTTGAGTTGTAAACTGAAATTAATGAAAAAAAGTAGAAATGTAAGAGCTTTGTACATCAATAGAGTGAAACTCGGGGTCAAAGCACTACGAACAATCATACTAAGCTATTGAACTTCATTGGTTAGATTACTTATCTCGGTTGTTGATTCACAAGGTTGATTTTATGATCATGGTCTCTTGATCCTCTAATCACCTATTTATCTTATCCCCACAAATACATCATAGAGCAAGGATGTAAGAACAAAGCTAAATCATTTATATTTCATCTCGTACTGAATCAAATAAGGATTTTAGGAATATCTCTATTCTAGATACTACTTCAAATTCCTTATTTTATAAAAGAATTAAAACCTTATTCTATTTACTCCCATATTCTATCCTCTTGTTCCTCTTCTCAGGATCACAAGACAATAATAGATGTATCCTAAGGGTCGTAAATCCTTCAAATAGTTATAACAAGGATAAATAAACAACCAAATATGATAATCAATCAAAACAATATAAATTCAAAGCAATAGTAATCATGTTCTTGCCCTTAACCCTAAAAAAGGGGCTTTTAGACACTCATGGAAATAACCGTAATCAGCACGGATTAATACACGATAAAATCCATATATAAACTAAAGTAAGAGCAGATAAACCCTAATTGAAGCATTTTCCATCCCCTCTCCAAGTTTTAGAGTCATCCAAGGTGTTTAATAATGTGCACAAGTGTCCTATTTATAAGGGGGATATTTTTGCTATTTGTGGAACAAGGCTCGCAGAGCTCTAACCATTACCATTGAGTAGGGGTAGTTATGCACCACTAATTCCCATATAATAGGGGTCATGATGCACCTCCATCATGGGAGTAGACTAGAGCATCCAATTTGACATCTTAACTTTGTCTTGTGCAATTATCATCCATCCCAAGCCTTGTGGTGGTGTTTCCACTTGATTTATAGACTTTTCATCATCCATATATCAATATAATCAACTCACCAAGAATCCTATAGTATCAAAAACCACGTATTATATCTCAAAACTATACAATATCCATAATGGTGAACTAGAAACTTAAGCTAAGACTAGTCTCTCCCACTTTGATCTTTAACATATTATTTGACTCTTGGCATAATTAAATTGAACCTTAAACATTATAACCAAGTTTTTATACACATAATTACATAATAATAACCTT
This sequence comes from Capsicum annuum, assembly GCF_002878395.1. Taxonomy (NCBI): domain Eukaryota; kingdom Viridiplantae; phylum Streptophyta; class Magnoliopsida; order Solanales; family Solanaceae; genus Capsicum; species Capsicum annuum. Next base: position 87,654,767 of record NC_061117.1, on the reverse strand, counting down.
AGTAAATAATTAAAGATGTTATAATCCATCGAGATAAACCAGACAAACATCTAGCTCAAGCAAGTAACACTAGTTTTCTCATTTAAACTCTAAGTGACCAATTTAAGTACAAGCTTGTTTGAAAAATACCTTAAACAATGTAATAAAATACTTAAACACTTAGATACTCAATTATATCATCATTAACACATTAATAAGTCATGTTTCTTCAAAACATGGCTAAATAAGTTTGGATAACAATACTGAGGTGTATAAATCCACCACAAATCTTTACCACACAATTAAAGCCTTATTTGTCCTCGAATAACTCTTTAGTATAAGCATCATAAGCTTAGGAGACTCTACACTTCTAATTCAAGAAAGACATTCAAGCTTGTAATACATTAACTACACAAAATGCAAGTTGCTACACTAAGCGTGTTACATGCACAATTGAAAGTTCAAGTATACTACTCCAAAACATCCTAGCCTCATGAATTGACTTTCCAAGTTGGAAAACTCATGCATATTTCCCAATAAAAGGCATCTCAGAAATCATCTAATTATCATTAAAGATGTGCCATCACAACTAGAGAGTTATCTATAAATACTCACATAGATGCAATTTATAATAAAATAGGTATAAAGATTAAATTATACTCACTCTTATAAAGAATTCACAAGTTACACAAGATGACCATAAGGGTTGTAATGTCAGAATGATGAATCTTAGGATCAAGTAGGTCTTTAAGGGTTGTAATATAGGCTAAGGGATCGGTAGAAATTATTCTGGCCAGTAATAGTGACTATCTTCCCTAAGAGCTTAAATAAATCACATTATAAAATTAATTCACCATCAATAACCAATTTCAACCAATTTTCTCTATCCCTATCTTTTATTTTTCCCCATCTCGTTAAGCTTATTCACATACTATATGGTGGGAGTATTGTCTATCCACAACTTATTCTATTTGAAATTTTTTTTTCCTTTATATTACACATTCCCAACCACAAAACATAATAATTTTCTATACCAATAGCTATTACTTTGGGCTTTAATTTCATCCTTTTCCTCCATCAATTTAAAATTCCTTAAATCATTAACTTTACACTAAAGCACTTAGGATCTTTGAACTAAATTAAGGTCTATTAAAGAAAGTATTAAGAATACATATGTGGATGCCAAAGAAAATAAGTTAAAGGCTCACTGGGGTTAACTAGGATTATGCAAAGGGTACGTAAGGGAGGGTATGAAACAAGGCTGCCAAAGAATTGCCTATATCATCTCCTAAACCCACACTCTTTATTTCACTTTGCATACACATCAGGAAAGTTCTAGAATCAAAAGCAACAAGGAATATACAAACACATTACACATACATGACATATGCTTGACTCTACTAGGATCCTCATAAACTCTCAAATAAACAATCATATGAATTCAGTCATTAAGCCAAAAAGTAGAAGAGTCGTAATCATGAGCGTTGGCATCTAAAAAGTAGTAATTAACAAAATCATCATGCTTTTACAACCAAAACACTTGCATCATGTAATCTCTCATAGAACTAACTAGAACATCTCACTTACCTAACAAAAAAATTTTTAAAAATTACATCTAAAAATGGGAATTTCCTTAAAGTCTACTTAAAAGTAGATATAGAAATACTCCCCTGACTCTAGGCCTAGCTAGTAGTATCTTATTTCATTAAGAGGGTTTGGGGAGGACACACTTAGTCTTCGCCATGCACCTTAGCAAAGTTTTTCTTATACTCAAACTTCCTATCAACCTATGACTCAACTAAAACAAAAAACTAGTAAATTAAAAATATAAATACTGAAAAAACAAAACATACATTAAATTTTGTTGCCTCCCAAGCAACGCCTGATTTAGTGCCATGACACGACCCATACCAACTTTTTCCTCCACCTTGAGGATATAAATTTTACCCCCAAGATCGCATCAATCTTTTTTATCCACTCATATAGTGGTAGTATAAAGATGATTGAACTGAGTAATTGATGGTGCATGGTAAACCACTTGGCCTCAAAGTGAGGTATGTTTTTATGGTGCTTATCTTGTCAAAAATTAAAAATATAAGATTCTTATTATTCATATTCACACTCTTCTACTATTTGAAATGAATCCACAAACATGTCATTACCTAAACATAATATACAAAAGTTCTTTGAATGAGGCCCAACCAATACTAGTTCAAAATTTACACCATCCATAACACACTCACTTTGGTTCACCTTTTCCATTACAGTCTCAAGAAAAAGATAATAGCTGAATAGCTGAAATTCTGGTGTTTGCTCTATAAATTAGCTAGTATCTTTATATGCATTTCTCTACCTTTGTGGAGATGGTGGTGGTGGTATCTGCTTAACTTGTTTAGCAAACTTTATTTTTCGATTACTCAAACTTTCTCAAATTATCAGCAACTTTTCTACAATCGGTTAGGGAGTCAACTCTACATTTACCTCTTTAGTTTTCTTTGGAGGTTCTTTACTGAGATCTTTAACATTCCTCAAAGTGATTTTCATTACTTGTTTAGGAGGTTCAGTGTCACTTGGAAAACCACCTTGAGACCTAGAATTTTGTCCCTACTGCATTTGCCAACCTGCATCTCAAAGTTCTTTGTAGCCATCTGTTGGATCTTCATATATGCTGCCACCTATGCTGAAAAAGCTAGAATTTGTTTCTGCATCTCTTCCATATTGTTTGTTTGAATCATACCAAAATTTCCTTGAACCTAATTTTGCTGAAACTATTATTGTTGGGTGTTCCATTATTGAATTAGTAGCTAAGTCTGCCACTTTTTTGATTGTAGGTGTTCCCATAATATGGCGTTTGAGCATTGACTACAAACATCACTAACTCAGGATTAGCAGTACACATAGTGGAAGAATGACCACTATTGCCAAAAACCTGACACCAACATATGGTCTGCTCCACAGATAGGATCGTATCCACTTTATATTATAGAGGTCCCATCCATATACTTCCATCAAAATCTGGAGAATAAGTCTCTCGATGAGGTCCCTCACAGAGACCACAAGAATTGTCATCATTCAAAAACCATCTAAACAAGGTTGCCATATCAAGAAGTGTGACTAAAAAGTAAAAGAAATTAAAAAAATACTAAACTATGTATAACTTAATATAGATAAACTAAAAATAAGATAGTTTCCCTTTCACAAGTCCACAACAAAGATGCCAAAAACTTGTTGCACCCAAGTGAACATGCAAGTGTACGTGGTCTCGCCAAGTAGTAAAGCAGCCCTTTAGAAGACAAGTATCGATACCATAGGGATTTGTGTTGACAACTTAGCCAGTTCTAGTTCAACAATTGAGATTAATTAATGCAAATATAACAAAAAGAGTTTTTGAGTTGTAAATTGAAATTAACATAAACAATTCTTAAAAGTAAGAGCTTGGTCAATAAATTGAGAGAAACCCGAGGTTAAACAACTACGAACAATTATACTAAGCTATTGAACTTCATTGGTTAGATTTCTTATCTCGGTTTTTGATTCACGGGGTTAGTTTTAGGATGATAGTCTCTCTATCCTCTAATCACCTATCGAACTTCTCCTCACACATATATCATTGAGCAGAGATGTGAGAACTAAGATAAAATCATTAATATTTCATCCCACAGTGAACCAAATAAGGATTCTAGGAATATCCCTATCCTAGATGCTAATTCAAATTCCTTATTTTATAAAATAATAGGAACCTTACTCTCTTTACCCCCGAGTCCTATCCTCTTATTCCTCCTCTCATGCTCATAAGATGTCAATAGATGTAATCTAAGGGTTGTGAATCCTTAAAATGGTTATAAAAAAGATATATAAACAACCAAATATGATAATCAATATAGACCAAATCAATTCAAAGTAATAGTAATCTTGTTCTTAACCTTAACCCCGGAAAGGGTGCTTTTAGCCACTCATGGAAATAACCGTAATCACCATGAACGAATACAAGATAAAATCCATATATAAACTAAAGTAAGAGAATATAAACCATAAGTAAAGTGTTTTATATCCCCTCTTAAATATTAAAAGTCGTCCAAGGTGTTTAACAATATGCACAAGTGTCCTATTTATAGGAGGGATATTTTGGCTATTGGTGCAACAAGGCTCGTAAAGAGATAACCATTACAATTGAGTAGGGGTAGTGATGAACCTCTCATTGCCTTGGAATAGGGTTCACGATGCTCCTCTATCATTAAGGAACACTAGAATATCCAATTTGACATCTAAACTTTGTCTTGTTAAATTGTCTTTCATACCAAGCCTTGTGGTGTTGTTTCAACTTGATTTCTAGACTTTTTATCATTCATATATCACCATAATAAACTCACTAAGCATCATATAGCATCAAAAACCATGTATTAGAGCTCAAAACAATAGAACATCCATAACAGTAAACTAGAAACTTACGCAAAAACTAGTCTTGTCCACTTTGATCTTTAACTTATTGTTTGATTCTTGGCTTGATTTAGTTAAATCTTAAACATTATAAACAAGTTTTTACACACATAATTACACAATAATAACCTTATAAACTCAATTATGACATTATAATCCATTGAGATCAACCAGAAAACCTTTTAGCTCAAGTAAGTAACACCAGTTTTCTCATTTAAACTCGAAGTGACCAATTTAAGTACAAACTTATTTAAAAAAGCACCTTATACATTGTAATCAAATACTTAAACACTTAGATTCTCTATTATAGCGTCATTAACAATTATGCAGCCAAGTTTCCTCAAAACAAGACTAAATAAGGATTTATAACAACACTGATGTGCATAAATCTACTACAAATTATACCCACACTTAAAGCCTTCTTTGTCCTCGAATAACTCTTTAATCTAAGCATCATAAGCAGAGGAGAATCTACACTTCTACTGCAATCAAGACACTCAAGTTAGTACTACATAGACTACACAGAAAGCAAGTTGCTACACTAAACATGTTACATACATAATTGAAAGTTCAAGTATACTACTTTGAAACATCCTAGCCTCAAGAATTGACTCACAAAGTTGGCAAACTCATGCATATTTCCCAATAAAAGGAATCACAAAAATCACCCAACTATCAGTAAACAAGTACTATCACAACAAGTGAGTTACCTATAAACACTCACAAAGATGCAATTTATAACAGAATAGGTATAAATATTAAAGTAGGCTAACTCTCACAAAGAATTCACAAGTTACACAAGATGAGCCATAAGCTTGCCTTTAGTGAAGTACTCCACTAATATCAGAATGATGAAGCTTAGGATCAAGTCGGTCATTAAGGGTTGTAATGTAGGATAAGGGACAATTAGGAACTATTTAAGACAGTAATAGTGACTATCTTCCCTAAGAGCTTTAATACATCACATTATTTAATTAATTCACCTTCAACAACCAATTTCCACAACTTTTGTCTATCCCTATCTTTTGTTTTCCCATCTCATTAAGTTTATTCACATACACTATGGTGGGAGTATTGTCTATCCACAAATTATTATATCTAAACAAATATTTGTCCTTTATATTACACACTCCCAACCATAACACATACCAATTTTTAATACCAATAGCTATTATTTTAGGGCTTCAATTTCAATTTTTTCCTCCATTAATTTCAAACTCCTTAACTCATTAACTTTATACTGAAGCGCTTTGGATCTTTGGACTAAATTAAGGTCTACAAAGAAAGAATTATATGTTACATATGAGGCTGCCAAAGAAAATAAGTTAAAGGATCAATAGGGTTAAATAGGATTATGCACACGGGTAGGTAAAAGAGGGTATGAAACAAGGCCATCAAAGAATTATCTATATCATCTCCTATGCCCACATTTTTTATTTCACTATGCATACAAATCTAGAAAGTTATAGAATTAAAAGCAACAAGGAATATACAAACACCTTACACATATATAAAACATGATCAACTTAAGTAAGATCCTCATAAACTCTCAACAAAACAAACACATGAATTCAATCACTAAGCCAACAACTATAAGAGTCATAATCATCAGCCTAGGCATCTAAAAAGTAGTAATTAACACAATCAACATGCTTTTACAACCAAAATCCTTGCATCATGTAATCATACATAGAACAAACATAAACATCTCAATTACCTAACAAATATGGCCTAATTTCTTTGAAGCTACCGTTGCTGAATTATGGCATAATTTCTTTTGAAATATGGCCTAATTTCCTTGAAGTTGTCGTTGCTGAAACTACTATAGTTTGGTGTTTCATTATTGAATTGGTAGCTGAGTCTGCCACTTTTTACTGTAGTTATTCACACAAAATAGCCTTTGAGCATCACCCACAAATATCACTAACTCGGGATTAGCAGCACATATAGTTGTAGAATGAACACTATTGCCACAAACCTCACACCAACTTATGGTCTGCTGTATAGATAGGATAGTATCCACCCCATATTGTAAAGGCCCCATCCATGCCCTTCCATTAAAATCTAGAAAATAAGCCTCTCGATGGGGTCCCTCACAAAAACAACAAGAATCATTGAACTTGAAACAACACAACATCTGTTGTGAGTGTGAGTGTCTTGACATAGTTCCTTGCATTGACATGCATGATGATACTATAAGAGTTGGGATTTTTTTCTGTGAGAGTACATGGGTTGTGTTGTTACTTACTTATCTGTTGATTTCTTTGTGTTATGTTGTTATGCTGCATGTATTAATGCAGTGGTTTTAAAAAGTTAGAAATGGGAGGGTTAAGAATTTTGAGCTAAAGTTGAGTTGACTAATGTAGATGCCTTAAGTTTCTGTAGGTTAAGCATCATGTGATCTTTGTTATGTTTTAGTTTCCTGAGGATGCAAACATTCTAAGTTCAGGGTGTTGATATTCCATGGTTTCATCGCACTATTGATGCTTAAAACTAAAAAATTATGCAAATACTTATGTCTTTTAGTTAGATATGTTGTGTTTTATCTTGTTTTTTTTAGGATAATAGGTTTCAGAGCAGAGTAGGAGAAAAAGAGATGAAATATATTAGAAGGGATACTTATCGACCCACTTATGGGTCATAAGTAGTACTTACAACCCCTATAGGTGGTCCCGTAAGTAGCAGTTGGAAGTTCTTGAAAGTAGATTTTTGTTCTGAGACCTACCAAGACCAACTATTGCGCCCAATCACAAATACAAGTGTACGTGGTCTCACCAAATAGTAAAGTGGCCCATTAGAATCCAAGTATAGATCCCATAGGGAGTTGTGTTGACAACTTATCCAATTCTAGTTCAACTATTGAGATTAATCGGTGCAAATATAACAAAAAGAGCTTTTGAGTTGTAAATTTAAACTAACGTAAACAACGTAGAAAATTAAGATCTTGGTCAATCAATAGAGAGAAACCCAAGATTAAAGCACTACAAAAAATCATACTAAGCTATTGAACTTCATTGGTTAGATTACTTATCTCGATTGTTGATTTACGGGGTTGATTTTATGATCATGATCTCTTGATACTCTGATCACCTACATAATTTAGCCCAACAACTACATCATTGAGTAGGGGCGTGAGAACTGAGCTACATGAATTAATATTTCATCCCTTATTTAACCAAATAATTCATCTAGGTATATCTCTATCCTAGACACTAATTCAAATTCATTATTTTGTTAAAGAATAAGAACCTTACTCTATTTACCCTTGTGTACTATTCTTTTGTTCCTCTTCTCGGGCTCACAAGATGATAATAGATGTATTCTAAGGGTCACGAATCCTTAAAATAGTTATAACAAGGATAAATAAACAACTAAATATGATAATCAATCTAAACCAAATCAATTCAAAGCAATAATAATCAGGTACTTGGCATTAACTCCCAAAAAGGGCTTTTAGCCGCTCATGGAAATAAGTGTAATCACTATGGAAGAATAAAAGATAAAATCCATAAATAAACTAAATTAAGAGCATATAAATCCTAATGGAAGTGTTTTCCACCCCTCCCCAAGTTTCAAAGTCATCCAAGGTGTTTAATAATTTGCATAAGTGTCTATTTCTAATAGGGATATTTTGGCCATTTATGGAACAAAGATTGTGGAGCGATACCATTACCATTGAGTAAGGTTTGCGATGAAACACTCATTCCTATGGAATAGGGGTCGCAATGCACCTTCATCGCGAGGGTACACTAGAACATTGAAATTGACGTCTAAACTTTGTCTTGTGCAATTGTATTCCATCCCAAGCCTTGTGGTGTTGTTTACACTTGATTTCCAGACTTTTCATCATCCATAAATTACCATAATCAACTCACAAAGCATCCTATAGCATAAAAAACCATGGATTAGATTTTAAAACAACACAACATCCATAATAGCGACCTAGAAACTTAAGCAAAGACTCGTCTTGCCAAATTTAATCTTTAACTTATTATTTGACTCTTGGATTGATTCAATTGAGTCTTAATTATTATAAAAAAGTTTTTCCACACATAATTACACAATAATATCCTTAGGAACCTATTAAAGACATTAGAATCCATCGAGATCAACTAGAAAAACATCTAGCTCAAGCTAGTAACACTAGTTTTCTTATTTAAACTCTAAGTTATCAATTTAAATACAAACTTGTTTGGAAAACACCTTAAACATTATAATCAAATAATCAAACACTTAGAAGCTCAATTATATCATTATTAAAACAATAAGCAGCCAATTTTCTGCAAAATAAGACTAAATAAGTCTGGATAACAACACTGAGGTGCATAAATACACCTCAAATATTCACCCCACACTTAAAGCCTTGTTTGTCCTCGAATAACTCTTTACTCTAAGCATCATAAGTAGAGGAGAGTCTACACTTTTACTTAAAGAAAGACACCTAAGCTAGTACTACATTAAATACATGGAATGCAAGATACTATACTAAGCATGTTACATACACAATTGAAAGTTCAACTATGCTACTCCAAAATATCCTAGCCTCAAGAATTGACTCATCCAGTTGGAAAACTCATGCATATTTCCCAATAAAATACATCATACAAATCACCCAACTATCATTAAACATGTGCCATCACAATAACAGAGTTACCCATAAGCACTCACATAGATGAAATTTATAACAAAATGGGCATAAAGATCAAATTACGCTCGCTCTCACAAAGAATTTGCAAGGTTCACAAGATAAACCTTAAGCTTGCCCTTAGTGTAGTACTCCACTAATATCAGAATGATGAAGCTTAGGATCAAGTAGGTCTTTAAGGGTTGTAATGTAGGCTAATGGATGGGTAGAAACTATTATGGCTAGTAATAGTGACTATCTTCCTTAAGTGCTTTAATACATCACATTATATAATTAATTCATCTTTAATAACAAATTTCCACCAGTTTTGTATATCCCTATCTTTTGTTCCACCCCCCCCCCCATCTTATTAAGATTATTCACATACACTATAGTGGGAGTATTGTCTATACTCAACTTTTTCAACTCTTACAAATTTTTTTCCTTTATATTTACACACTCCCAACCACAACACATATCAATTTTCAATACCAATAGATATTACTTTAGGGCTTCAATTTTACCTATTTCCTTCTTCAATTTCAAACTCCATAATCCATTTATTTTAAACTAAAGCACTTTGGATATTTTGATCAAATTAAGGTCAATCATAGAAAGGATTACAGGCTATATATGAAGCTTCCAAAGAAAATAAGCAAAAGGCTCAACGGGGTTAACTAGGATTATACACAAGGGTAGGTAAGAGAGGGTATAAAACAAGGCTATCAAAGAATTGCCTATATCATCTCCTAAACCCACACTTTTTAGTTTGCTTTGCATACACATTAGAAAAGTTCTAGAATCAAAAGTAACAAGGAATATACAAATACCTTACACACATGACACATGCTCAACTCAAGTAGGATCCTTATAAACTATCAACTAAACAATCACCCAAATTCAATCATTAAGACAACAAGTACTCGAGTCATTATCATCAGCCTAGGCATCTAAAAAGTAGTAATTCAGACAATCAACATCTTTTTACAATCAAAACACTTATATCATGTAATCATACATAGGAACAACATGAACATCTCACTTACCTAACATAAAAAATTTTAAAATTACTTCTAAATATAGGAATTTTCCCAAAGTGTACTTAAAAGTAGAGATAGAAATACTTTCTCAGGCCTCTAGGCCTAGCTAGTAGCATCCTCTTCGCCATGCTCCTTAGCTCAAGTTTTCCTGTACTCAGATTTTCCATTAACTTGTGACTCAAAAAAAACAAAAAAATAGTGAAGAAATAAATAAAAATAATGAAAATAAAACATACCTTAAATTGGGTTGCCTACCAAGAAATGCCTGATTTAGTATCGCGGCATGATCCATACCAGCTTTTTTCTCTACCTTGAGGATATAAATTTCACCCCCAACCTCGCATCCATCTTAATAATTCACTCATAGGGTGGTGGTATAAAGATGATTGAACCAAGTAATGTATAGTGCATGATAAACCACTCAACCTCAAAGTAAGGTATGCTTCTATGGTGCTTATCTTTTGCAAAATTAAGATTATTGTATTCTAGTTACTCATCTTCACACTCTTCCACTATTTTAAATGACTCCACGGACATCTGATCATCTAAACATATTATAGAAAAGTTCTTTGAATGAGGCCCAACTAATACCACTTCAAAATTTACAACATCCATAACATACTCACTTTTATTCACCTTCTTAATTCCAATCTCTAGAGAAAGATGATAGTTCAATGGCTTAAATTCTTCTGTTTACCCTACAAATTGGCTAGTATCCTCCTGTGCTTTTCTCTAACTTTGTGCAGATGATGGTGGTGGTATCTCCTTAACTAATTCAACAACTTTATTTTTTATTACTCAACCTTTCTTGAATTATCAGCAACTTTGTCTGCAATCGGTTAAGGAGTCAACTCTACATCTAACTCCTTACTTGTCTATGGAGGTTCTTCATTGAGATTTTTACCATTCCTCAAAGGGATTGCCATTATTAGTCTAGGAGGTTCAGTGTCACTTGGCCAACCACCTTGAGACCTTGCATATTTTTCCTGCTGCATTTGCCCAACCTGCTCACTAAGTTCTTTGTAGCCATCAACTGGCTCTTCATATCTGCTGCCAACTATTCTTGAGAAGCTAGAATTTGTTTTAGCATCTCTTCAATATTTTTTGTTTGAATAGTAGCCTAATTTTCTTGAACTTGATGTTGTTGAAACTACTATTGTTGGGTGTTCCATTATTCAATTGGTAGCGGAGTCTACCACTTTTGATTGTAGGTGTTCCCATAATATGGCCTTTGAGCATTTCCCATAAATATCACTAACTCACGATTGGCAGCACATAGAGTTGCAGAATGACCACTATTGCCACAAATCTCACACCAACTTATGGTCTGCTTTATAGATAGGATAGTATCCACATCATATTGTAAAGGTCCCATCCATGAGCTTCCATTAAAATCTAGACATCAAGCCTCCCGATAGGGTCCCTTAAAAAAGCAACATGAATTGTTATCACTCGAATATCATCTATCCCAGTCTGCCATATCAAGAAGTTTGATAAGAAAGTTAAAGAAACTAAAATAAAAAAATATACTAAAATATTTACAACTTAATATAGAAAAGCTAAAAATAAGATAGTTACCTATTTATAAGTCCCCAACAAAGGTGCCAAAAACTACTTGCGCTCAAGGGCACACATAAGTGTACATGGTATCACAAGGTAGTAAAGTGGCCCTTTAGAAGCCTAGTATCAATCCCACAGGGACTTGTGTTGACAACTTATCCAATTCTAGTTCAACTATTAAGATTAAACGATGCAAATGTAACAAAATGAGTTTTTGAGTTGTAAGTTTAAATTAATGTAAACAATACGAAAAAGTAAGAGCTTGATCGTTCAATGGAACGAAACCCAGGGTTAAAGAACTATGAAAAATCATATGAATCTATTAAACTTCATTGGTTAGATTACTTGTCTCAGTTGTTGATTTATAGGGTAGATTTTATGATCATGGTCTCTTGAGCCTCTAATCACCTATCTAACTTAGCCCAAAAACTACATCATTGAGTTGGGATGTGAGAAATAAGATAAATTAATTTATATTTCATCCCATAGTTAACCAAATAAGTCTTCTTGGTATATATCTCTACTAGACATTAATACAAATTCCTTATTTTATAAAAGAATAAGAACCTTACTCTATTTACCCTCATATTCTATCCACTTGTTCCTTCTCTCGATCTTATAAGATAACAATAGATGTATTCTATGGATCTATAATCTTTAAAATGGTTATAAAAAGTATAAATAAACAACCAAATAAGATAATCAATCTTAACCAAATTAATTCAAAGTAACAGTAATCATGTTCTTGGCCTATCCCTGGAAAGGTGGATTTTAGTCACTAATGGACATAACTGTAATCACCATGGATGAATAAAAAATAAAATAAATAAATAAACTATAGTAAAAGAATATAAACCCTAATTGAAGTTTTTTCTAGCATCTCTCTCAATTTCAAAGCCATTCAAGGTGTTTAACATTGTGCACAAGTTTCCTATATATAGTAGGGAGATTTTAGTTGTTGGTGGAACAAGGATTGTGGAGTTCTTCCAATTCCCATAAATTAAGGGTAACTACACACCAATAATTCCCATTCAATAGGGTTTCCGATGTACCTCCATTGCGAGGGCACACTGGAACATCCAATTTGACATCTAAATTTTATCTTATGCAATTTTCATCCGTCTCTAGCCTTTTGGTGTTGTTTTCACTTGATTTTCAGCTTCTTATTCATCCATTTATCACCATAATCAAATAATCAAGCATTCTATATCATTAATAACCATGGATTAGAGCTCAAAATAACAAAACATCCATAACGGCGAACTAGACACTTAAGCTAAGACTAGTCTTTCCCACTTTGATCTTTAACTTATTGTTTTACTCTTGTTTTTAATAAATTGAACCTTAACGTTATAAAGAAGTATTTCCAAAAAAAATACATATTAATAACCTTATGAACTCATTAAACAAGTCAGAATCCATCGATATCAACTAAACAAACACCTAGCTCAAGCTAGTAACACTAGTTTTCTCATTTAAACGCTAAGTGACCAATTTAAGTACAAAATTATTTAGAAAACACCATAAAAATTGTAATCACATACCTACACACTTATATGCTCAATTATATCTTTATTAACACACTAAGCAGCTAAGTTGTCCTCAAAACAAGACTAAATAAGCCTGAATAACAACACTGAGGTGCATAAATACACCTCAAATAACCTACTTATGAATTGTAGCTAATATCTCCGTCCCCCGTAGTTAACCCTCAAAAGTTGTGCTTTGAATGATACTGATTTTATTTGAGACCTATGAACCAACCTAAGGCCCATAGGTAGTACCTACAACCCATAAGTGGAGTTGTAGGTTGATGCCAACATTATTTTCCTATTTTGTTTTTCTTAGGATTCTAATATTTTCTTATGTAAACTAAAAATTCCCACTGATGTCTTATTATTAGTCTACATACTTTGCATACTTATAACATTATATTAAGTTATATGATACATTTTTGATCTTGGAATTCTTGTTCTTAAATTTTAGGGTTTGATATCAATTTGATATTTTTGTTTTTATTGTTAATTCATTGTGAGATTAGTCATATTCTTTCTATTATAAATTCTATGGGTGTTCTTGTAAACATGAGCAACTAAACCTCTTAACTAGGGTTGTGGGAACCCTGATTGAATAACAAAGAAGAGAAAGTTTGAAGTCTTTCTTAACTAGTGTTCTTTCATGTGTTGTGATTTTTTTTGTATTGATTGATTTCTTAGAGAATGCAGACACTAAGAACCCGCTTGTATTTGATACTAACTTGAGAGTCAGGTTGAAATTAGGAAAAGAAGATCACAATAGTAATTTGAAGCTACTAACCTTTATCTAATTAACTTAAGACTGATAGGAAATAGTTATTGGGATCCAGGACAATAGTTAGTAGTGCAACATTCTATGACCTAGGGGAGATAAGTGAAAATCGCCAAGAGGTATTGAGAGATAGTTGGTGATACATAACTTGTCAGATTCTATATGTAAGGCACCTAGATAGTCTGGCAAGCATAATAAGTCTACAGAGTTAGGAAATCAGGGGGAACACAAGCCTAGTGTCCATCTCATATTGATTTCAACCTAAAGTATTCAAGAATTTTTATTACTACTACTATTCTTACAAAATCCCTCATTTACTTTCTACACTATCTGACTACATCAACAAGTTATTGACAGAAGTTCATCCTATTACCAGTGGGTTCGACCTCAAAATTTAGTGGGTTCTTTATTTGACATCAACCAAGTTATACTTTTTAAGAGGTGTAGTTTTGGGTGACATTAAATTTTGAACCTTATATTGATGACTTGTTTAACTAGCTTTAGGGAACAATGGTATTCTCTAAGGTTAACTTGAGCTTTTGTTACCATTAATTGATGATTCGGGCTGAGGACATCCTAAAGATAGCCTTCAGGACTCGTTGTGGCCATTATGAGTTCCTGGTGATGTCTTTTGGGTTTACCATTGACCAGAAGCATTCATGGATATGATGAACCAAGTGTTCAGACCTTATTTTAACTCCATCATGATTGTGTTCGTCGCTGACATTTTTGTATTATGCAATACAGGGAGGAGCATTTGTAGTATCTAAGGATTATGTTCCAAAGTTTAAGAGATGATAGGCTTTTTGCTAAATTCTCAAAGTGTGAGTTCTAGCCCGAACATGTGTTTTCTAGGGATGGGATTATGGTAGACTCAACAAAGATTTAGGCTATTTATGATTGGGTTTAGCTATATCTCTATTTGAGATTCGTAGCTTTATTAGTTTAGCTGGTTACTCTAGGCGGTTCATTGAGGGTTTTGCTAATATTGCAGCACCGATGACTATATTAACTTGGGAGGAAGTTCCTTTCAAGTAGTCCAAGGAGTGTGAGAAGATTTTTTTGAAGCTCAAGGTATTTCTCACTTTATCTCCTATATTAGATCTTCATATTGAGGTAAGGAATTTACTATATATTGTGATGCTTCCATTGTTGGTCTTAGTTATGTTTTCATGTAGTAGGGTTGAGTTATTTCCTATTTTATTCATGTTTAAGTTTTGGAGGCATTATTATCTATGGAATGCACATGAGATCTACACTGATCACCAGAGTCTTTAGAATCATATGACCTAGAGAGATCCTAATTTTAGGGAGTGTAAGTGGATGGAGTTTCTAAAGGGTTATGACATCTCTATTATATTTCATTCTCATAATGTGAATATGGTAGTGAACACCTTGAGTTGGAAGGTGATGAGTATATGTAGCTTGGATTGTAGTTTAATTTTTTACAGGTCGACTGCATGGGACATAAAGTCCTTAGCCAACTTGATAATAATACTTGATATTTTGGACTCTAGAAGGATCCTTTCTAGTGTCGAGGTAAGGTCTACCTTATTTGAGTAGATTTGGAGTAGCTAATTTAAGGATAGAGGAGTTTCCATCATTTGTGATCAGGTGTTGAGTAGTGAGTCTAGAAGTCCTACCATAGATAGGAAGGGTATTTTAAGATATGAAGGTTGTATTTATATTTTGAGGGTTGGTGACTTGATTTAGTTAATATTACATGAGGATTACAGCTCCATATACTCTATTCACCTAAGATAGCAAAGATGTATAGGGATTTAAGGAAATATTATTTCTGAGGTGGTATAAAGAGAGATGTGATGGACTTTGTAGCTTGTTGCCTATGTTGTCAATAGGTGAAGGCTGAGCATTAGAGTCCTAATGGCTTAATTTATAGATTGCCCATTCTTGAGTGGAAGTGGGAGAGGATTACCATGGACTTTGTTAGTGGTTTGGTCTCTCACCTCTCATGGTTCTAATAATATTTAGGTCATATAGATCAATTGACCAAATCGACATATTTCCTTCCAATTCATATGTTCTTCAGTTTTAAGAGGTTAGACTGTATCTATTTTTGTTAGATTGTTCGCCTGCATTGAGTGTCTATATCTAACATTTTTTATCGAGGCTCAATATACCTTTCTAGCTTCTAGAGAAATTTCTAAGAGTAGTTGTGTACTTATGTAGATGTCAACATTGCTTTTAACCCTCAAACCAATGGGCAGTTAGAGTAGGCTATTCAGATTCTTGAGGATATGCTCTGAGCCCTTGTTATGGATTTTAGAGGTAACTGGGAGAAAGACTTAGCATTGGCAGAGTTTGCATATAATAATATCTACCATTCAAGTATTTAGATGGAACCATTTGAGGCTTTATATGGTAGGCATTGTGAATCTCTGACTGGTTGATTTGATAACCTTGAGGTTAGATCCCGTGGTACTGACTTACTTCAGGAGTATTCAGATAGAGTTAAGGAGATTTAGGATGGGCTAAAGGTAGCTCAAAGTAGGTAGAAGTCTTGTACAGATTGTATACTTTGTGCCTTGAAGTTTTGAGTTGGAGATCAGGTATTCCTTGGAGTATCAATCATGAAGGGTGTGATATGGTTGGGGAGAAAGGGCAAGCTTAGCCACAGATGTATTGGAACTTTTGAGACCCTTTATATAGTTGGAGCTATAGTATATGAGTTAGCCTTGCCTAAGACATTTCTATTTTTTATCTAGTTTTCAATATTTCTATCTTGTAATGTTACATTCATAATGAGTCACATGTGCTTCGATGGGACTCGGTTCAATTGAATAAAAGATTGACTTTTATGG
Source organism: Capsicum annuum (assembly GCF_002878395.1). Classification (NCBI taxonomy): domain Eukaryota; kingdom Viridiplantae; phylum Streptophyta; class Magnoliopsida; order Solanales; family Solanaceae; genus Capsicum; species Capsicum annuum. The sequence continues at coordinate 87,637,998 of NC_061117.1, read as the reverse complement.
AGGAGCCAGTTCTTATATTAGCTAGGAATGTTAGACGATTACGCTCTAGGGAGATTACAAAATTAAGGTTCGGCAGATATACTACCCAGTAGAGGAGGTTACTTGGGAGATCGAGAGTAAGATGCAAGCTCAGTATACTCACCTTTTCGAGCTTTTTGGTACATCCTAAACTATTACTTTTGCTAATGAAAGATCTTTTAGTAGTGGTTATTATAATGACCCTTCAGCTCATTTTCTTCTTTTCCACACATCTTATCATTTAGGGCTTTCCTTATAGCTAACCCAAGTCATTTGTGACTTGCTAGAGTTGACTATTCAGCTACCAGGTAGTTTATTTGGTTTTTTAGATTCAATCCCTTATTTTGAAGTCCTCGCAAGTAATGATTGTCTATTGGGTGTATACCTCAGTTTAACAATCTTGTATGCTAATTCTAATAGTTCCATCAGCTTTAAAACAAAGATTTTATGTTGGGGGACCTTTGGTTTGGGTCCCAAGGGTTCCAAACATATTTAGGGGTAATAGTCGAAAATTAAAAAAAGTGACCCTTAGGTGTGGCCCCACATTTCATCGAAATAACCCAAATGGAAATTTTGATGATGTCATTGAGTCCGGAATTTTTAATTTTAGAGGGTAGCATAGTTTATTTTCATTCACGGGATTCTAAATAAATCCCGAGGGGTTGGTAGAAACTGGGAATTTTTCAAGTTTTAGCTGGTGCATCTGCTAAAGTAGACCGTTGGTCACTTTAATAGAGACTACTTTAGTGGCCAGCCGATCACCTTAGAGACCAAGTCTTGTACAGCTAAGTAACTTAAGCATAATCAAGCTCTCTTAAGTGGAGGTTGCTTAAACAGTAACTTGTCCGCTTTGGAGAAATGGCTAGACTAGTCGAGTACTGTTTTAGTGGTGACTGCTTTAGTAGGCATGTGTCTACTTAAGAGGCACCTAGGAGGACGCTAAATTCTACTCTTTCCTGATTTTCTCCCATTTTCTCACACGACTCATTAAAGAAAAACCCTAGGGAGTGTGGGGAATTGGGATACTGATCACTGGGAGATCGTAGGGTGTTTGTGAAGTTGGGAAAACAATTTCCTTTTCAAAATCTTTGTAAGTTTTTATTTAATTCCTGGGTTAGTTTCACAAAATTAGTCATTAATCCCTAGTTCTTGATGAGTTGATATTGGTATAATTGGAGCTCGAAATTTACCCATCCTTGAGGGTAAATAATACTTCAGCATAGAGGGACGTGTTGATGGTTTTAGAAGTGTAATTGTGTAAGCGGACCCTACATGGGATTTAAACTTGATTTTGGATCTAAAGGATAAAAATGAAATATGGGTACCATTATTCTCATATTAACAAGTAGATTACTATTTTGATAGTGTAACATTTTATAAAAGCATCTCAAAAGGGGAAATTGCCATTTTAGCAAACTTTCTCGGGCTTTTTTCGGCGTTCAGGTAGGCTAGGCTTATCCTTCTCTTAGATTGGGCTTAATTATAGTATTGATATGGTATTATTCTAGTTTTGGGTTGGGACTTACTTCTTGGAGGTATATTTAGTGTGATTTGGATGATTTAGCCTATTAAGTAATTGTAAGTAGGTGTATTTAACTACTCGTTCTTTAGGTAGATTTCTATCATATGACTCCATGGGACTTAATTTTCATCTCATAGTGAGGTTTGACACCTTAGCCTATGTAAGACCCCGCAAAATCCTAAGCCTAACTCACTCCTCTAAAGTTGGAAAAGAGGTCCTAGACTTAGAAATTTTAGCCAAGTGTTTATAGTTAGAATTATTTTAGCCTTCATAAGTTGGCGATCCTATTTTATGATCCTTACAACCTTAAAATATCGATATTTAGGTTGATTCATGATCAAGAATGCCAGTAGGTGTTCTCGGATGAGTTTTGAATTTTTGGAACATTGTTTAATGCAAGTTTGGGAGTCCAAAATAGTGGATCGATGTGATTTCGACGCATCACATCGCCTATCGTGTCAATAAATATTTTATCCAACTCCCAGTACAAATTCCAGTGAGCCAACTTGATCTCAATACATCGCGTCGGCCATTGCGTCGACCCTATCGACGTGGCATGTCGGTCTATGCATCGCAGGGCACAATTTCTGCTCATTTAATTTTGTATCAAGAGGGGTAATTAAGTCTTTTTCCACTTTTAGTCAGCCCCAAAAAGACGAGATTAGTCATTCCCAAAGGCAAAATTCATTCACTATTCACAAATCGTCTCAAGAACAAACCCTAACCCCTTAAATTCAAGATTCAAGTCTCAAGAAATTCACCACAACTTTCAATGAATTGATTACCAAGGTATGTTAGGTGTTCATTCATGGGTTCCTTTCACCCATGAAGTCCAAGAACTCTTTTTAAAACAAAAATTTTATTATTTCATGATTTATATATTAGAATTGGATTGTGTTCATATGTGAATTGATATTTGTGGTTTAATTCCATGATTTATGACAAGTTTCATGATAACTAGATAATTGTGGGTTGATTTATGTGATATTCATGTTGAACTCTTAAACTACAAGTTGAATGTAGTAGCCATGATATTATTACATGCTTATTGCTATATGAAAAAACCATGCTCCCCAAATGTTTGTTAAAAATACTTATGTGAATTAACTTGTGAAAGCATGACAAGTTGTTATGTGATTCCATTCATGCAGAACCTCATGTATATCAAGTGTTTGACAAAATGTCTAAATAAATGCATTTTTAGTAAGCAAGTATTATTATGCTTTTAAGGTTATGCTATGTTTTACTTTCCATGCTATCGAGTCTTAAGGGAATTCAATACCCAAAAATTTAGCTGTTGACCTAGAGCTATAGTAGTTACAGAATAATCCCAGAAATATCATGATCAATAGTATTCAGTCAGTACAGAACTCAGTGTATTCAGTCAAATATCAGAACTCAGTGAACTAAGTCTAGTTCAGTCAGCTAACGTGATCAGTAATAGCTCAGTCTAACCTAGTACAGTTTAGAAATTAGTCCAGTGTTAATTCATTAGGGAGTAGGATTCTTCGCTGAGTGAACCCAAGGATGGGGACTCACCTACCAGTAGAGGGTGTGATTCTCAGAAATAATCCTTGCATTCCAGAACTACGTAGCTAGCATAGGTTGAGACATCATCCTACCTATTGAGGGTTAATAAGGTGTCTTACCTACTATTTGAGGGTACTTCCATTCTAATTCAGAGCACCTGCTAGATGAGGGTGACTCAATAACTTGTCTTTACCCGTGGCACAGTACTAACACCCTTCCAACTGGTGTTACATGTTTTACCCTAAATCAGTTTAGAGAGGGGAATGTCAGATAGATGATTAACTCCCATAGTTTCAGTTTCAATTTCAGTGTCAGTATAGAACTAAATTCAGTTGTACAAAACCAGGACTGTCAGACACATTCACCTAGCTCAGCATAGAGCTCATTTCAGTTCTATAGCATCAGGACTGTCAGAAACAGTCACTCAGCTAACAGTAATATGATTATTAGTAAACTCAGATATCAGTCATTCAATTATCAAAACTTAGTACCCAGTGTTAATATTATGTGTTACAGTATACATTGTAATATGCATAGTATTCTATAATCATTACTTAAATTAGTTTCATATATACATGTACTCTCAATCAGATATATTCATGTTACTCAGTCAGTTATTGTTCATGCATATGAACACATGCATTCAGCCTTACCTCGCTTAGCATACCAGTATATTAAAAGTACTAACGCATACCTATCTTTTGTGCTATGATGTCTTATATCAGAGGTTAAAATGCATGGAGTCCTGATCGTACTTAGTAGCCTAGCTTATTAGCAACAGACTTAGTGGTGAGTCCTCATAGTTTGAGGACAGAGTTGTTATTCCAGTATATTTTTAGTAGTCGGAGTTAGTTAGGGGTTTGTCCCATCAACTCTACTTTTAGACAGTTAGAGGCTTCCAAACTAGATTATTTTAGAAAGATATTTAGTTTTCAGTATTTATATACCATTATTTGATTTCAATTATGAACCTTATAGAAGATTCAGCCTAATTTTTGCATTATTATAGTATTACTACTCAGTTATTGTAGAAGGTACCAGTCATGGGTTAGCTTGTGGTCCTTCAAGAATATGAGAATCATGTAACTTCTGGGGTGCAGACTCGGGGTATTACAAACTTTCTATCAGAGCCTAAGGTTCAATAGAGTCCTAGGAAGTCTAAAATTCACGTTTAGTAGAGTCTTGTGCATGGGTGTATAGTACGGTACAATTATGAACAAAAGGCTATGAGTAGTTTAGGATAAGTTTCCCTTCTTTCAGTATACATATCATGCGAGTGAGCATGAGCTCAAGTTAAACTCTTTGTCTAATTAAAGTTTCCCTTTCGTTTACAGAATATGCCCCCAAAAAGGACTAATGGAAGAAGAACGGAAAGCTAGCTAGCACTTCCGCGCGTCCAGCCAGACCCCTGGATGAATGTGTTTCCTATGCAGAATTCAGAGCAGCTTTCACCAATGTATCTCATTCTGTGGTAGACCAAAATAAATGTCCAAATAGTGTTTAGGCCAACCCAGTGGCCAATACTGCTGCAACTAGAATTCAGTACTTTACTTAAATAAATCCCCTAGCATTTACAGGGTCTGTCAGATGAGAGCCTACTGGAATTTCTTGATCAGGTGCTGAAAGTCACAAATATTATGGGGGTGACTGCTAGTGAGAGTACTGAGTTGGATGCATAGTAGTTGAAAGATATGGATCACTTATGATTCAAAAAGTGGAAGGCAGAGAAGGCTGCAGATGTAGGGACCATAGAATGGGAGGAGTTTGCTACTGTTTTTCTGGATAGGTTCTTCCAACTAGAGTTGAGAGAAGTGAAGGTTTTGGATTTTATTAATCTAAAGTAGGGAAACATAGCAATGAAGGAGTATTCTCTCAAGTTTACTCAATTAGCCAGATACGCTCCTTATGTGGTAGCATATAGCAAATCTAAGATGAGTAAGTTTGTATCGGGTGTGTCTAAAAGTGTGTTCAAGAAGTGTAGGACCACAATGCTAATTAAGGAGGTGGACATATCTAGGATCATGGTTCATGCTTAGCAGATAGAGAAGGATAAGAATAAAGAGAAGGAGAAGGAGAGCAAGAGGGATAGAATAGGTAGCTTTAACTTCGTTCATCCTAAGTTAGAGGGTGGAAATCGTTCCTAATTCCACCAAAAATCTTTAGTTCCAGCTCCGTCTTTAGCCAGTATTCTAGTGCCAAAATTCAAAGATAGAAATAAAGATAGGGAACCAAGCCCTAAACCCCAGGGTAGTGTTAGAAGTGACCAAACAAATTCTATTTTCCTGAAGTGTGGCAGAAACCATCAAGGTTTCTGCCAAGCTGGTAGCGATGCGTGTTTTGATATAGCAAGCCAGGCCATAGAATTAGAAATTATCCTTAGTCAGGTTCTCAGGGTTAGTATAATTGTCCTTCAGCTCAGTTTGGTCACCCAAATTAGTAGGGTGCTACTTCCAGTGCCACCAATGGGCAGCACCCAAATAGACTCTATGCACTATAGTCCCAATAAGATCAGGAAAATTCTCCTGATGTGGTCACTGCTACGTTACAAGTTTATCATTTACATGTTTGTGCTTTTCTAGATTCAAGAGCTTCTTTGTCCTTTATAATGCTTTATATATCTGTTGACTTTGGATTTAGTCCAAAAATCCTAGCATATCTTTTCTCATTCTCTACCCAGTGGGTAAATCTATCATAGCCCGATGGGTATACAAGAACTGTCCAGTTATGGTATCTCAAAAAGTCACTTCAGCAAACTTAGTAGATCTAGAGATGACAGATTTTGATATCATTCTCATCATAGATTGGTCTCATTCATGCTATGCTTTGGTTGACTGCAAAAATAAAATTGTCTATTTTTAGTTTCTGAATGAACCTGACCTTGAATGGAGGGGTAGTACTTTAGCACTTGGTCAACTTTCTTCTTTTCTACCAGAAAGAAAAATGATATCTAAGGGATGTGTTTATCATCTTGTTCAAGTTAAATAATCTAGCGATACTCCAAGTCTTGATTTAGTTCCAGTAGCATGTGATTTTCCTGATGTGTTTCCTAAAGACATTCCTAGGGTCCCTCCTAAATAGGAAATTGACTTCGGAATAGACTTTCTTCCTGATACTCATCCTATCTCTATCCCGCCATATAAAATATCTCAAGCAAAAATCAAGGAATTAAAAGAATAGTTGAAAAATCTTCTAGATAGGGGATTCGTCAGACCCAACATATCCCCTGAGGGTACACCAGTTCTACTTGTGGGTAAGAAAGATAGTTATATCAGAATGTGTATTGACTACCATTAGTTGAATAAAGTCATAGTCAAGAACAAGTATCCACTTCCCAGAATCGATGACTTGTTTGACCAACTTTAGGGTGCCAGCTACTTTTCTAAGATAGACCTCGGATTAGGCTATCATCAGCTTAAAGTCAAAGAATGTGACATTTTGAAAACAACTTTCAGAACTCGGTATGGTTACTTTGAATTCCTAGTCATATCAGTTGGTCTTACCAATCCTCCAGCAGCCTTCATGGACTTGATAAATCACGTGTTTAAGTAGTACTTGGACATATTTGTCATAGTCTTTATTGATGACACTCTTGTCTACTCCCGTAGTGAAAGTGATCATGCAGACCATCTCAGAATAGTATTACAAACTCTCAGAGCCCATAAGTTGTTCACCAAATTCAATAAGTGCGAATTTTGGCTAAGGTCAGTAGCTTTCATTGGCCATATAGTTTCGGTGGCATTAGAGTTGATCCTCAAAAGACCAAACTAGTAAGAAACTGGACCAATCCTATCTCTTATTAGATATTAGGATTTTCTTAGGTTTGGCTAGCTATTACTGATGGTTTATTGAAGGATTTTCATCCATTTCATCCCCTATGTCCAGATTGACTCAGAAGAAAGTCAAATTCTAGTTAGATTCTTGTGAGAAGAGTTTTTGGGACTTAAAGACTCAACTCACTACATCCCCAGTTTTGACTTTACCAGATGATTTAGACGGGTTTGTGGTATATTGTGATGCTTCCAGAGTTGGTTTAGGGTGTTGTTTGATGCAGAGAGGTAAGGTCATAGCCTATGCCTCTATACAACTTAAGCCTCTTGAAAAGAATTACCCCACTCATGATCTTAAGTTAGCAGCTGTAGTGTTTTCCTTAGTAATCTGGAGGCACTATTTGCATTGGGTGCATGTTGATATTTTCACAGACCATAAAGTCCTATAGTATGTATTTTCTTAGAAAGACCTAAATCTACATCAGAGAAGGTGGTTAGGGTTTTTGAAGGGCTATGACATGAGTGTTCTGTATCATCTGAGAAAAGCCAATATGGTGTCTAATGCTCTCATTATGATGTCTGTGGGTAGTGTTGCCCTCGTGGAGGATGGTAAGAAGAAGTTAGTTTAGGAAGTTCACCAACTTTCCTCGCTAGGTGTCCCCTTATTCGATTTAGCAGAGGGTAGTGTATAGGTGCAGAATAGTTTGGAATTATCTCTAGTTTCCAAAGTAAAAGAAAAGCAGGATAGGCATCCCAGTATAGTTAAACTAAAAGAGTCAGTAAGAGATCATAAAGTAGAGGTTTCCCTCTAAGGGGGAGATGGTGTGTTACGTTGCCAGGGTATACTATGTGTACCATGTGTAGATAGTGTAAGATAATAGATTTTTGTAGAAGCGCATGTTGCGCACTACTCAATTGATCCAGGGGCCACCAAGATATACTGCGACTTGCGGGAAGTCTATTGGTGGAGTGGGATGAAGAGAGACATTTCAAAGTTTGTAACTAAGTGCTCGACATGTCAGTAGGTTAATATCGAGCATCAGAAGCCTAGTAGGGCTATGCAGGAGTTTAGTATTCCCACTTGAAAGTGGGAGGAGGTGAATATGGATTTTGTGATAGGTTTGACTCCCACTCGTTGTTAGCTTGACTTGATTTGGGCTATTGTGGATAGGATGATCATGTCAAATTATTTCTTACTAGTTCATACCTATTATTAAGTTGAGTATTATTCCAAGCTCTATGTTAGAGAGTTGGTCAAATTGCACGAAGTTCTATTGTCCATATTTCAGATAGAGGTGTCCATCATTTCAAATAGAGGCACGTAGTTCTCCTCTTATTTCTGGAAAGTCTTTCGAAAGGCTCTTGGTACCCAAGTTTACCTTATTACATCCTTTCATCCTCAGACAGACTGTCAAGAAGAAAGTATCATTCATACTTTAGAAAATATGTTAGGAGCTTGTGCCATTAACTTGAAGGGTAGTTGGGATAACCACTTTCCCTTGATAGAGCTCACGTATAATAACAACTATTTTCCAGCATTCAGATAGCTTTATTTGAGGCAATTTATGGAAGGAGATATAGATCTCCCATTGATTTGTTTGAAGTGGGTGAAGCTACAGTAGTAGGGCCTGACTCGATTTGATACCGTAGAGAAAATTCAGTTGATCAAGGAAAGGCTTAAGACAACTCAGAGCTGACAGAAATTGTATGTAGATGTGCGTAAAAAGGATCTCAAGTTTTATATTGGTGATTATGTGTATTTGAAAATATCTCCTATGAAGGGAGTGAAGAGGTTTGGCAAAAAGGATAAACTCAGTCCCCAATATGTCGGTCCTTACCGAATTGTCTACCGTTTCAGAAAGGCAGCTTACAACCTTGAGTTGCCTTCAAAGTTAGCTTCAGTACACCCAGTGTTTCATATCTACTTGATAAATAAGTGCATAGGTGACCTAACAGTTGTAGTCCCTATAGAGTGTATAGATGTTCAAAAAAGCCTCTCTTATGAGGAAATCCCAGTCGAAATTCTTGATTAGCAGGTTCGCAGACTGAGGAACAATGAAGTTCCTCTAGTTAAAGTTCTTTGGTGGAATCAGTACATTGAGGGATCTATTTGGGAAGAAAAAGAAAATATACAGACCAAGTATCCTCACCTCTTCTTCACAAACTTACACTCAGCTCAAGGTAACAATTTTCCATAGATTTACTCAATCTAATGCTAAGATTTCCTTTACCAATGGTAATAGTTTTAGCTGCATAGCATTCTTATGTTATGCATACCTTCATGAAAATAGTTCAGTCATGTGTGTCTTCAGAATTCATTCATGCTTTAGTTATGCATGTTCAGTAAGAAAACTCAGTGTATTAATAGTTTCAGTCATGAAATTATGCTTCAATTATGCATGTCCAGTATGTAAACTCAGTGTATCAGTATCCTCATCTTAGCCAGTCTCATTTGAGGATGAATGTCCCTATGTAGGAGATATTGTAAGACCCCGCAAAATCCTAAGCTTAACTCAGTCCTCTAAAGCTTGAAAAAAGGTCCGAGACTTAGAAATTTTAGATAAGTATTTATACTTAGAATTATTTTAGCCTTCATTAGTTGGAGATCCTATTTTATGATCCTTACGATCTTAAAATGTCAATTTTTAGGTTGATACATGATTAGAAATGTTAGTAGGTGTTCTTAGATGAGTTTTAGATTTTTTGAACTTCATTTGAGGCACGTTTGGTAGTCCAAAATAGTGGATTGATGCAATTTCAATGCGTCACATTACCTATTAGATCGATAAATATTTTTTCCAACTCCCAATGTAAATTCTACTCAGCTGATATGATTTCAAAGCATTGCATCGGCCATCGCGTTAGACTTATCGGCGCGGCGCGGCGGTCTCTATGTCGCTGGGCATGGTTTTTTCTCATTTAATTCCACATTTAGAGGGGCAATTAAGTCTTTTTCCAAATTTGTTCAGTGCAAAAAACACGAGATTAGTCATTCCTAAAGGCAAAATTCGCTTACTATTCACAAATCCTCTCAAAAATAAACCCTAACCCCTTAAATTCAAGGTTCAAGTCTGAATAAATTCACCATAACTTTTAGAGAATTGATTACCAAGTTATGTTAGGTGTTCATTAATGGGTTTCTTTCAACCATGAAGTCCACGAACCCTTTTTAAAACTATATAGTTTTTATTTCATTATTTACATGTTGGAATTGGATTGTGTTCATGTGTGAATTGATGTTTGGGGTTTAATTCAATGATTTATGAAAAGTTAAATGTGAACTAAATAATTGTGGGTGTATTTATGTGATATTCATATTGAACTCTTGAACTACAAGTTGAATGTAGTAGCCATGATATTATTACACGCTTATTGCTATATGAAATCACCATGCTTCCCAAGTGTTTGTTAAAAATGCTTATGTGAATTAACTAGTGAAAGAAAGACATGTTGTTATGTGATTCCATTCATCAACAAGCTCATGTATATCAAGTGTTTCACAAAATGTCTAAATAAATGCATCGTTAGTAAGAAAGTATTATTATGCTTTTAAGGTTATGCTATGTTTTACTTTCCATGCTATCGAGTCCTGGGGATATTTAATACCTAAAAAACTAGCTATTGACCTAGAACTTTAGTAGTTACAGAATAGTCTAAGAAATATCATGATCACTAGTATTCAGTCAGTACACAACTCAGTGTATTCAGTCAGATATTAAAACTCAGTGAACTGAGTCCAGTTCAGTCAGCTAACACGATCAGTACCAGTTCAGTCCAGCATGGTACATTTTAGAAATCAGTCCAGTGTCAATTTAGTTAGGAGTAGGATTCAGCACAGAGTGAACCCACAGATGAGGACTTACCTGCCAGTAGTGGGTTTGATCCTTAGATGCAGTCCTTGCATTCTGGAACTACGTAGCCAGCGTAATTTGAGACATCAACCTGATAGTTAAGGGTTGATGAGGTGTCTTACCTGACTGTTTAGGGTACCATCATTCTCATCCAAAGCACCTGCCAGATGAGAGTGACTCAGCAACTTGTCTTTATTCATAGCACGGTACTGACACCCTTCCAACTAGGGTTATAGGTTGGACCCCAAATTAGTTCAGAAAGTGGCATGTCGGTTTGATGATTATCTCTCATAGTTTCAGTTTCAGTCTCAGTATAAAACTTATTTCAGTTTTATAGAACCAGGAATATCAGACATAGTCACCCAGCTCAGTATAGAACTCAGTTTAGTTCTATAGAATCAGGACGGTCAGAAATAGTTACTCAACTAATTGTAATATAGTTATCAATAAACTCAGATATCTATCATTAAGTTATTAGAACTCAGTACACAGTGTTAATATGATCTTAGTTATAGTATACGTATTTATATGCATAGTATTGCATAATCAGTACTTATAGTAGTTTCATATATATATAAACTCTCATTCAGATATATTCATGTTACTTAATTAGTTATTGTTCATGCATATGAACCCATGTATTCATCCTTACCTCACTTAACATACCAGTACATTTAAAGTTCTGAGGCATACCTATCTTTTGCGCTATGATGTCTTATACATAGGTTCAGACGCGTGAGCTCCTGATCGTACTTAGCAGCCCAGCTTATCAGAAGCAGAATTAGTGGTAAGTCCTTATAGTTTGAGGATAGAGTTATTATTTCAGTATATTTTTAGTAGTCGGAGTTAGTTGTGGGTTTGTCCCATCAACTACACTTTCAGATAGTTAGAGGCTTTCAGACTAGATTATTTCAGATAGATGTTCAGTTTTCAGTATTTATATACCAGTCTTGATTTCAGTTATGAACCTTATGGTAGATTCAGCCTAAATTCTACATTATTGCAGTATTATTACTCAGTTATTAAAGTAGGTTCTAGTCATAGGTTAGCTTGTGGCCCTTCAGGATAATGAGCGTCGTGTGACATCCAAGGTGTAGACTCGGGGGATTACAACATAGTTCGGCATAGAATTTTAGTGAAATAGATTATTGGGTTAAAAGTGGCCCCACTAGCACATCTTAGGCCAAGATTACTATTGATCAGTTCTTTGTAGATCTATAGAACTTTATACATTTTTAGTTATGTTCTTGAGCCCGAGAAGGTATATTATACTTTACGCTGGATTTGATTTATTGACGATATTAAGAGCGGTTTGATTTTAGTATTATTTACAATATTACTTTTGATTCAAGTTTGGTATTCAAAATATTATTTTTGGTTCAATTTTGACATATGAGATACTTGCTTCGATTCAGGTCCAAAATTGAGAGGTTATTTATAAAGGTTATGGAACAATTTTGATTCTGGTATTTATGGTATGGAATGATCCATGATTATAGTTTTGAGACACGGATAGTTTATGTAATTATTGTTATCACTTCTTGATTGAATCCCCCAAGCTTATGGGGGCACATATTAGGTTATTTACTATATTGGATCTTCAGGTCTCAAGGGGGACCAATTATGTTGGATATAGTTCTGTTCTATTTATTGATTTTTTTTCTTACTCTCATTATTTGTTTTTTTAGGTTTTCCTTTTTCCTTTGACTTAGCTTACATATATCGCATTTTATTGTATTTATATTATGATTTATCATAGTCGACTGAGGATGACTACTAAGTACTTGTGGCTGTAGTACTCATAGTATGCTTTTGTGCCCTTTTTGGTATATATTTGAGTACTAGCTATCATCGTTGATGTTCTGATTTTACGAGTCAAAGTTTAGAGATAGGGAGAGCTCTTAGAGCAGGATTTGGCCTTTTCTCCATCTTCTATTTTTTATAGTCATTCAATTTTGGTGACTTTTGTATCTTGACTTTGACGATACTCAAATTCTTTTGATTTAGAGGCTTTTATATTGACCTTTACTAGGTAATGGGATGATATTACTCCTCTTTTATTTTTCTTCCATTATGTTATTGTTCTTATGGTTTATTAGTTGTAATTCATTTACTTGCCAATTTCAAGCATTCATACCATTTTCCACTAATTATCCCATTACTTATAGTTTTTGGCAATAGTTTGCTTACCTATAGAGGGGTTACAACAGGTTCCATCTTGACTCAAAAAATTGGATCGTGACAAAATTTTATAGGTTGGGTATCCGGAAGGAGATCTATTCTGAAGTCAATTTTTCATTCGGGAGGAACTCAGGGTAGGTATTCAACAAATACTTTTGGAAATTCATTTACCATTAGAGCTGACCCAAGAGTTGGGGTATCAGAGTTTGAATCCTTAACTCAAATATGATGATAGATACACCATCTGGAGATCAACCTTCAAGATTTAAGGTAAGAGATAAGTAGTCCCATAGGCACTGACATAGTACCATTCTACTCTACACTCTATTTTGACACTAAGGTACTAGCCTTTGGTGAAGCCACTTGGCATTTCCTCAACCAATAGTTTCTTGACACACTCAAAGTAATCATCACTATCGGCTATACACTTTACCTTATAGTTCCTACCATATTTCTTGCATACGGATTGGTTCGAATACTAATCACACTACCCTAAAACTTAGAGCCAGGTGCCCTATCTTGATAATCTTGGCTGAACTTAGGCACTGGGAACTAGAAGAATATGAGACTAGAGGTAAAAAATTTTAGAAGAACTAAGAACGATTTTTACCAATTGACCTTTGATGAGAGAAATTGAAGCTACCTATTTTGGCCCTCTTACTCTCTCTTTCCTTCTCCTTAGCTTTATCTTCCTCTATTTGTTGAGCATTAACCATCATTCTGGAGATATCTATCTCCTTTACCAACATGGCAATCTTACACTCTTACATCATATCCTCAAAAATATCAAACATAAACTTAATCATGCAAGCCTTGGAATCTGTGACCACAGTTGGAGCATACCGTGCCAAATAAGTAAATTTAAGGAAGTATAAATTCACACTCATGGTACCCTATTTTAGTTTTATAAACTACAGTACCTTGTCCTTATTTAACTCAAGAGGGAAGAATCGATGCCAAAATGCAACCACAAACTCATTCCTTTCTATCAATCTATATTTGCATCTCTATCCTACTTCCACCACTTGTACAAACTGTGAGCTACTCGATGCAGTTGATAGGAGGCCAAGTCAGCACTCTCATTTTAATTAACACCCATAATCTATGTAACCTTTTTGATACTATCCATAAACTCCTATGGATCCTCCTCAAATTTGGATCCAAAAAAAACTTGGGGATTCATTTGAGTGAAGTCTCGGTAGGATGGTTATTATGGGAAGCCATAGACTAGGATATGGTTGTAAAGGCAACTCTTAATTCAACATGGACATTTTTTCATTAAGAGGGTTCTTGAAACACCCAAGGTTCTGGTCCTTAGAAATTTCTTGGGTTTTGAGCTCACTGGACATCCTATGACTAGAGGATACTTGTCATATGCTAGGGTATGATTTAGGGTCCCTCTCTCATTTGTTAATTAGTTTAGATTGGGATTGTTTTTGTCCTTGGTATGACTAGGAAATATACTAGTCATATAATAGGGTATAAGGTGTATGTTGCTAAATTGTATGATGCCCTAAGTTGGCCTAGTGGATTTTGACCAATGTATGATTGAAATGGGTATGAGTCATATGCAACGATATGAGTTTAACTTAGTGGTCGTATGTTGGACAATGTTGGGGGTCCAAGGAAAGCCAAGGGTACGAGTGGTGGTTACTATTCGTATGGTAGGGTATGGTTGGAGGGGTTTGGTGGTACCGTCCTATGGAAAATTTATACAGGTTAAGTTAGGGGTATTCTGGACATTTCTTCTTATAACTCCTTAGGACCCCACAACATAAAACACCTTTTTGGGGATTTATTACCCTATTTTCAATCAATCAAATACTCTTAAACACTTCCAAATCTCTCTTAAAATCTTGGGTTAAGCAAGGCTAGGGTTTCCTTCAAGGTGGTCAAATAAGGCTTTAAGGGGTGATTTCTCTTCATCTTTTCATCATCTAAGGCATCTTACTCCTTCCTCATTTTTAGTTCCAACTAAAGTTTTGTTTTATTTATTGTTTTAATGGCATAAATTATGATAATGTTTGAGTTTTGAATTATACTTTACGGGTTTTGGTTATAATGGTAGTTTATGACTTTTCCATGTCTTTTACTTGTTGTTTTCATATTATAATGGTGGTTTGAATATATGGTTACATGGGAATGGTTAATTGGTACTTGGTTTTGGTTTTGGAAATTATATGTCCCAAATGTGTTTGTTAAACTGCATATGAGAATGTTTTTGTTACATTGTTGAACTCTTATTAAAAATATTGCATGATATAACTTGTTAATGGAACTTAAACTGGTTTGGATTTTTTAATGTAGTTAACTTTTAAGGTCTTGGTGGTCAAGGTTTGGTTTAATTGAAAGCCTTATTGGGTACAAGGGAATCACCTAAGCAAACTAAGTAATGAACATACTTGCGGGGTACGTGGGAATCACCCAAGTAAACTTAATAATGTAATCAATTGGTACATGGGAATTCTTTCTTAAAAGGTTAGCTAATGACATTGCTTACAAGCTATAGTCGGTATGATGATACCACTTCTTATAGCCTTGGTTAATAATATATGGAATTAGTGGTTTGGTAGTGTGACAATGGTTTTAATTGGGCAATAATGGCATGTTGTGATAGCTAACCGTAAAGGTATGAGTTCAATGGATGGACACTGGAAACTTATGTTTGCAGACATGAGGATTAGTCATGATGACCATAGACTAAACATATGGGGTGCACGGGAATCCCTTCAGTTACACTTGTATATATGTATCATGGAGAGAAAAGGGTACATGGGAATCCCCTACTCCTATAGTATCTACGGTTCGTGTGGATACACACATCGGGGCCCATTCAGGGGTAACACTAGACCCATATATCCTATGGATGGTTCTAGGATGGTTAAGCTATGCATAGCCAAGTAAATGGTTATAAAGGTATGCTAAACCTGATTCCCTTTACCGGCATGGATTCTATATATTGTATGGTTGTGATTGCATATGGGTATTTACTTTGTTTTAAAGGTTGACATTATTTTATACTTATCGTGAGTGCATGTTAGAGTTCACCTGTTAACCCATCTTCGGGTGTTGTATCCCCATGCGATGTAGGAACCGACTATACTACTCCTCTTGCTCAGTGATCGAATTCAAGATCAGCTTGTGTTTGAATAAAATAGTGACCTTCCATACTTTGGAAGGCTCCATTTCATGTCATAGATTTCTTTACATATTTTTGTCATTTCATAGACTTTGGTTTTGGCTATGGTTAGGGACATGTCCCGATTGAATTTTGTTTTTCTTTTGGATAGAGGCTTTGTAGGACTACTATGGGTTGGTATAAGCGGTGTCGGTATTGATGTCAGCCTTAACATTGGTATTGTTATTGGGGCTGACACCGTTATACTATATTTAATTTATGATTGTTCGATTTTATTTTGGATTATATATAAATATATATTGGAACTCATTATTATGGGATGTAGGGTGGTTATGGTAGGGTATTGGGGTGGTCTTCGGTCTAGGTTGGGCTTGAGGCACCCGACACGACGAGGCCCTATTCGAGTTGTGTCAATTTTCTAAAGCTGCTGGTCATTGCTGATTCTCCACCCAGCTCTTATTTCCATTTTTCCTCCCATTTATCCTCTTTGGAGGCATATTCTATAAATGTGTAGAGAACAAGTTAGACGAATATTTTAATAGAGCTCACACTCTACCGCATGATATGAGAATGAATAAAGGGAAACTTTTCCTAAAATGTCTCATAGCTTCTCATGTAGCACTCTTCACATCTAAGAATAAGAATCTATTTGATGAGGCATTCAAACATCCTAGGTCACTTTAAACCTATTTCTGTGATACCAAGTTTGTCATGAATCGAGGCTACCCTTAGTCATAACACAGTGATTAGAATCATAAGTGACTCCAAGCAAACTCATGTCCTGATAAAACACTATGAATATAGATAATAATTGATAAAATACTTATGCAGAAACCGAATCGAATAATTTATTAGATATCCAAAGAAATTAAATCATAAATAACCAAATCTGGCCTCACAAGTTGAACATCTAACTATATGTCTGAGAAGCCTTTACTATGATGAGTTGTTGAGGCAAGCCTCCAATGAACTCTAGGTGTTAGAAAATTCAGAATGAAAAAGACAAATAAAATGGAATGCTGACTCTTGACCTTGCATGATGAGGACTCATCAAAAGTATTACTACTGGTATAGGAAGAGATCATACTAGGCGCAATCTGGATACTGAGCAATAGGACCTATATTACAAGACAATATAGCACAAAAAAAGTATGTAATTAGTACTTTGAATGTACTGAGTATTTGAGATAGGAAAATAACTTATATGAGATAAACATGGTACATGTAACATGGTAACTAGTGCAAGACCAAGTTATGAACGTATGTTGTAAAATGAAATGAATAACTGAGTCAAAGGTCATACAAGAATCTAAAATCTGAAATGTAAAATGAGGACTATAGGAGTTACTTATAACCTACATACCCTAATGGGAGATAAATGGGATCCAACCTATAATCCAAGCTGGAAGGGTGTTCAGTACCTTTTCAAGTGTATGAACACTGACTTACATAGATCCACTAAACTAATGTCCAAGAAGACTATGGAGTCAAGTTTGATATAAGGGGTGGCCATTTAGAACCTACTGTGGCATCATAGTTTTTGGACTTAGGGACTTCTATTAAAGGTCTCATCCTAACTAGCAGATGAGCATTCATTCATGTGTCTGCTCGATACTAAGTACTACTCCCAACTGAATGTCACTGATAACTGCAATGCTCATAATGGTAATAATTTAATGGCTGAAATAAATGTACTATTTGAAAGAATTAAAAACATGTAAATTGGGGAATATAGTATCTAAAAGTTTATGCATGAAATTTTAGGTCATCGAGTGTGAATAACCCGCCATCTCTGAAGTATGCAACTATTGCATCAATATCGTAAATTAAATGTAATTATTGAATTGAATGACTCAGATCCAATAATCATATAATTTATAATATAAATAGTATTTGTGATCATACCAAGTAATAACACTGGGATTCATGTTATTACAGGAATTATAACTCAATGACACCAAAAGACTTATATATCAATGAATTTATCAATATCCATAACCTTGAGTTGTGAATAAAGAATTATATTGGAGCATTGGGTTAACTTATGGACTTAATGGGTAAAAGGGAACCCATTGATGAAATCCCACATACCTGGAAATGATAATCCTGAAGAATTCTTTAGAGCTTAATGCCTGAAGAAGATGAACCCTAACTAGCCTTGGGAAAAGGGATCACCTATATTCTCTTCTTAAACTAAATATCAGATGATATTCTAAGTAAAAAGATCTTAAAGTGATACAAAACCCACTAATTACCCTTGAAATTCCAAAAATGATGTAGTTTTAATGTTAAAAGAGTGGGAAAAGACTAATATGCCCCTTAAAATTTTATAACTAGAAACTGTGGGAAGGGACGTACTAAACCTTCCCACGATAGTAGGTTGCACTCGTGGTTGGGAGATAGATAATAGATATATGAAAATAATTAAATGAGCCTTAATACGATCGTGGGATCTACCTGCAGCCATACCTTGGTTTGTATATTTTCTAGTTGCATTAAGGACATCTAAGGGACTCACGATCGTGCCAGGAGATTGTGGTTTCAAAGAACGATCATGGTTCCTTCTCGTGGAATAAGGGTACACTTTGTAACCTTTCAGATATTGGTGTTGTATTGATTAGGAGAGACCACTATAGGGTCATACAATTTAACCATATTTGTGGTTGATCTTGTGGTATCTCACTGTAGTGCAGTGCTTTACTAAAAAGATCATAACTTTTTATTCCAATGTCGGATTGAGGAAAACCAAGATGTGTTGGGAAGGTAATACAATTAGCTATCATTTGGTGGTTCTATAGATTAAAAATGAATTTAAATTTGAAATTTATGCTAGTTTAAAGTTGATACATGTCCAAAGTTATGCTTTAGTCAAAAGTTATGCTTGGTTAAGGGCTAGAGGGTTCTTGTGGACTTGGTACATGTCCAAATCTCCTCTCATAATGTTAAAACTTTATGATTTATCCTACTTATGCTTGACGCATGGTTCTAGCCTAGTCTTATCTTTTTTGGGGTGTTACAGTTCGATATGGAAGAAATATTTTCCTATTTTCACATATTCGTTTGGCTGAAATTTGTGAAAATATTTTTTGTAAGAAAAGAAGCTACTTCAAAATACGGAAAATAACTTCCTTGAAAAAAATAGGAAAAAAAGTTGCAATTAGTGTTTTTAAAGAAAGTGTTGGGACTAGCCCTAGGGTTCGCCTCGTGGCAGGGCACTGGTAAAACTCCTCAAGGATTATGAATGGGACTTAGTTATGTGAGGCTTACACCCTAAGCTCCCAATTATGCAACCTAAACACACCCAACTCCCAGCGCCCTGGACACACCAAATAGTTCTTACACAAATTGTGTCAAATTCGTTAGTCAAACATTTTTGATCCTCATAATTCCTTACTAAATAAATGATGGTAAAATGAATTATGACAGTTTTTAAGTAAGTGTAACTATATTATTTACTATTTGATAACATTTTAGAGTGAATATGATTTAGCACTTCTGTCTAAAATACATACCCAAATTCTACATCTTCACCTATCATTAGTCTTTATGTTGTCCTATATTTACAAATTATCATATTTTATTATTTTTTATTTTAATGTATTTTATTTTAATTCATGAAATAAAAAAAGCTTATGTAATAATATTAATAGGTTATTGATTATTTACTTTTAGGAGGTAAATCACATAGTATGATAGTCATATATTTTAAGAAATTATGATTCTGTTATTGTTTGAAAGTTAAGATGCTAGAGTTGATCTGCATCTCATGATAGTTTTTATATCATTGTAGTATTTTGACATATAAATGAAGTTATAATTTTTGTTTCTATATGTTTTTAATCGTCTTTGAGATTTTTTGAATTAATAATATTTTTTCTTATAATTTTTGTGTTATTATACTATTTTTACTATATTATATACTAAAACCCATGGGACATATGCCCCGTGTTCTAGGGCTTACTCCTACCCCGTGCTAAGTAAAATGTCTCGCCTCACTGTTACGCCTACACCCATGCCTTTTACAAAACTAGTTGCAATATCTCATATTATTCTCAAAATTGCCCACCCCACCCATCTCCGCCTATCAACCCCCGCCTCTAAAAAATATTTTTTATCCACCCTTACTTCTAACACCCACCATCACCATAAAAATATTATTTTTTAAAGAAAGTTAAATTTATTTCTTCACCACCCACCCCCTACCTTACACTTACCCCAATCTCAGCCTTACAGTTTAAAAAAAATTAAAAAAAATTCTTACCACACCCTCAACCATAGAGCTTTCCCCTGTTGATGATGTGTTGCGCCCCTCTTACCTCGAACCCTTCATCATACACATTTTTTCTTCTTACCCTACCATAATCCCCATTTAACCCCTCCCCCCACTCCACCTACCCTACCACTACCCCTAACCTTCCTACCACAACCCATACGCTTCCTCATAACTATATCCATTACTCTATCAGAATCCATTATTATTATTTTGTGTTAGGTATATACCAATCAGAGATGGATTCAGGATTTGAATCTTACGGATGTCAAGCAGATGCCACATTGAGCTTCGGTTCCGCAAAGTACACAAAGTCAATTTTTTAAACATTATTATTAATATTATAAATATACATCATTCGTTTATAGTTATTTTCGACAAATTATCATATTTTAAAAAGGGCCAATGATGGCATTGTTACTTATATTTGTAAATACATCGCATTCTATGTAACAAACTTGAAAATCATTTAAATATTGACCACTAATGCTAGTCCACACTTATTTTTTATCTTCTTCATGAATGACAATTCTCTCTTCATAATTTTTTGTATTTATTAGTATACTCTGCCCATTTTCAAATAAGTGTAGTTTCAACCTCTTCATGTTGTTCCTAAATAAATGATATTTCCGATAATCAAGAAAAAATTAGTGATATTGTTTCAATTTTATTCTTTTTAAAATAATAGAGTTTTACATTATCAGGAAACTACTAAAAATTACATATTTCTCAAGATATTTATTCAGGGTAAGTTAGTAAAAATGTTTTTTATTTTTTTAGAAAAGTGTATGCCGAGGGTGCTTGAACTAAAAACAACTCTTATTTAGTAATGGACTAAATAATACTTATCAATGAAGTTATAAAAATAAAAGATTAAACCTATTTAGGTGATAACATTTGGACAAAGATTAATAAATTAAATTAGTTGACAATAATTCTACAAGTTAATATTACGCCAACAAAGGTTGTATTTGTTTTTATTAAGATATAGACGTCTGAATCTGAACACATCTGGATGATTAAGACATTGTCTCTAGATGTTGACACTAAATGATTAAGATTTTTTGTTTTTCAACATATGGATATGTATAAATTATTTAAGTATAATAATTATATCATTCAAAATAGAACAATAATTAAATGTTATATAACATTACCAATTTTTTAAAAATAATTAAATATTATATAAATAAAATATTAGAAAATTTAAATATAAACAAAGAAAAATTATTACTTGATAAGAAAAGAATATTTAAATGTGTAATTTTCAAAGAATTTTATGTCATAATATAACAATGTTAATATTACTTAGATTTGTCACGTCCTAACCAGGGCCTAGTCGTGACAAGTATCTCAAGTCCACCGAGGATCGGAGACCACCCTTTTAGCCTAGCGAACTAGAAAATAGTATAGATAAACAACATAAGACAACCGGTGAATATAGATAAAACAATTAAAGTAAATCAAATGGAACTAAGAGTTTAAAACAACACAAAAACCCACAGTCTGTCCAAAAAGCCTCTAACAAAACTAAATATCATACTAGGTTCCCCGACCATGGACAGAAAGTGGATACAAAATATGAAAAGAAATGAATGGGATTTCAATACTTATAAAGAAAGTAGTGAAATGTTCAACCTTCTAAAAGACGGAGGCTCACCACTTCAACGCAAACCAACTAACGAACCAGAATCACCTAACTCTTCACAAAGATAACCAAAGAAACCCTAGGACCCTACATTATGAAATGAAATAGTGTTAGAGGATGGTTAGTGGGGTGAGCGCTAGCATGTAACTCAGGAGAGAGATATAATAATGCCAATTTACCCAAAACAAAATCAATCTCAATGTACATGTTGACATATATGCATATACTTATATATAAGATATTAGGATAGGGAACAGGGTCTAAACATGAGATTTAAAACTGTTAACCTGGACTATGTAGCTTTAACCATCCAAAGGTTACCTATGGGCTATACGGTTTCAGCTCCTCCTACTGAAAGGGTCCCAGTGCGTGTTAGTCGCATAAACCAGGAAGAATTTATAGAAGGGCCAGAGATGCCAAGGCTCCAACCTTTCCAAATGTGGCTTCCATTATCGATCCTCCTAGGACCTCCACCATTTACGATGAGCTACATAACCCCCTTTAAGATCAATTAAAATATTTGTACATAACCCATCCATTTAAACGAGGAGCCACCCATTTAGGCATTTAGCGAATGGTATCGTCATACCAATTAAGTAAACCTTGCAAGCCAATTTCATTACCAATTTACCAATTTGACTCTCAATTTCCAATTTAGAAATCAATCCATGGCCACCAAGGTCTTTCAAAATTTTTTTTATATTCCATTAACCTTTTATGCAATGTAAGGTTCCAAAAAGGGGTTAGATCATATATATATATATATATATATATATATATATATATTCATGTTTCAAAACAAATTTCATGAAGTAAGATGAGGTTATTACCTATTCCAATATCAAAATCTATAAATTTGGGGGAATCCACAACCCCTATTCCATTTACCATGCCAATGCACCCAATCAGTTCCAACATTGAGCAAGTAAAGCGTAATCAAAGCATTTAAACTATGGAAATCCAATTCAAATAACAATTATCCAAAGAATCTTATCCCCTCATTCAAAACCCATAATTTAAAATCACATAAACAATGATTAAACGTATGCTATTATGAAAAAATAAGTTAGAGAAGAGATACACGCTTGAAGACACCAAGCATTTTTTAAAAAGCAAACCCTAATTTGAAGCTTAGGTGACCAATTGCCCTGAAAACCTTAATTGTTCTTTCTTGATAAATTTGAGAGAGAAGAGAGTGTTTATGTTATGCTAATTGGTGGAAATAGGGCTTAGGGAAGGGTTTTAAGTATTGGGAGGAGTGCAAAAGAAGGGAAAAGACTAATTTTCCCTTAATGAAAATTTGCTAGAAATATAACTCCCAGTCACTATGGGTCTCAAACAACTTGTGGAATTGTTCATGAGTCATCACCAAGACTCATAGCCTGAGGTCTCAAATCCTGACCCCCTACTATTATGGTCACGATTCTTACCTACGACTTATGTCCTCACCCAATGACTCGTGAGGGCCAAGTCATGATCAAGACAAAAACATTAGGCAACCTTACTATTATGACTATAACTAGCTCTATATGACTTGTGAAGACTCTTCACGACTCATCACTTGAGTCATACCCTGAACTGTGGCGATTGAGCCTAAAAAATTTTAGAGTCCAAAAAACTTAAGGTATTATATTACCGCCCCCCTCCAGGATCATTCATCCCCAAATGAGGAGTCAAGGCACCCATTTGCACGATACGAGAAAGAATGTAACCACGAAACCATAAATAAAATTCAAATGCGATAAGATCAAAAAAGAAACCCATAACTCAAATATTTTCATCCAATGCCGGGAATGAGAATGAATATTTAGTCTGCATATCATCCCTGGCTTCCCAAGTAGCTTTTACCACCTTTTGATTCCTCCAAAGGAGTTTTACCGAAGCCACTTCCTTAGTCGTCCACCTATGGAATTGCCTATCTAAAATCTCTACCGAGGCTTACTCATATGATGGGAAATCCAAAATACCAACAATTTATAAAGTGAAAACAAAAGAAGGATCACCCATACACTTTTTCAACATCGACACATAAATGACAGAATGAATAGAACCTAAGCTCACAGGGAAATCCAGCTCGTATGCGATATTCCTAACTCTCTTCAAAATCTTATATGGACCAACATAATGGGGACTGAGCTTCCCTTTCCTCCCAAACCTTATAACTCCCTTTATAGAAGAGACCTTTAATAATACCTAATCATTAACAACAAACTCTAACTTCCTTCGATTTACATCCGCATAAGACTTTTGGTAACTCTGGGTAGTCTTAAGTTATTTTCTAATTAGCTTCACCTTCTCCATAGCTTGGTAAACCATGTAAGGACCTAAAAACCAAGTCCTATAAATCTCAAACCCCCCTGTAGGAGACCAACACCTCCTACCATAAAGAGCCTTAAAAGGAGCCATCTGAATACTTAAGTGATAACTATTATCATACACAAACTCAATGAGAAGTAAGTGATCCATCCAAATACCTCCAAAATCAATCACATATATCCTTAGAATATCTTTAAAAATGAATAGTCTATTTAGCTTGTACATCTATTTGAGGGTTGAAAGAGATGCTAAGGTTCACCTTAATCCCCAAACCTTCATGAAATGAATGCCAAAAGTGATAAGAGAATTTTGTACCTCGGTCTTAAATGATGGACACTGGCCCACCATGAAATTTCACAATCTCCTTAATGAACAACTTTGCATAATCCTCTCCTAAATAGTTAGTCCTTATAAGGAAGAAGTGAGAACTTAGTCATCCTATCCATAGTAAACCAAATTGGATTAGACTGATTACGAGACAACAGAAGACCCATAGTGAAATCTATGTTGACTATCTCTAACTTCTACATAGGCAAATTGTAATACCTCATACTTTTTCCTAGCTTAATTTCACTCCTAGAATGTCAAAGTTTAGCTTAAGAAATGAATACCTTTTTATGCATGTGAAATTTTCTATATTTAGACTCTTTATTTTGTGGAAAATTAAATAAGCTTTCAATTGATACTAATTTCCCCTAAGTTCGATACTCGGTTGAAAAGTTATGGAGGTTTTAGTAATGCAGTATCCCAATTGGAAGAGTACCACATCGCAGTGGATGCCAAAATAGCAACTGTTCGATTCCAGTGGACCTTCATGATAATCCCACATTATGTTGATAACCAATTTCCTAATTGTCAATTTCTAGTGTCTCACCACAACGATGGCGCATCGCAGTGATGGCCAAAATTATATTTTAGTAGTACACCACAATAGCTCCGCATCGCAGAGATTTTACAGTTCCTTATCCAGTGAGCCACTGTGATTGTAGCACGGCACGGTGGCATGTCAAATCATGATTTTATTTCCCTTTTCCAGTTCTAATTAAATGTTTAAAAGGGGTATTTTGGTTAATTCTCAAGCCCTAATCCATCCAAAACATAAGATTAAGACTATTATAAGCACTTTATGCTTATATTCATCCTTTCTCTCTCAAAGCAAAATCCTAGAGCTCCAAAGCTTCTTCTCCAAGGAATTAAATTCCCCCATTATTTCTCCAAGAAAGCTTAAAATTGAGGATTTCCAAGATAAAATAATCAAGAACTCATCTTTAATAAATTAAATAGGAATCCAAAATTCAAGATTCTTCATCTAATCATCTGCCAAGGTATGTGGGGTTTATGAACAAGGATCCTCTTCCAATCTTGTGCCCAAAACCAAGTTTTAATTATAAACTAATATGATTTTGAATTAATAAATAAGAGATTTGAATTAGGGTTCATACCTATTAATGTTATTTGCAAGATTATGAATTTTTGAGATATTTTGAAGATGATTTCCATGTCTATTTCTATATTTTCAGGCCTATTGCAGTAAATTCTAGATTTTGAGATGAATTATCATAGTTTTCATTTTCAAGCATGAACTTTATGATGTTTTAACATGTGCTTGATGCATGGGTTACTAAGCCCAAGTTTATATGTTGATATTTCAAGAAAAATGGTGTTTTAAACATCTTATGAGCAGATTAATTATAGATTTATCGTAAAGCTTTGATCTTTTGATCCTTGGATAATATTTGAAATCCAATTTAAAGATCTCTTATAGATTATAGAATTTAGATTAGCTTTATTCGTAGAGTAACTCAAATAAATGCATAATTTGTTTCTTAGTAAACCCTTAAGCTAGTTTTAAAGTGGATTTCCAACAGAATGAGCATACAAATCAAAAAAGGAAGTAGTATTTAGCACCGAGCGGGAAGCGTGGGATTAGCATACCTAATCTTCCACAGAACTGCATAGCCAACGTAGGTATAGATTATCAGATTATTCCCATTTCTATATGGATAGCAGTTACAGATGTGATCACTTAGCTCAGATTTACTCCTTGGCAAGAGTATGACAGCTCTCTCTATTATGAGTTTTACCCATAGGGGAACAAGATGTTGGACTCCATATTAGCTCGTATGGTATATGTCTATTAGAAGAACCTCCCTTACATATAAGCTTTTGAATAAGTATTTCCCTTGAAGAACAGTTTTAAAAGAATTCGCGACTAGTAAAGAAAATCTTTTAGAAAAACTAATTGCAAAGGCTGACAACTTTATTCAGACTATGCTTTACAGAAATAATAGTTACACATTTCAGCTTTCAGATTTAGTTCTTTTCACACTTAGACAATATGATTTACAAATAGAACTTTAGCATAGCTTTCAAAACTAAATGTTATGGCTCACTAGATTTAAAAAGTATGGTTTGCTTCTTATTATTTTAGATTTTGGTATTTTAGATATTCCAGCTTATGTGAGTCATTTACATTTAGCTTGTATTGTTTTACAAAATGTTATAAAGATTGATATTATGTTTTACTTATGCATTTCACCCTCATATTCTCAGTACATCATCAAAGTGTTAATCCACATATACGTCTATGTGCTACA
This sequence comes from Capsicum annuum, assembly GCF_002878395.1. Classification (NCBI taxonomy): domain Eukaryota; kingdom Viridiplantae; phylum Streptophyta; class Magnoliopsida; order Solanales; family Solanaceae; genus Capsicum; species Capsicum annuum. The sequence goes on along the minus strand of NC_061117.1, from coordinate 87,611,159 downwards.
TTGTCTTATAATGTAGGTTCAGGTGCTCATTATTATCAGCGTGAGTAATTTTGAGCATCTCCATCTATATCCGACAGTTGGTAAGTCCTTATAGTTCGAGGACTTAGATATTCATATTTTCAGCTTAGATGATTCATTATTCCTTTTAGACAGTTCGAGTTAGATGGGGGTTTATCCCAGTGACTCTCTAGTTATTAGTAGTAAAAGCTTATCAGCCTGCTAGTTTTGATTCAAATTATTCAGTATTAAGGTCTTAGACATTGTTTTTAGATATTATATTTAGATAGTTTTTCCGCATATAGTATGAATTTTATGTCTATGTTTCCTATATTATGAGATTCGGACTTAGTAAAAGCCATACAGGGTTAACTTAAGGCTACTCATAGTCTTGAGTAGCTTGTGACATCTCGGGACCAGGTTTTGTGGAATTCCAAACTTGGTATCAAAGCCTAAGGTTTATAAGAGTTTTAGGGAGTCAGACAAGCCACGTTATGTAGAGTCTTGATCATGGATGTGAAGCATTCCACATTTACGAGCAATAGGCTATTAGACATTCTTAGGAAGTCATCTATTTATTTCTGATCTATCATACATATAGTATCTCTATCTACTATTAACTCATGCTCTTACGTAACAGTTGAATATGCCTCCTCGTCGAGCTAATGCCTGAAGAAATGATAACCAGCCACCCCACCCCATTGATTCTATGAATAAAAATATATCCCATACTAAGTTTAGGGTTTCCTTCCAGGTGTTGGCCTGGGCAGTAACTACCAATGTTCAGGGAAACCATCAGGCTGTATTCCCACTTCAGAAGAATAATGATTTAGCAACAGCCAAAATTCATGATTTCATGTGGATGAATCCTCCAAAGTTCTTTAAGTTGAAGGCAGGTGAGGACCATCAGCTTTATTTAGATGAGGTGAAGAATATTACCATATTATACATATTTCTGAAAAAGAAAGTGTAAAGTTGGCATCCTATTTATTGAAGGATGTAGAGTATAATTGGGTAGTTATGTGGAATAATGGTAGAGGTGAGAATGTAGCTCCTATGAGTTGGCAGGTATTTTGAGATGGTTTTCCAGCTAGGTTCTTTTCTTGAGAGATAAGAGAAGCTAAGATAAAGGAGTTTGTGAATTTGAGGCAGGGCTCAATAACAGTTAAGGAGTACTACCTTAAGTTTAATTAGTTGTCTAAGTATGCCCTTGATATGATGGCTGATCCTAGGGAAAGTATAAGTAAGTTTGTTCCTAGTGTATCTAACTTAGTAGTAAAGAAGTGTAGGACTTCCATGCTTATTGGAGACATGTATCTTTCTAGGTTGATGATTCATACTCAATAGACTGAGGTAGACAAGTTGGAGGGAAGATATAGAAGTAATAAGAAGAATAGAATAGGGCAGTTTGAGTATGGCCAGGCTAGGTCTCATGGGGGAAATTATTTGTAGTTTCAGAATTGTTCATCTATTCCAGCACCATCTTCAGCTAGTGCTCCCACTCCTAGAGCTAGGCAGAAGTAATAGGGTAAGTCTTTTATGTCTAGGTCTCATAATAGCTTGAGTGGAAGACCCAGTTATCCTCCATGTTCTAAGTGTGGTAAGAATTATCCCAGTGAGTATATGTTGGGATAGAAGTATTGTTATGATTGTGGTAAGTTAGGACATGGAATCAAAGAGTGTTCTCATACTAAGCGGGGAAATAGGGATATTCGTCCACAGACTCAGGCTACTATTGCACCAGCTCCTTTAGGTCGCCCAGCTTCTCCTCAGGGCATATCATCCAATACCGGTAAAGGTCAGCACCAAAATTAGTTTTATGATTTACTATCCCTCAAGAGCAGGACGATTCACCAGATATTGTTACTGGTATGCTTCGTGTCTTTTATCCTTATGTTTATGTGTTGTTAGACCCTGGGTTGATTTTCTTTTATATGACCCCATTAGTTGCAGTAAATTTTAAAGTAAGGCCTGAAAAGATCCCTGTGCCCTTCTTGGTTTCTACCCTAGTAGGTCAGTCAGTCTTTGCTAAACAGATCTATAGAAAGTGTCCTATCACTGTCCTTCATAAAAATATATTAACATACCTAATAGAGTTAGATATGGTTTAATTTGACCTTATTCTTATCATGGATTGTCTCTATTCCTATTATGCATCTATAGATTATCACAGTCGAGTGGTGAAGTTTCATTTTCTAGATGAGCCAGTCTTTGAGTAGGAAGGAAATTCAATGTCTCCCAAAAGTCATTTCATATCTTATCTTAAAGCTGAAAATTTGATTTTCAAAGGGTACATTTATCATCTTGTTTGAATCAAAGACACTAAGTCTAAGACTCTAACAGTTCAGTCAATTAGTGTAGTCAATGAGTTTCCTAATATTTTTCTTAAAGATTTGCCAGGGGTACCTCCCGATAGGAAAATAGAATTTGGGATTGACCTTCTCCCAGATACTCAGCCTATCTTTATTCCTCCATATCATATGGCTCCAGCTGAGTTTAAAGAGTTAAATGAGAAAATTAAATATCTTTTAGACAAAGGTTTCATAAGGCCCAATGTTTCTTCATGAGGCGTTCCCATCCTATTTGTGCTAAAGAAAGATGGTTCTTTGCGTATGTGCATTGACTATCGTCAATAGAATAAAGTTACAGTCAGAAATAAATATCTTCTTTCTAGAATTGATGAATTATTTGATCAACTCCAAGGTGCAAGTTACTTCTCCAAAATAAACCTTAGATCCAGCTATCATGATCTTAAAGTAAGGGAGTGTGATATTCCAAAGACAGCTTTCAGAACCCGTTATGATTATTTTGAGTTTCTAGTCATGTCCTTTGGACTAACAAATGCCCCAGCATCCTTCATGGACTTGATGAACAGAGTGTTCAAATAGTATCTAGACATATTTGTCATAGTCTTTATCAATGATATCCTTGTCTACTCTCGTAGAGAGGATAATCATGCAAACCATCTTAGAATTGTGTTGCAACAAATTCAACAAATGTGAATTATGGCTAAGGTCAGTATCTTTCCTTGGTCATATTGTTTCCAGTAAGGGAATTAGAGTTGATCCTCAAAACATAGAAGCAGTAAAAAATTGGCCTAAACCTATTTTTCGGTCAGACATTAGACGTTTCTTGGGTTTAACTGGCTATTATAGATATTTTTTTAAGGGTTTTCTTCTATTGTATCCCCTATGTATAGATTGACTCAAAAGAAAGTTAAGTTTCTGTGCTTAGATTCCTACGAGAAAAGTTTTCAGTAGTTGAAGACTCGACTCACTTCAGCCCCAATTTTAGCATTATCTGATGGTACAGATGGTTTCATGGTGTATTATGATGCCTCTAGAGTTGTTTTGGGTTGTGTTTTGATGCAGAGAGTTAAGGTTATAGCCTATGCTTCTATACAACTTAATCCTCGTAAAAAGAATTACCCTATCCATGATCTTGAATTAGTTGCTGTTGTGTTTAATATCTGGACACATTATCTTTATGGGGTGCATGTTGATATGTTCACGGATCACAAAAGCTTGCAATACGTGTTTACGCAGAGGGAATTAAATCTTTATCAGAGAAGGTGCTTAGAATTATTGAAAGATTACTTAATGAGTGTGTTGTATCATTTGGGCAAGGCCAATGTAGTGGCAGACGCCCTTAGTATATTATCCATGGGTAGTGTTGCTCACATGGAAAATGATAAGAAGGAGTTAGTTAAAGAAGTTCACCGGTTAGCTAGATTGGGTTTGAGGTTGGTTGATTCAGCTGAAGGGAATGTTTGGGTTCAGTGTAGTTTCAAATCTTCTCTAGTTTTGAAAGTGAAAGAGAAGCAAGATAAGGATTCTAGTTTGGTCAAACTGAAAGAGTCAGTTAAAGACCAAAAAGTAGAGGTTTTCTCCCAAGAGGTAGATTATGTGTTGAGGTACCATAGTAGATTGTGAGTGCCATGTGTTGATGATTTTAGGCAGCGGATAATGGAGAAAGCTTATGGTGTGCATTATTCCATTCATTCAAGTGCTACCAAGATGTACCGTGACTTATGGGAAATCTATTGGTGGAATGGTATGAAGAAAGATATAGAAGAGTTTGTCGCTAAGTTTGCAAATTATCAACAGGTTAAGGTAGAACATCAAAGACCTAGTAGTGCTTTGCAGGAGTTTTGTATCCCTACTTGGAATGGGAAGAGGTTAATATGGAATTTGTGACTGGATTACCCCATTTGCGTCATCAACATGACGAATTCGATTTGGGTCATTATAGATAGATTGTCTAAGTTAGCACAGTTCTTACCAGTTCACACATCTTACAAAGCTGAAGATTATGCCAAGTTGTATATCAGAGATTTGGTTAGATTGCATGGGATTCCTTTGTTGATCATCCCCGATAAGGGTACTCAATTTACCTCTCAATTTTAGAAAGCCTTTTAAAAGGGTCTTGGTACCGAAGTTCATCTTAGTTCAGCTTTTCATCCACAGACAGATGGTTAGGCAGAAAGGACCATTCAGACACTAGAGGACATGTTGAGGGAATGTGTTCTTGATTTCAAAGGTAGTTGGGATGACCATTTGTCATTGGTTGAGTTCGCTTATAATAATAGTTATCATGCTAGAATTCAAATGGCTCCGTTTGAAAATCTTTATGGGTGGAGATGTAGATCGCTAGTTTGTTGGTTTGAAGTGGGTGAGGCTGCTTTGATTCGGCCAGATATGGTGTTTGAAGCTATGGAAAAAGTTTAGTTGATTAGAGAGAGATTGAAAGAAGCCTAGAGTCATCAGAAATCTTATGCAAACGTCAAAAGAAGGGATCTTGAGTTTAAGGTAGATGACCTTATGTATTTGAAAGATTTACCTATGAAAGGGGTGAAGAGATTTGGAAAAAAGGGGAAGTTTAGTCCCCGATATATAGGTCCCTTCCGGGTTTTGAGTCGTGTTTGAAAAGTGGTGTTGAGCTACCCGCAGATTTATCCCCAGTTCATCCACTATTCCATGTGTCCTTATTGAAGAAGTTCATGGACGATTCAGCTGTTATAGTTCCTCTAGAAAGTACAGATATTCAGAATAGCCTCTCATATGACAAAGTTCTAGTAGAGATTGTTGATCCGTAGACTAAGGAAAAAAGAAGTTCCCTTGGTCAATGTTTTGTGGCAAAATCAGTCCGTCGAGGGTGCTACTTGGGAAGTAGAAGCAGACATGTGTACCACGTATCGTCATCTCTTCTCAACAAACTAAGATTCAGCCGAAGGTAATAGTTTTTTGTTTATTTAGTTCTTTTCCAGTCTCATATTCAACTATATTGCTATTTTCATTTAAACTCATGAACTTAAAGATCAGATCAGTAGCTCAGTATATTTTAGATTCAATCATACAGATATTTCAGTTGTGTATGATAGCTTATAACTCAGATTCCTCAATATTTTCAACTTAACTAGCCATATTTGAGGACGAATGTTCCAAAGGGGGAGATATTGTAATACCCCATACTTTTTCCTAGCTTAATGTTTGTCCTAGAATGTCAAAGGTTAGCTTAAAAATGAATACCTTTTTATGCATGTAAAATTTTTGTAGATTTAGACTCCCCTTTTTTTGGGAAATTGAATAACATTTCTATCAATACCAATTTCCCCCAAATTCAATACTCGGTTGAGAAGTTATGGCGGTTTTAGTAAAGCAGTCTCCCAACTAGAAGAGCATCGCATCATGGTGGATGCCAAAATGGCAGTTGTCCGATTCCAGTGGACCTTCGTGATAATCCCATATCGCGTTAATGACCGATTTCCCAATTGTCAATTTCTAATAGCTCACTGCAACGATTGCGTGTCACGATGATGGACAAAATGACATTTTAGTAGTACACCGCGATAGCTCTACAACACGGAGATTTTCCAGTTCCCAATTGTCTCTTATCTAGTGAGCCACCGTGATAGTGGCGTGGCTCAGTGGCACGTTAAATCGGGATTTTTTTTCTCTTTTCCAGTTCCGATTAAAAGTTTAAAAGGGGTATTTTGGTCAATTTCCAAAGCCCAATCCATCCAAAACATAATATTAAGCCTATTCTAAGAACTTTATGCATATTTTCATCTTTTCTCTCGCACAGGAAAACCCAAGAGCTCCTAAGCTTCTTCTCAAAGAAATTAAAGTACTCCATTGTTTCTCCAAGAAAGCTCAAAATTGAGGATTTCCAAGACAAGATAACCAAGAACTCATCTTTAAGAACTCAAATAGGAATCCAAAATTAAAGATTCTTCATCTAATCATCCACCAAGGTATGTGGGGTTTATTTACAAGGATCCTCTTCCATCCTTGTGCCCAAAGCCAAGTTTTAATTATAAACTCATATGATTTTGAATGAATATACATGTGATTTAAATTAGGGTTCATACCCATAATTGTTATTTGCAAGATTATGAGTTTTTAAGAGATTTTGAAGATGATTTGCATGTCTATTTCTATATTTTCATGCCTACTGCAGTAAATTCCAGATTTGAGCTGAATTATCATAGTTTTCATTATCAATCATGAACTTTATGATGTTTTAACATGTGTTTGATGCATGGGTTACTAAGACCAAGTTTATAAGTTGATATTTCAAGAAAGATGATGTTTTAACCATCTTATGACTAGATTAATTACAGATTTATAGTAAAGCTTTGATCTTTTGATCCTCAAATAAGATTTGGAATCCACTTTAAAGATATATTACAGATTACAGAATTCTGATTAGCTTTATTTATAGATTGACTTAGATAAATGTATAATTGGTTTCATAGTAAACCCTTATGCTAGTTTTATAGTGGATTTCCAATAGAATGAGCATTTATGTTTAAAATAGAGTAGTATTTAGCACTGAGTGGGAAGTGTGGGATTAGCATGCCCTATCTTCCGCAGAACTACATTGCCAATATAGGTACAGATTATCAGATTAATTCCATTTCTATCTGGATGACAGTTACTTATGCAATCACTTTGCTAAGGTTATACTCCTTGGCAAGAGTATGACACCTCTCCCCATCGTGAGGTTTTCCCCATAGGGTAACAAGACATTAGACTCCATGTTAGCTCACATGGTTTATGTCGGTTAGAAAAACCACCCTTAAAGATAAGCTCTTGAAAAAGTATTTCCCTTGCAGAACACTTTTAATAGAATTTCATACTAGTAAAAAAAGATTTTAGAAAAACTAAGTGTTAAGGCTCAAAACTTTATTCAGACTATGCTTTAAAGAAATAATGTTACAGATTTTAGCTTTTAGATTTCAGATATAAAATTAAGCTCTATTCACACTTAGACAGTATGATTTATAGACAGAATATTAGCACATCTTCCAGAACTAAATGTGATGATTCACTAGATTTATAATGTATGGTTTGCTTCTTATTATTTCAGATTTTGGCATTTCAGATATTCCAGTTTATGTGAGTCATTTACATTTAGCATGTATTATTTTACATACTATGATGAAGATTGATATTATGTTTTACTTATGAATTTTACTACCATATACTCAGTACATCATCAAAGTACTAATCCACATGTATGTCTGTGTGCTACATTGTCTCATAATGTTGGTTTAGGTGCTTAGTATTAGTAGCGTGAGCAATTCGAGCATCTCCATCTACATCTGACAGTTGGTGAGTCCTCATAGTTCGGGGACTTGGATATTCAGATTTTCAGCTTAAATGATTTAGTATTCCTTTCAGACAGTTCGAGTCAGCTGAGGTTTTATTCTAGTGACTCTCTAGTTATTAGTAGTTGAGGCTTATCAGACTGCTAGTTTTGATTCAGATTATTCAGTATTGAGGTCTCATACATTATTTTCAGATATTATATATAGATAGTTTTTCCGCATATAGTATGACTCTTATGTCTATGTTTCCAATATTATGAGATTCAGACTTAGTAACAGGTAAACAGGTTTAGCTTAAGGTTGCTCGTAGTCTTGAGCACCGTGAGACATCTCGAGACTAAGTGCTAAACCTTGACTTGCTAACAAACCATAGATTTGGCCAGAAAGTTAGCCACATCCCTCTTCATATTGTTCCACCAATAAATCTCCTTCAAGTTATGGTATATCTTGGTCGAACCTGAATGAACAATATACGTCGACTCATTAGCCTTAGTCAAAATCCTTTCTTACAGCCCATCAACATCAGGAACACACAACCTACCTTGGTACCTTAGGATACCATCACTACCAATCTCAAAGGCCATAACCTTTTGTCCACCCACTTCATTCTTAATATGCATAAGAATAGGGTCCAAAGTATGTTTCTCCTTCACTTTAGCACCAAGAGATTACTTGACTATTTCTTGAACTATTACTCCCCCATCCTCCGAGTCTATAAGACGAACTCCTAAATTATCTAGCTGGTGAATATCCTTCACCAACCCTCTCTTTTCCTCATCCACATGAGATAAGTTCCCTATGGAGAATCTGCTAAGAGCATCAACAACAACATTAACTTTACTTGGATGATAGTAAGGACTCAAATCATAGTCCTTTAGAAGCTCAAGCCACCGCATCTGCCTAAGATTCAATTCTTTCTGGCTAAATACATACCACAAGCTTTTATGATCTGAATAGATGTATACATGTACTCCATACAGATAATAATGCCAGATCTTCAAAGGAAAAACCATAGAAGCTACCTCTAAATTATGAGTTGGAGAATTCCTCTGATGAAACTTAAGCTACCTAGAACCATAGTCCACAACCTTACCATGCTGCATCAAGAAATAACCCAGTCCCATGCAGGATGCATCACAATACACCATAAATCCATCAGTACCCTTGGGCAGGGTCAATACTGGCACAATATCCAACTTATCCTTCAACTTCTCAAAGCTACCCTCACAAGTATCAGAAACTTCACCATTTTCTAAGTCAACTTCATTAATGGAGTAGAAATGGAAGAGAAGCTCACTACAAACCTCCTATAATACAAAGCCAAGCCTAAAAAGCTATGAATACCAGTTGGAGTCGTGGGTCCAGACTATTTCTTAACCGCCTCAAATTTTTATGGATCCACCTTGATCCCCTTACTAAAGACAATATTCCCAAGGAAAGTCATAGAATTCAACCAAAACTTACACTTAGAAAATTTAGCATATAACCTTTGATCCTTAAGAGACTGTAACATAATTCGGACGTGACAACCATGATCCTCCTCGCTCTTAGAATATACCAAGATATGACCAGTAAATACTATAACAAAGAAATCCAAAAACTATCTAACCACCCGGTTCATAAGATCCATAAAGGTAGCCGGAGCATTAATCAATCCAAATGACATAACCAAAAATTCACAATGACCATCCTAGCTCAAAAAGCGGTATTAGGGATCTAAATTTCCCTAATCTTGGACTGATAATAACCCAAATAAATATGAATCTTAGAGAAGCATGTATCACCTTAAACCTGGTCAAAGGGATCTTCAATCCTAGGAAGAGGGTAGTTATTCTTCATAATAATCTTATTTAACTATCGATAATCTATACACATTTGAAGAGACTCATATTTATTATGCACAAAAAGAATAGAAGCATCCAATGAAGAAACACTAGGACAAATAAAACCCTTAACAAGTAGATCCTTTAACTACTCTTTTAGCTCCTTCAACTCAGCCAGAGCCATTCTATCAAGGGGAATAGAGATAGGATAGAGGTATCTAGTAAAAGATCAATCCCAAAGTCTATTTCCTTATTGTAAGGAATTCCCAAAAGATCTATGGAAAACACTTTAGGAAATTCATTCACCATAGGGACAGATTGCAAAGAGAGACCCTTAGAGTTAGAATCTATAACCCCAACCAAATAATATAGACACCACTTGGAAATCAACTTCTAGATTCTAAGATAGGAAATAAATGTCCCGTTAGGTACTAAGGAACATCCCTCCCATTCAATTATCGATTATTAGGGAATTAGAAATAGGCCTTTTGGGTCCTATAATATAGAGACACATAACACGAGTAAAGCCAAACAAATAATACATATCACGAGAAAAGATCTTTAACATACCAGTAATAATATCAAGAGAAGCCTTAGTTTTCAAATGGGTAGCAAGAGCATAGAGAAATTCCAACCATTGTCAATACTAGCAGCAACATTGTTTTGTACCGGAGCTGAAAAAGTGGTGATTGAGACCCTATTAGCCTCAGTAGCTACGTTAGTTGCTGGACAGATCCTCTGCATATGTCTAGGCTAACCATAAATAAGTAATCAATTTCACCATTATCAAAATAACCATGGTGAAGCTACCCATATGAACCATAAAGAGGGTATTGTGGGGCTGACTGAGCTCCACTAGCCTGAGACTTGGAACCATGTGCCTTGGGACCACTTCTAGCTTGAAAATGGCAATCACTCAAAGGCTTAGGGTAAATAGCACTAGCTAATGAATATGAATTAGGATTTCCCCAATTTTTCCTCTTGCTCCACTATTTACCAACTCTCCCACTAGCTTGCTCAACTCCACCTTACTCTGAATACCTTAACTTCTTATTCTCCTCTCTTTTATATCCACCTGCTTCTTCTTTTCATCTTTAACCTACTGCATATAAACCAAGTCTAGAGATGTCCATATAATTATTTAATATAGCATCCTTACACTCTAATACCAAGTTATGAGATAAACCAAAACCAAACTCCCTTATTCTAGCCTTCATACTAGACACCAACTCTGCAGCATAATGAGACAATTAATGGAATTTCAGGGTATGATCTTTCACACTCACCCTTCCTACTTTAGATTTCCAGACTCCTTCACCTTACCTTTTCTTAACTCCTGAGGAAAGAAGAGGTCAAGAGAAGCACCAGAAAACTTATCCCATAATGTCAGCGCAGCATTATCACCCTTCAGCTACTTCTACTTCTTATACCACTAATATACCACATCTTTTAACTGATATGCAACAACTCCACACACTCAAAATTAGTAGCCTACATGACTCTGAAAATCTTCTTTATCTCATCAATGAATCCTTAAAGATCTTCTTAACCTTGAGCTTTAGGTTAGGGATTCAATCTCATAAATTATGCAAACCGAGTAACCTCAAATGAAACCACAGTTGAACCAGCATGACCAAACTAACAAGATTGAGATGTCATTATCTTAGTAAGAAAATGAATTGACTGATATAACTTTGCATTAGAGATATCTCTCTGAGGTGGCTGGTCATAAGTAACACCAGCCTGGGGAGCTCGAGAAAGACTAGTGGGGACAAGTTGAACTCCACATGGGGAAGAACAATCAGGAGTGGGGACCCTAGATTGGGTCCGTACTCTCTAAACAGGGAAAGTTCCATCCACATTGCCCTCAACTAGGATATAGAGTCCAGCAAAATTTCTGTGAACATCAAAACTTTAGGGAGGCATGATCTGAAATAAGAGTAAGTTAGAGCTTAGAGAAAATACCATGAACCTAGGCTCTATATCCCAAAATAGAACACAAGAAAAAGAAATATTCCTAAATACTCATAGTCTCCTCATTATAAGTATGGCATGCTACGCACATATATAAAGGACTCAACTTGACCCGGCTTTGTGGACACCTAACGACCCTGAACCTATATTCTAATACAAATCTTTTCACAACTCGAACTAGGGCCTAGTCATGATGGGTATCTACAATCCATTGAGGATCGGAGATTACCTCTTTAGCGTAGCCAACAATAGCACAATATAAATAAACAACAGAGATAACTAGTATATAAAGATTAAACAGTTAATGTAACTGAAATAGAACTAAGAGTTCAAAACAATGGCCAACCTACAATTTTTCTACTAAGACTCTAACAAAACCGAATATCATACTTCGTTGGGACATTCCCTTGACCATTTCCAAAAAGGGGATCCAAAATATGAAAAAAAAACAATGGGATTTTGATACTTATAAAAAAAGTTGTGATATATTTGGCCTTTTGGAGGATGAAGGCTCACCATTTTAACATACACCAACCAACAAACCAAAATTACCTATCTCTACACAAAGGTAACTAAAGAACCCCTAAGACCCTACATCATGAGATGATGTAGCATTTGAGGATGGATAGCAGGGTGAGCGCTAGCATGTAACTTAAGAAAGGGATAAAATAGTACCATTTTTCCCAAAACAAAACCAATCTCAGTGTACATATTCACGTATATGAATATACATATATATAAGACGCTGGGATAGGGAACAAGATTTAAACATAAAACTTACAAAAATTGTCCTAGACTGTGTATCTCTAACCATCCTAACGGCATCCATGGGCTATATGGGTTCAGCTCCCCTTACTGAAAAAGTCTCAGGGCATGTCAGCCGTATGAACTAGGAAAAATCTGATGATGGGCCAGAGCCACCAAGGCACCAACCATTCAAGAAATATATATATATATATATATATATATATATATATAATTTCAGAACTATGCACACGGCCACTCAGAACCCCATGACAGAAAATATGGTTACCAGTATTGGTCAACTCAGGACCTCCACTTTCCACAATGAGCTACACAACCTCCTTTAACATAAATTAAAATATTTGCACATAGCCCATCCATTTAACAAAAGAGTCACCCATGTGGGCATTTACTGAATAGTATCATCATACCAATTAAGTGAAGCTTTCAAGCTAATTCCATTAAAAATTTAAAAATTCTACTCCTAAGTTCCAATTTAAACACCAATCAATGGCCACCAAGGCCTTTCCAAATCATTTTTATATTCTATTAATGTTTTGTGCAATGTAAGGCTCCAAAAGTGGGTTAAATCATGTATATATTTATGTTTCAAAACCAATTTCATAAAGTGGGTTGAGGTTATTACCAATTCCAACACAAAAATCTATAAATTTGAGGGAATTCATGACCCCTATTCCATTCACAATGCCCATGCACTCAATTAGTTCAAAAATTGAGCAAATAAAGAATAATCAATGCATTTAAACTATGGAAATCCAATTCAAATAACAATCATCCAAAGACCCTCAACCCATCATTCAAAACCAATAGTTTAAAATCACATAAACAAAGATTAAACACATGATATTTTGAAAAACCAAGTTAGGGAAGAGATACATGCCCAAAGATACCAAGAATTTTGGAGGGAAAACCATAATTTAAAAATTGGATGACCAATTCCTCTGAATACCCTAATTGTTCTTGCTTGGAAATTTGAGAGAGAAAAGAGTGTTTATGTTATGTTAATTGATGGAAATAGGACTAAGGAAAGGGTTTTAAGTCGTGAGAGGATTGCAAAGAAAGGGAAAAGAACAATTTTCCCTTAATGGAAACATGCAGGAAACATAACTCCCAATTGTTATGGCTCTATTAAGGACTCCTGGTCCCTGGTCATGAGTCGTCACCAAGGCTTATTGCCTGAGGTCCAAAATGACCTACGAATCATAGGGAACAAGTCATGATCAAGACAAAAACATCAAACAACCTTACTGTTATAACTGCGACTGGCTTGATACAACTCGTAAAGAGTCTTCATGACTTGCACCTGAGTTGTACCCTGGACAGTGATGACTGAACCAAAAATTTTAGAGTCCAAAAAATCCAAGGTATTATAAGATTACACATGACTATAAACATTAGTGCTTAGCCATTGGGGCTAAACCATACATTCTGCTCCCTAAGGACTGATCCACCTTTAGAAAAAGACCTTAACGACCATTACCAAAGTAGATTTACCAACCTTTGGACAATCGAATCCACCTAAAATCCCAAAGACCTATTACTCTTAGAGGAATATGAACCAAATCAATCCTTTCAAGCAATTATCTTTGATAAGCAAGCAGGAATGAATAACTCCTACAATAAACTAATCAGAAAATAAAAGATTAATAATAGAGATGATAATGAAGCTATCACCTTAATAGAGGAGGAAAAAATTGCCTCTACCTCCCATGGAAATACTCTATCATAGTCAAGTTGGTGGATAAAAAATCTCTCATTAGTTCCTCAAAATTAAACTAGCTAAACTATGGAAACCTCACTCTCATTGATCTGGATTAGGATTTTTCCATAGTAAAATTCAACCAACCAAAAAATAGATAAAGAGCACTACACAATCGACCATGATTCATTCTTGGACATTTTCTCTCTGTCCAATAATAGATACCAAACTTCACCCTCAAGAACCAATAATTACTGATGGTGCCATTTGGATTAGAATCTCTTATCTACCTACAAACTTCTATGATAGATCAATACTAGAAAGAGTAGGTAGTAAATTAAGTGATCTCCTAAAAGTTGACACATGTACATCAGCAGCACTATGCAGAAGTTATGCCAGAATCTGTATTCAAGTATCAATTGGAGTACCAGTGACAAGGAAACTCATAATCGAGGATTATGTGAAAGAAGTGATCTATGAAAGGAAGGTATACATTTCATTGGTTGTGACCATATTGGTCAGATTCTAATAAGTTGTACCCATACTCTATGACCATTAAGAAAGGATAATGAAACACCACCAAAAATGTCAAATAAAACACCCAAAAAGGAATAGTGGAAAATTATCTCCTTTAAATTAAAAAGATCTCCACAAAAGTCCAACAATACTAACCGACGCCAAGACAGCAATAGAAAAGGGCATATCATCATATGAGTAAAATCATATGACGCAGCTACATGTAAGTTTTTTGATCATCCACCTATCGGACATGTCACTACTACCCCTAACCACCAAGAAAGATAATTTAAGAGTCAATTCTAACAAATAAAAATAATGGTAAAACTTTCCCACAACTTTACATTCTTTGTTGTAACCTACTGACCTAGCACCAATTAGGTAGAAGACAAATAATGAGGACCCTATCTCAATTAGAACAAGTGGGGCCCAAACCCCTTGTAAATAATACCTCTCTACCCTTAAGTCTACAGACCTAAACAATATATGGGAATTTGAGTTTTATGTTTATACAACCCAAAGCTACACCTTAAAAGATAAAGAGGTTGATGTAAAATAGAGCAACACAACTCAGGTTAGGGTCGAACCCACTGGGACTACGTGAACTATCTCTCAAATTTACTAAAATCGACAGGCAGTACTGTAAAGTAAGTAGGGGGTTCATAGTTGTAAACTATGAAAAGTAATAAGATATAGAATGCTTTGGTTATAAACAATCAAAAAAGAACACTAGGCTTATGTTCCCCCTGGCTTTTAACTCTGTCAACTTCTCATGATAAATCCAACTATCCATCTATTGTTCATGTTGAATTTGTCAAGTTATGTATCACCAACAGCCTCTTGACATACTTTGTTGAATCTTACTCATCTCCTCTCAGTCTTAGAGTGTCGCATTACATACCCTTGCCTTGGACCTCCGTGTTTACTATCTCTTCTCAGACTCAAGTTGATTAGATGAAGATAACTATCGCAGGTAAATAAAGATGATAAGCTTATTTCAATAATTAACTCCAAATAATTATTGTGATCTTCTTTTCTAAATCTCTACCTCTCTCTTAGGCTCTTAGTGAATACAAATAGGATCCTAACATTTGCAGTCTTTAATAAATTAGTAAGTACAAAGAAAACCATAATACATGTAGCAACCAAAATAAAAAAGGACTAAACACTTCCCCTACTTTGTTAATTAGCAAGAGTTCCCGCAACCCTAACTAAGGAGATTAGCCGCTCATCATTGTGAAACAATTAATGAAATTCATAATTGAAAGCATTAAAACAATCTCACAATAATTAATGACTAAAATCCATGGTCTTGAATTGAATAATACACCAAAAATAAGAACAAAATAATCCTAAGATCAAAATCAAATCTCAAAATAAAATATATGTTTTAAGTATTGAGAGTTCATAAAAACTAACTAAAAATGTCAATAGGGTATATATTGAATACAAAAAAACCCTAGGAAACCAATCCTAAATAAAAGACAAAAATAAAAGTTGGTGGCCACCTACGGGGCATAGGTGGCACCTACAGGGCGTACGTGCTCCTACTATAGGTGTCAGGGCCCAAAACTCCTAGAAACTTCTACGAAATTCATGGTTTCTAGTACCTATGGGGTGTATGTACTATCGACGACCTGTAGGTGTCCCAAGATATATGATAGGCTCAAATTCTTCAGCTTCAGAATCCCTAATCTTTAATTTTCTAGTACATATTCTGACACTTACCCTATATAGGTAGTATCTATGGGCCGTAGGTACCCACGTAAGAGTCGTAAATCTTAAATTTTCATATCTTTTCTCCTTTTCAGCTCTAAAACCTATTTTCTTACAAAACACAACACAAAAACATCATATCTATCAAAAAGATCTAAGTAACATGCATATTTTCATCGTTTTAAGCATCAAAAGTGCTATGAAACCATGTCACATCAATACCCTTAACTAGAATGTTTGCATGTTCTCAGGCAACACAACATAATAAACAAAACAATAATGCTTAATGTGGAGAAGCCTAAGATATCAATGGCAGTCAATCATCCACTTTAGGCTTAAAACATTAACCCCCTCTAATTTTGACACTTAAAACTAATTGTGTGTATCAATAAAGAACAACAACATGATACAAGGGAATCAAGATATGACATTACATTAGCAACAAACAACCATACATATGTACAAGTTACAAGATGTGGCTTCTTTTCTTTTTTATTTTCCTAATTATTTTTAGCTTTTTCCACCACACCTAGCCTTACTTACTCCTTCTCTTATTTACTGATGTTGGGTGTATTTATGCATTATAGCATTATTATTCTAGTTTATTTAGCATAGTTTTGAGGATAATTTGGGTGATTTTTGTGTTAATATAATATAATCAAGCATGTAAGTGTCCAAGTACGTATTTACAGTATTCAACATATTTTTCAAAGAAGTTTGTACTTAATTGAGTCATTTAGAGTTCAACCCGAGAAACTAGTTTTACAAGCTTGAGCTAGTTGCGTGTCTAGTTAGTTTCGTTTGATTCTAATGTGTTTAATTTGTTCCAAATGATTTAAATGTGTAATTATGAGTGGAACAACTTATTTATAATATTCAAAGTGCAATTTGATTCAGTTAAGAGTCGGAACAATACATGTAGATCAATGCGAACTACCCTTATATTAGCTCTTAATTTGATCATCGTTGAGGATATTGTGTTATTTTGATCTCTAATTTGTGGTGTATGATGATGTAGGAAACTTTGTGAGCTGAATATGGTGATATATTAATGATAAAAAGGCTAGAAATTCATTTGAAATACACTATAAAAGGCATGTGGAAAAGGAGGGACTTTCAACACGTAACAAGAATTTTGGAAGCTAATTCCAGTGAGACAATGCAATAGAAATGCAATGCATCATTCTAGAAATGTTTTCACCAATGCACCACATTGAGGAGGCCAGCACACTGAGCATCGCACCATGTTGGATTGCACATGCACGACCAAATTGATCCTTTGCTGACACGGTTTGGGTTTATCACATTATTAAATAACAAAGTGCATATATTATTAAGATTTTGTTGGGGAATATTTGGGTTCACGTGCTGCCCATTTTATATTCCCACAAGAATTAGAATTATAATATTATATATACTCACTTGGAAAAATCTTGGATATTTTTCTTATGCTAGTTTAGGACGTAGTGGATGAATTATGAGGAGGCTAATACTACTTCTAGGTTTTAATTTTATCTTTAATTAGCTTTTAATTATTCATAACATGTATTTAATTATTTGGATCATGATTATGAATATTATTGGCTAAAACCCCTCTATCCAGGGTTAAAGCCAAGAACATGAGTACTACTGTTTTGGATTAATTTTGCTGGATTTTCTTATCATTATTGGTAATTTGTTTATTCTTGATTTAATTATTTGATGGATTGATCACCTGAAAAATATATCTATTATCAACCTTTTGATCTCAGAGAGGGACTAGGGAGATAGAATATAGGAATAAACAGAGTTTGGCTTTTTATTCTTTTATGAAATATAGAGTTGAACTTAAGAGCGTGGCAAAGACTAGGTGTGGGGGGACCGGACCTTTTTTTTATTTAAAGATGCTACTAGCTAGGCCTAAAGGCCCCATATACCACCTAAATCAGCTACCGCATGGAGCATTCATACCTGAATCTATACCAAAAGAGTATTCACTTGGAAAAATCTTGGACATTTTTTTTGTGCCAGTTTGGGATGTAGTGGACGAATTGTGAAGAGGATGCTACTACTTCTAGGTTTTAAATTTCTCTTTTATTAGCTTTTAATTATTCATCATGTGTATTTAATTATTTGGATTGTGATTATGAATATTATTGGCTAAAACTCTTCTATTCGGGGTTAAAGCCAAGAACATGAGTACTATTATTTTGGATTAATTTTGTTGGATTTGCTTATCATTATTGGTTATTTTTTATTCTTGATTTAATTATTTGATAAATTGATAACCCGAAAAATACATCTATTGTCGGCCTTTTGATCTCGAAAGAGGAAATAGAGAGATAGAACATAGGAATAAACAAAGTTTGGGTTTTTATTCTTTGGTAAAATATAGAGTTGTACTTAGAAGCATGGTAAAGACTAGGTGAAGGGTCCCCATACCATCTTGTTATTTAAAGATGCTACTAGCTAGGCCTAAAGGCCTTAAGAAGTATTTCTATTTCTAACTTTTAAGTTCAATTTGGGGACAAAGTAGATTTTTAAGTGTGGGGTGTGGAAATTCCCAATTTTTGGCTGAATTTAAATATTTTTCTGCCTAAGATATTCTGTTTGGTGCTATTTTTTATTACATGGTGCGAGTGTTTTTGTTGTATAAGCATGTTGAATTATGCGTATTACTATGTTTGAGATCTTAGGCTCAAGTTTGTGACTCCTGTACTTGTTAGTTTAAATTTGAATTCATGCTATTGTTTGGTTGAGAGTCTATGATGACCTATTTGAGTTAAGCATGTGCCATATGTGATGAGAGGTATTTTGTATATTTCTTGTTGCATATAATGTCTAGAACTTGCCCGATGTGTGTGCAAACCAAAATAAAGAGTGTGGATTTAAGAGATGAATTCGGTATTTCTTTGATAGCCTTGTGTTATACCTTTTTTTTACCTACCCTTGTGCATAATCCTAGTTAAACTCCATTGAGACTTTAGTTTTTAATTTGTTAGCCTCATATTAGTCTAATCCCTTTTTTATAGATCATAATTTGATCTAAAAGCTCCTAAGTGCTTTAGTATAAAATTGATTTAGGAAGGAGTTTGAGAAATAAGAGGAGAAAGGTAAAATTGAAGCCCTAAGGTAATAGTTATTGGTTTTGATAGTTGATGTGTGGTGGATGGTTGTGATAGAAAATATGCTATAAATATTACCATGGTTGTGAAAAAGAAAAAAAAATGAAAAAAATTGATTCATATTGTAATAAACTATACTTCCACCATGTGTTTGTGAAATGCTTAAAAGAGATCGGGAAAAATAAAGGTGATGGGTGGTTGGAAAAAGTGTAATTTGGTTATTAGAGATTGGTTTTAAATGTGTGATATAGTGTGTTAAAGCGCTTAGAGAGGTTAGTCACTATTCCAAAATAGTTTCTACCCATCCCTTAGCCTACATTACAACCTGGAAAAGACCTATTTGATCATAAGTTTATCATTCTGATATTAGTGGAGTATTACACTAAGGGAAAGCGTATAGTTCATTATTTGTAACTTCTAAATTCTGTGTGAGAATGAGCGTAATTTGATTCTTGTACCGATCCTATTATAAATTGCTTAATTGTGAGTGATTATAGGTATCTCTCTTATTGTGAGGGCATATGTTTGATGAATGTGGGTGATTTGTATGATGTCCTTTATTGAGAAATATGCATGAGTTTACCAATTGGTGAATCAATTCTTAAGGTTAGGATGTTTTGGAGTAGTGTTCATGAGTTATCAATTGTGTAAAAAACGTGCTTTGTGTAGAAACTTGCAGTCCGTGTAGTCATTATAGTAATATCTTGAGTGTCTTGCATTTAGTATAAGTGTAGAGTTTTCTCAACTTATGATGCACAGAGTTAAGATTTGTTCGGGGACGAACAAGGCTTTAAGTCTGGGGTGGTGATGTTGGGTGTATTTATGCATTCTAGCATTTTTATTCTAGCTTATTTAGCCTTGTTTTGAGGATAATTCATGTGTTGTATGTGTTAATACGATATAAGCAAGCATGTATGTCCAAGTATGTATTTACAATGTAGTTGTAATTTCCATATTAGATAAAAGAGTAGAGGTCGGGATACCATAATCATGCAATTAACCCTACGAATCGACAACCAAGATAAGCAAGTTAACGAATGAAGTTCAATAACATAGTATGATTTTTCAAAGTTCGTTGACCCTTGGCTTTACTCCATTGATTGTTTCAATACTTTAATTTACGTATTGTTTACTTTATTTGCAATTTACAATATTTAAAAATCTTTTTTGTTACTTTTGCACTAAATTAAGCTAAACTGTGAACTAGAATTGAATCATTGTTGAAACAAGTCCCTGTGGAATCGACATCCGACTTTCTTGAAGGCTACTTTACTACTTGATAATACCACGTACACTTACGTGTACACTTGGGCGTTTTCATTTACCTTTCTACACATCCACTTTATACTACGTGCCCCTATTATAGCCAGCCTCAACTTAGCCAATTTGACTGAGTTGAGGTGCCTAGTATCCAAGGAAGAGCAGGGCCAAAATAGGTTCAGTGTGACATAAATGGGAAGGTAAAAGGTGAAACAAGAAAAATAGTCTATACAGGCTCAAACATAGGGATAAAGGGATAATTATTCATATTTAGAAGGTTGTTTAGGCAAAAAGTGGACTTATTTTCAAACTGGACAATTATTCTTTCCTAACCGATTATCCTACAACCTAGGCAAGACTAACTGGGAAAGTTTTGGATTCAACACAGAAAGGGAACACAGTAGTATCTCACATACACATAGCACAGGGTTACATCACAAGATACTACCTATTCAGTTCATGCAATAGTTACCTATGATTATCATATCCTTAATTCTAATGCCATAATGAGATTCACAATCGTTATAGTCATACATATATACACATCACATAGTTCTAAAATAATTTTTTCTTAGAGGGTATTACTTTTACCCAAAAATCTAAAACAAAGTACATTGACTTTCCAAGATACTCAAAAATCTCCTAATAAAATAAAAACACATAACAATATGAAACAAAACACAATACGAGACAATGTTATCCTAGACATGTGGATCTAAAACCATACCATGGCCGATAGGAAAAGAAGCATGACAAAAAAAATCTGCAACAGCTATGATATACCTCACCCCCAACTAAAAGACTACTTGTTATCCCCAATGTGTATAAATAATAGAAAATCAAGGGAATGATGACATACTTGGGATGCACTAGGTGTCTGTGTCATGCTTGCCCCCCTGAAAGAGTATCTTGACTAGCGGAGGCAATTGTGGCGGTGCATTAACATAGGATGCACCTAAAACTATCTCTGTGGGCCTATTCTTATCAATAACTGAAGACTTCCCTGAATCATAAGTGGCCTATTTTAGGGTCCAATTTTAGATACCAGCTGCTCAATAAAAATATCCAAATACCAAGGTCTTATGGTGGCATCGGTTGGGAAAATAAAGGGATCTCAAAAGGAATGGATGGAATATGACTCTCGATAAGAGAGTGTACCTCGATGCTTAATATAGCCACTTCCTCCCTAATCCCATCTATATCAGGTACCTCAATATAAGTAAATAATGCCTGCACTCTCCTATGAAAAGCATCACTATGGCTATGCAAATTGGCCTTCATCTTTAACATCTCAGCCCTCACCAAAGCCCAAGTCTGAGTCTTTACAGTCTCCAACATTATTTGGACCCAAGGCCATATCTACTCATATAATATGGCAATCTCAAACTTTGCCTCAGTCAATCGGGTTGTGGTTTTATCCTACCTCTCTACCAAGCACTATATAATGTCTCTAGGCACCGTAATGAAGCTTGGAGTTATAGAAGTAGCAATGTGATGAGGGTTCTTAAGTTATACCCCAAATAACTCAGAAGGGTGGTTAGGGCTGAAGTAGACATAGTTGGGTTCCTCTCTCCTTGAGTGCTCATCTCGGGTGCCTCTCTCTGGTCACCCATCTTAAAATCCATACACATATTTGCATCAACACTAAGTCTTTGACTAGGCTCTGCAGAAATTGATAGGCCCTCAAATTGGCTAAAATTACTGTTGGAGGCCTAAGGGTCATATAAGCAAGGACAGGGTTTGACAGATCCTTGATCAAACATGTCTTTGCTACACTCGAAGCGTCAACTCTTTGATCAACACTTTAAATCTCAAGTACACCAGCTTCATCACACAACTGCTGGACAAGGCAAGGAAAAGGTAAAATAGTTGGCTCGGCAAAAGCTTGCTCATGCAGCTGATACCTGATAATAGTTGCAAAGTCTATATCATATCCAGCCACCAGACTCGTGATCAATGCAGCACCATCCCAAGTCATCAAATTTTTTGCAGCAGTTGGACATAACCGATAGCTGATCACCATCCACCAAAACTTGGGGGCAAAATTTAGTGTCGCCTTCTTAATGTTCATCTTCCCCTTAATACAGGGGGCCTTATTATCAAGGTCTGAAATGTAACTGGCGATCTATCTCACTAACTCTACCCTCTATATCCTATGCTCAGTATTTTGCATAGCATGTCTATCTCATGCTAATGTCAATCTAAAATCTCACTTTACAGTAGATATTGGAGTTGTATAATCATGGCCAAATAGATCTTAGTGGATAGTTTCTGTTGAAATATAAAGTATGACACCTCTCACCAGTGTCTACTCTAATTGGGGCTATTTTACACGCCTACCACCTCTAGATGTGGTCAAAGAAACTATAGCATAGTAGGGGGCATATAACTCTCTCACCACTGCCTAGCTATATAAACCCTGGGTCTAGTTATCCACCCTAATAGATAATGATCAAATGTAGCTTGCAAGTGTGGTGCTCCAGCTAACATGGATAAGCCAATCTATCTCTCCTTCCAAATAGCCCTCTTGGGCTGAACTGCCTAATCACTTGGTTGTCTCTCTCATAGATCCTCTATAACCCATCAACACACCACCTTGGGTTCACCTTATTAATAATCTCAATTGAGATGAAAGTAGGGTCGAAAGTTTGGTCATTCTAGGCATGTGTATTTATGTCTGGTGCTGGCACCTGATAAGATATTTGGGTTGTACCCTTCTTATACTAGGGTACTATATCTGATTGCTTAAAACTACTGATGCAGACTCGTTTTGTGACCCCTTCTCAGATTAGGGTCCTGTGCATCCACATCTTCTAGTGAATTAGGCCTCATCTTCTCTTTATTATTTTTCTCTCCCTCCTTAGATTGGGGAGAATGTGGTAGTGATATGCTCGGCTTGGAAATTGGTCAGATGGCCTCTGGCTGAGCCCTAGCCTTAGTAGATATGGGTCATCTGCCTTACTATTACTTTCCTTGTATCTGGATGACCAAAGTAGATCTAATAATATGCTCAGGTGTGATGTGTCTCTAGGCTCTAGTATGTGGACGCTCTACTCTAGTTGAAGAAATTGGGTACTCTTCTACTGAGCCACTTTGCTCGAGGGATTTGTCCCATCACCTCCATAGTCTTACCTTCTTTGGTGGATAGTACCTGAAAAACCAAGTATTAGTTCCCGAAAGAGAGTAAGAGACTGCAAAATTTAAAGAAAAACTCAAAACATAAGACTGTAAATTTTTCCTAAATTTTTCATCCCGATAACCTGTACTCAGCCAATAAAGTCTAATATTTTCACATATAACTAGAATCAAAGTTCAAACACACATGTGGCATGCAATAATTTTGGGTTTCCTAAACGTTCCAACTTTTACTTCCATTTAGGTCATGATCACGAATAAATTAGTTAAGATCAATGCACTACTTTCAACTTTTAGGCTAATTCTAGGTTCCTACACAGAATTTTGTTGGTTTCTACATATTTTTTCAATAATATAAACATAGCAACTCATGTAGTTTTAGTTTAGCATAAGATACCACTATTTGAAGCCAAGAATTTTTACCTTTTGATTTCGATAACCTAAAGTGAAATGTGAAAAGCTGAAGAGAACCCTCACTTAAATGTGTGATACTTGTAGCAGGACGTGTTGGTACAGAGAACAAACAGATTAGTCGTCTTATATAAAGTGTAGGGGAAGTTAAAGGGTTTGAATTTGAGAGGGAGTTAGAGATTTTTAGTTTAATGAAGCTTTTGGGTCAGGTTTAGTTCTTAAAAAGCCCTAGAGTGGCTGGTTTTAAGGTAGGTTGGATCGGATAGGCCCTATTTAAAAGAAATGACAAAAAATTTTAGGTACCTATGGCTAATAAGTAGCAGGCCGTAGGTAACCCAGAATTTTTCTCATTCCAGCTCTCTAAATTTCATGCTTTGTCATTTGTGGAATCATTTACAAGGTCATAATTGATATTTACAACACCATAAGTGGGTTTATGTGTTAGAATTCAGAGGTCCTCAAAAGTCATCACAATTGCTTTTTGATGTTTATTGCAGAACTTACCTAAAATGAGTTAGATTTATGACCACCAAGAGTGGGTCACTGAGTCCTTTTACTTGGAATTTTGAATTAAGCAATAGTTGTTCCTTATGATATAGACCTACAAATAAGAAAAACAACGTGAATACCGATATAGTAGGTTGACTCTCACCCAATTCTTAATGTAACATCGAGGGACGATGTGGCTAGGTTGGTTACTCATACATCACCAGTAAACCCATGGGCTTGCTCTCATGCAACACTTGATTTTACATCATGGCACAACACGAGCACTTTGATTACTCAGAAATCATCAAGGTTACGAAAGGAGTGGCCTCCTAGGTCATAAATACAATGTATAACTTACACCACCCTCATGTTGATTATCTTCTTCATGGTCCTGCGAATCTTAAATATGACCTCTCCATCATTCAATTTGAACTTGATCTCCCACTTCTCCATATCTACCATCGCTCTCCCTATGGCCATGAAGGGTCTTCCCAAGATTATGGGCATCTCAATGTCAACTTAAAAATCAAAGATAACAATGTTAGTAGGAAAAATAAAGTTGCCTTCTTTCACCTAAACATCAAACGACATGCCCACCGATTACTTAATTGTACAGTCTTCCATCAATAACCACATAGATGTAGGTTTCATAGGGCTCCATCCCAACTATTTGAAAATAGCCAGCGGCATCACTATAATGTTGGCTCCTAAGTTATACAATGATCTGGCAAACCTAGATGTCCCTGTGGTTCATGGAATCATGAATGCTTTAGAATAACCTTTCTTTAGAGCAAGAGAGCTATAAGTAACCGTAGTACAATGGTTCAATCTACGAACATCCTCAAAACTAATAGCTCTCTTCTTTCTCACAAGATCCTTCATAAAGTTAGCGTACCTAGGTATCTGCTCAAGACTCTCAAGAAGAGTGATGTTCAAGATAAACTTTGTCAGTATGTCAATGAAATTCTTAATCTTCCTTTCTTCTTGTTGTACTTCAATCTTTAAGGAAAAGGTGGGGAAGGTCATGGAATTTGCTTCACTATAGGCTCATCGACCTTTCCCCTTTTTAATACTTTTTCGCACTAACATCAATAACTATCATCTTTACTGATTCTGCTTCAACAATTTTACTAACCACAATACTATTATCATTTAGATCATCAATAGTAGGCACATGGGGATCAACTGTAGTCTTACCAATCTAAGTGGTGATGGCTAAATAATGACCATCGTTCTTAGGATTCTGCACTATGTTGCTAAGAAGGGTGCCCCGTTGCCTCCGATTCAATGTCATAGATATTTGTCCAAAATGTTACTCTAATTGGTTTATTTTAGTACAATGTGACTACCTTCTAGGCCAAACCTAAAATGTCTTCCTTAATCTCCTTAAGAAAATTTTCCTGATTTTTCTAACCCTTTACTAGCTTGGAAAATATAGGCTCCATCCTCGACTTAGTGTTACGTCTACCTGGTTGGGCATACAAACCACCCTTCTTCTTGTCATCATCCTTGCATCTCCAGTCATCATCCTGGTCTCTGCTCCTATCTCTGTACCTATCTCTGTAATAGTTTTGACCTTTGTTTTCTTTCCCTATGACCCAAAAACCTGCTAACTCTCTACCAATGTATTTTGTCTTTTCTTCTAAGTCATAGTCATATAATCTAGAGGCCTTAGCCTATGATCCTACTACATTTATCTTCTTAGAATTCATTATCGTGAATTGCTTCATTAGTACCCAATCTCAATTTGAAACTACACAGCATTGTATGCTACGGTGTCATTAACAACTCCGTGCTCGTTGGACGCCCCAACGGCATAAGTGCCAACTATTGTCTCTACCTCCCAGGTATTAAATCCTCAATTGGTGAGACAAATATTGTCTAAAATATCTGATGTTTTATCCCAGCATAGTCTGCTTAAATGCTCCACTGATGATCATATCTTTTGTAGATCTAGAACTGGTGTTTAGGTCTTGATAGAATATTTTAAGCAAGTTAGTCCCTAAAATTTGATCATTATTAACTTCTTCATAAATTAGAACTATTCCTCATACATCACTCAGAATATAACTTCCTAAAGTTATATATCTCATTGTTAAACTACAATATTTTGGATGGAGGGAAGAAATGGTTTAAAAAATACCTTCTGCAACTCATTCCAAGTAGTAATCGATTCATGAAGAAGTTTCCTAACCAAAATTTAGCTTCACCAATCAAAGAGAGAGGGAACAACATGAGTCTAAGAGCCTCCTAATCTACCCCCAGTATTGTATATGAAGTCCAAATCCTAATGAAGTTTGTGAGTTGCATATTTGTATCATCATTTGGCAAGCCTGCAAACACACTCTTCAGATTCGACAGTTGTATCATGGGACTAGTGATATCAAACTTCACATTCAATGATAGTGTAGGAGGAACGATAGCTCCTATCGCAGTAGGCTGAACATATCCTTAGACTTTCCTCTGGATCATCATATGGTGGCAAGTACTGATATGCTGACAATACTTGAACTCTACCCTTTCTATCTCTATTTTCATCGAGTGTTGCTCGATGGTCTGCTTCTTATCTCTACATAACTAGCTCTACCTCCTGAGGTGAACATTGAACTCTTACAACCTTCCTTTAGTTAGCAGCTACTTTAGCTAATAATTGCTCTATTTGTTGATAAAAAATGTCCTTAACTACTCCAGTAGTTGGATGAGGAACACCAATAGGATATTCCTGAATCCTTCAACATTTCCTTCACGTACTTGTTCTGTCATCATATGATTAGGCTGTAAGATTCTCTCTATGTTTGGATTAAGTGGGAGTAAGTGAATCCCTTGGCTCTTAGTGTTAGTCATACACAAGCGTATACCTAACTAGAAATAAAAAACAAAAACCTAAAAACTTCAGCAACTTCAATTAATAATCATATTGTATTCCCTAGTAATGGCGCAAACTTTTGATATTGCCTAAAGCTAGACCTCAAATAGAAGATAAAACATCTAATGCAAATATAGTATCCCAACTAAGGTGGGTACCCATAGGGACTATGTGAACTTCTCTCAAGCATACTAAAATCAACAGGAAGTACTAAAAACTAAACGGGGGTTTGTAGTTGTAAACTATGAAGTAATAGGATATGAAATGATTTGGTTATAAGCAGTCAGAAATGAACACTAGGCTTATATTCCCCCTAACATCTAACCCTATATGCTTCTCGTACTTAATCCAACTACAAAACTGCTAAGCATGTAGAACTTTGAAAGTTATGTATTACCAATAACCTCTCGATACACTTTGGTGAATCTCGTTTATCTCCTCACAGTGTCAGAGTGTCGCATTACTAACCCTTGCCTTGGACCCTAGTTTTAACTATCTCCTCTCGGTCTCAAGTTTATGAGATGAAGATAACTATATTAAGTAGATAAAGAAGATAAGCTTATTTTGACAATTAACTCTGAATCACTATTGCGATCTCCTTTTCCTAATCTTTACCTCCCACTCAAGATCATAATGAATACAGGAGGGATCCTAAAGTTTGCAACCATTCATAAATCAATAAGCTCAAAAAAAACCATAATACATGCAACAACAATAATCTAGAAGGATTGAATACTTTCCTTACTTCGTTACTCATCCAGGGTTCCCACAACCCTAGATGAGGAGATTAGCCTTTCATTATTGTGAAAAAATCAATGGAATTCATAATATAATGCATTAAATCAATCTCAAAAAATTAATGACTAAAACCAATGTCTCGAATTGAATAATCAACAAAAAACAAGAACAAAGAAATACAAAGATCAAAATCGTCTCAAAATCAAATATATATTTGTAAGTATTACGATTGTGGAAAAACTAACTAAAAATGTCAAAAGGGTATTTACAGAATACAAGGAAACCCTAGAAAACTAATCCTAAACAAAAGAATAAAATCAATATTGGTGGCCACCTACGGGACCACCTATAAGGCGTCGGTGGTCACACCATAGGTTCTAGTGGCCAAAACTCCAGGAAACTTCCCTAAACTTCATGGTTTCTCACAACTACATAGCTGAGGTACTACCTATGTCCCGTAGGTGTCCCAACGTAGGTGACAGGCTCAAATTCTTCATCTTCTGAATCTTTGATCTTTAAATTGCTGGCACATATTCTGACCTTACCCCACGTAGGTAGTAACTATGGGCTGTAGGTACCCACGTAGGAGTCTTTTATATCTCTTCTCCTTTTCAGCACCAAAACCTTGATTTACACAAAACACATCATATCTAACAAAAAGACCTAAGTAACTTGCATATTTTCATCATTTTAAGCGTCAAAAGTGTTACAAAACCATATCACATCAAATGTGGACAATCTCCAACTCCACAACATTAAATAAAAAAGGGTGTTCCTTGCCACTGACATTAACTACCACAAGGCCTATGAAGGCCCTCTTTCTTATCTCTTAAAACTCATATACTCTTCTTGGAGAGAGTGGAAGAACCTTTTTACCTTTTGAAATCCTCCATCCAAATACCAAGAATAATCATCACTCGATCAGTAAAGACATGATACTCGTCGTTATGTCAACTAACTTCCCTCTTCTATTCCTCCCCTTTTACAAAAAACAATACCTCTTATCACATATCTCTTACCTCCACTACTAAAAACACCTCCAATATTAACAATGGCGACCAACAACACATAGAAAATCCCACTCTACTTTATCTTAACTCCTCCTCCAGTAAACTTCATCCCTGACTCATAGATGGAGCTAGTAATCCAGGGATAAGATGCCATATTGAATCTTAAGATAAGAGACCAAATAATATTACTTCTCTTAAAGGACCATCACTACATAGCCCATCAAATCCAAAAAGGGATAAACCTGATAACAAACTTTGGGCATTAACTACTAATACAAACACTCCTTCAGTCACAACTCTATGAGGATAGGAGTCACATGTCCACAACATAGTGAACTTTTTGAATAACTTTTATTAATAGCAAATCCCTATTTTCCTACCTCCCCTAACAACCCCAGACATCCTGAATCCATAACTCATATAATGGATCCTTGAATAAACTCTTCCTCGGGCAAAAAAACTAGGAAATTCCTTTCTCTCCACCTTAGAACTTACAAGGCAAATCAATGAAGAGATGGAGGAACTACTTAACGCCTTTGGGGAAAAAAAATTCGAGATCTTCAAACTCAAAAACATATACCTGAAAAGTTCTTAGATATCTTCAGAGAAGTTGCTTTAGTATTTTGTCCCCACAAGATCAAGAAGTTCACTTTCAACGTGAAGAATAAAAAAGGCATGACCTCACCTGTGGTACTTTTGAACTATTTGGATGCAAATAAATCCCCTCCCTTGACAAATAAGGGGAAAGAGCTAATGCTCAATCCTTAACCTCAAAACAACCAAATGAACTTCATCATCTAGAATGTGAGGAATTCTAATAGAGCTTTTTTTCGCACGCACTATTAAGCACTCATGATGCTTCACAAATATTTTCTTTTGCATTCACTATTAAGCACACATGAAATTTCACAAACCCTCCCTACTAGTGCTTCTGGACACTAAGATGACTGAATACAGTGACTTCACTATCACATTGGGATATTAATCCCAAATTCAATCTTTAATTAAAGGTCTTTCTAGATGCATTGTTATCATATAGAAGGAAGGTCCATGATAGCACCCAAACACACACTCAAGTGTACGTGTTCTACAAAGTAATACAGTGGCCTTCAAGAAAGTTAAGTTATTGATCCCACAAAGACTAGATTTGGCAACAATTTGATTTTAGTTCACATTTTAGATTCAATTGATGAAAAATAACCAAATTAAGAGTTTGAAAATTGTACATTAATACTAAACAATGTGTAAAGTAAAGGTCTTGAGATAATCAATAAAAGAAAATCTAGGGTTGAAGCACTCTAAAAATCCAGCATTGCTTATCTTGGTTTTTGATTCGTAGGGCTAATTGTGTGATTATGGTTTCCCAACCTCTAATCTATTACCTAAGTTGAACCTTACACCTACATCGTTGAGCGGGGATGTAATAGTTCACCTAAGATCTTAACAAAGATCATCCTACATATGAATCAAGTAAGGTATCTAAGTACGTCCCTGTCCTAGATACTAATTCAAATTTCTTATTTTATAAAGAAGCAAGAATCATACTTTGCTTGTTCCCATGTTTTATTGCCCTATTCCCTTTCCTGAGTTCACAAAGGTGACTATAGATGTATTCAAAAGGGTCGTGAATCCTTAAAATAGTTAAAACAACAACAAACAAACAATTAATATTGATAACAAAAAAAAGCAAACAAACTTAATCCATGGAAATAATAATCATGTTCTTAGCTTCAACCCCGGAAGAGGGCGCGTTTAGCCATGCATAGTCATAATCGTAATCACAATGCTGTAATTAACAACTAAAAACATGAATGAACTAAATGAAATTAATAAAAGCCTAATTATGAAGTTGTAGGAGCCCCTTGACCTCCAAAATATGTCCAAAGATGTGTAAGATGTGATACAACATTTATATATAGCATAAGGGTAAGCCAAGTCTGTGTAGGGGTCAAATCAACTTGAAATGCCCAGGGGTGGAGTGGAGCATGCATTGCACCCTCTATTTCTATGGAATGTAGTGTGCATCGCACCCTGTATTGCACAGGACTATAGCATACAATGCATGCTAAACACATGATACTACTGGAATTTGTCCTCCAAATTTTGGTTAAGTGTTAGTCCTTCCCCCTTTCATCCCTTGTCTTGTGGTGTCTTTAACATGATTTCCAAGGATATTTAACATAAAAATGTCATCATATTCAGATACAAAAGCATCATACATCATCACACCAAATTAATTAAGAGAAAAACACAACATTAAGTCCATAATAATGAATCAAAACAAGGGCTAAACAAAGCTAGTTCGCATTGATCTTTCACTTATTGTTACAGATGTACACTCATTTAAATTGAACTTTTATCACCACCAACAAGTTATTCCACTCAGAATAACCCATGAAAACCATTCGGAACACCTTAAACACAATAGAATCCACAGAAATCAACTAAACAAAACACCTAGTTCAAGCTAGTAACACTAGTTTTCTGGATTGAACTCTAAATGAAACTTTTAAGTACAAACTTGTTTGGAATTAACTTAGAACCTTATGAACTCATTATTTAACACGTTGTTACACATTTATATCATTATGTACCAATATAGTACAAAATAATCCTCAAAACAAGGCTAAAAGGACTAGAATGGTGGCACTAGAATGCATAAATACACCCAACATCACCACCCCACACTTAAATCCTTGTTCATCCTCGAACAACTCTTAACTATAATCAACATCAACTAAGGAGTCTCTCCACTTCTACTAAATGCAAAACACTCAAGCTAGCACTACAATGACTACATAGAATGCAAGTTACTAATCTAAGCATGTTGTTTACACAATTGAAAGCTCATGAACACTACTCCAAAACATCCTAGACACAAGAATTGACTCCCTAAGTTGGTAAAATCATGCATATCATTAAATCAAAGACATCATACAAATCACCCACATTCATCAAACATGTGCCCCCACAACAAGAGAGTTACCCATAATCACTCACAACTAAGTAATTTAGAACGTGATAGGTAGAAGAATTAAATTATGCTCACTCTCCCAAAAAATTCAAAAGTTACACCCAATGAACCATAGGATTGCTCTTAATGTAATTCTCCGCTAATAGTCGAATGTAAAGCTTAGGATAAATTAGGACTTTTTTGGGTTGAAATGCAGGCTAAGGAACGGGTAGGAACTATTTGGGACTAGTGACTAACCTCTCCAAGAGCTTTAATATATCACTTTTTAAGATTAAAACCAATCTCCAACAACCAATTTACATTTTTTCATTCTCCCATACATTTTGTTTTTTCCCCATATCTTTTAAGCATTTTCACAAACACATGGTGGGCATATTGTTTACTACCATATGAATCAATTTTTCTCTTTCTTTACAATTATGGAAATATTTTTAGCATAATGTATATAACAACCATCCACTACACATCACATATACACCAATAACCATAGCCTTGGGGCATCAGTTTTACCTTTTTCTTCTTCAATTTCTCAAACTCCTTACTAATTCAAAGTTCCATAAAACACTTAGGAGATTTTTGAATCAATTTATGGTCTATCAAAGAAGGGATTAGGTATAATGGGTAGGTAAAAGAATGTATAAAACAACGATATCAAAAAAATACCTATATCCTCTCCTAAACTCACATTCTTTATTTTGCTTCACACACACACTGGACAAGTTCTAGACATAACATGTAACAAGGAATATACAAAAAATCTCACACTCACATGGAACATGTTCAACTCAATAGTATCATCAAAGACTCCCAACCAAAAAATAGCATGAATTCAACATTAAGACAACAAGTACAAGAGTAAAAAACTTGAGCCTAAGAGTATCAAAAATATAATTCACACAATCAACATGCTTTCACCAAACAAAACACTTATACCATGATATAAAAAATAGTACCAACTCAAATATCTCACTTATTCCCACCCCAAAATTTTTCAAATTAAGCCAAAAATTAGGAATTTCCCCACCCCATACTTAAAAATCTACTTTGTCCCCAAAGTAAATTTTAAAGGTAAGAGATAGAATTACCCCCTGAGCCCTCTAGGCCTAGCTAGCAGCATCTTTTGTATTCATGGGATCCATGGGACCCCACACTTCTTCTTTGCCATTCTTCAAGCTCAAGTTTATGGTACTCAGACTTCCCATTAACCTGTGACTCAATAAAAAAAAACAAAAACTACGTGAAATAAAAACTAAAAGCTGAAAAGAAAACATACCTAATTAAATTGGATTGCCTCCCAAGTTGTGCCAAATTTAGTGTCGCGGTACGACCAAACTCAACTCAGCCATATTTCTTCACTTTTTACTCTCTTTTGGGAGCCATTTTTTATTGAATTTTGACCCCTTGAGTTTGCACTCTCAAGGTCAACATCTCTCTTTTATTATCCTTCATCATGTTGGGAAATAGTGGTTTCATCTTAGGTCGTTCAATCAGGTAGTTGAAAGAGGTATTTGGTGGCTTAAGCATCCCACACTCATCCTTTTCAATCATATTGATCATGCATAAATCTTTATATTGGGAATTTTCAAATGGTGCTTTGTAAACATCAAATACCACCTCTTCATCATTTACCCTCATCTTGAGCGTGCCTTCTCTAACATTAATTAAGGCCCCTCCAGTTGCAAAGAATGAAAGCCCCATAATGATTGGTGCCTGTTCATCTGCCTAAAAATCAAGAATAAAAAAGTCAGCAAGTATAATGAATTTACACACCTTTATGAGGATTCCTCTATTATACTTTCCGGATATGTAATGGATCCCTCTGCGAGTTGCACAACCACGGGTGTCGATTTAGGATACCCCAAGCCCAATGATTTAAATAATGAAAGGGGCATCAAATTTATGCTTGCCCCCAAGTCACTCAGTGCATGAACCTCTTAACTCCCAATTTGAATTGATATGGCAAACTACCATTAATCTTTCAATTTTATGGGGATTTTCTATGTCATTACCACACTACACTCTCTAGTGAGTGTTATTTCTCCTATATCTTGAAATTCACCTTCTTCGCCACCACATCCCTCAAGTACTTTGCATACTTAGGAATACTCTACAAAACATCTAGCAAAGGTAAGTCAATTTGATGCTTTTTAAAGGTTACAGGGCATAATCCTTCACTTTTATTTGCCTTTGAGGGAAGGGGAATGACAATGTCTTCTTTACTTCTAGCTCAACAACTTTTGGTCTCAAGTACTCATACTTTTTTGAATTTTCAACAACTTCTTTGGGAACCTATTTTGTCCCCATATCAGCATCAACCTCCTTTATTGCCTTTAGAGGTTATCCTTGAAGATCTTTACCACTTCTTAAGGTGATTTCCATAATCTGCTTTGGATTTTCTATATTTGCTGGCAACCTACTTTGTGGTATTGTATTCAGTACCTATGATAATTGGCTAACTTGCCACTCTAAACTTCTTGTGGCCGATTGTTGATTTTTTAAATTTGCCTTTTGATTTTTTAGATCTGCAACCAATTGTTCTTAACCAACAAAGATTTATTTCAACATTTCTTCCATGTTGCTCATTGACTGATTAAATCACGCCTATAGTTGTGGGGTGTTCCATGACTGATTTGGTGGATGAGTTTGCCACTTCATGTTGTAGGCATTACCATAATTAGGCCTTTGAGCATTGACTATATATATCATAGATTCCATATTTGAAGCACATATAGTAGCCTCTTGACTACTATTTATGCATACTTCACACCAACCTGCAGCTTATTTGATGGCATTGACTGTGGCTGCAAGTTGTGCTGCTCCTAACTTTATGTCATTGAAATGAGTGCTGATCAAATTTTGTAAAGTAGAAACCTGTGCTGATAAGGCTGTGAATCGGTCCATCTCCAATACACCGGCAATTCTTTTCTTAGTACTTCTAGAATCTGAATGCCACTTTGGATTTCCTTGTGCTATGTGATTTGGTAATATGTACAGCTCATCTTAAGTCAATTCCAGTGCTTGGCCACCTGCGGCTGAATATAGAAAAATCTTTGTATTGTGATCAAGAGCTTCTACAAAGGTATGAGAAAGTACCTCATTGGACTGTTGGTGGTGTGGACAATCCCGAAGAAGAGCCTTGAAGCATTCCCAAGCATGATAAAGGTTTTCATCAAGCTTATATTTTAAGCTCACTATTTCACTGTGATGTCTCACAGTCTTGCCTGATGGGAAGAATCTGATGAGGAACTTTTTGGCTAATTCATACCATGATGTGAGTAAATTGGTCGGCTCTACATTTAACTACCTTTTATCTTCCCCCAAAAGTGAATGGGGAAACAGTGTCAGCCTCACATAATCTAGAGTCACCCCAGTCGGAGTGAATGTATCAGTAAGCTCAATAAAGGTCTACAAGATGACTTATGGATGATCATGTGAAAGCCCTGCAAACTATCCACTGCTGATAAAAAGCTGTACCATGTTGTTATTCAACTCAAAATTCCCCCAGCAGCCGGTCTTCGAATTGGGGATGTCAAGTTTGTTTGAAATGAGAGTGCCACTACCCTAACTGTCCTTCAGGTTGGTTATTCTTCAGCCATTAGAGCAGTATTCTCTTGATCTCCTTAGATTTGAGAAATTCTAGGGAGAAAGATTGCTTCTCTCATGTGTTGGTGAAAGTTTTGCACGAGTTCGAAGCTTGGTTCTACCAAATCCCGATCCCTTGAAAACTTATCAACCTAAAAACCCATTTCCTGCAATAACAAAACCAAGACCAAGCGTAAAAACACCAGATAAATCTAAAAGTAAAACTAAATAAACAACTGAAAATACAAGTCCCTGGTTACGGAGCCAAAAACTTGACAGCACCAAAGCGCACACGCAATTGTAGGTGGTCTACCAAGTAATATAGTGTCCTTCAAGAAAGCCGAGTTATCGATCCCACAGAGACTAGATTTGGCAACAATTTGATTTTAGTTTAGAGTTTAGATTCAATTGATGCAAAAGTAACCAACTAAAGAGTTTGGAAATTGTAAATTAACACTATAGCATATGGAAAGTAAAGGTCTTAAGAAAAACAATAAGAGAAAACCCAGGGTTGATGCATTCTGAAAAATCATATTATTCTTTTGGATTTCATTCGTTAACTTGCTTATCTTGGTTGTTGATTCATAGGGTTAATGTCAAGATTATTGTTTTCCAACCTCTAATTTATTACCTAAGTTGAACCTTGCACATACATTGTTGAGCGAGGATGTAATAATTCACTTAAGTTATTAACAAACATCATCCTACATATGAATAAAGTAAGGTATCTAAGTACATCCCTGTCCTAGATAATAATTCAAGTTTCTTATTTTATAAAGAATCAAGAACCATACTCTGCTTATTCCAACGTTCTATCGCCCTATTCCCTCTCTAGAGTTCACAAGGTTGAGAATGGATGTATTCTAAAGGTCGTGAATCCTTAAAATAGTTAAAACAAGAATAATCAAACAACCAATGCTGATAAACAAATCAAGCAAACTTAATCCATGGAAATAATAACCATGTTCTTGACTTTAACCCCGGAAGATGGTGCTTAGCCACGCATAGTCATAATCCAAATCACAATATTGTAATTAAGGACCAAATATATGAATGAACTTAATAAAATTAATAAAAACCTAATTATGAAGTTGTAGCTGCCCCTTATCTCAAAAATATGTCCAAATATGTGTAAAAACGTGATACAACATGTATATATATCAGAAGGATAAGCTAAGTCCGTGTAGGAATCAAATTAGCTTGAAACGCCCAGGTGTGGAGTGGGGCGTGCGTCGTACCCTCTATTCCTATGGAATGAAGCATGCGTCACACACTGTATTGCACAGGACTAGATCATGCGACGCATTCTAAATGCATGATTCTACTAGAATTTGTCCTTTAAATTTTTGTTAAGTGTTGGCCCTTCTCCTTTCATCCCTTGTCTTGTGGTGTCTTTCTGGTGATTTTCAAGACTATTTAACATCAAAATATCATCATATTCAGATACAAAATAATCCTACATCATAACACCCCACGAATTAAGAGAAAAAGACAACACTAACTCCATAACAACAAATCAAAACAAGGGCTAAACTAAGCTAGTACGCATTGATCTATCACTTATTGTTCCAGCTGTACACATATTCAAATTGAACTATTATCACTCCCGACAAGTGATTCCACTCATAATAACCCATGAAAACCATTTGGAACACCTTAAGCACAATAGAATCCACTTGAATCAACTAAACAAATCACCTAGCTCCAGCTAGTAATGCTAGTTGTTTGGATTGAACTGTAAATGAAACTTTTAAGTACAAACTTGTTTGGAATTAACTTAGAACCTTATGAACACATGATTTACCATATCGTTACGCATTTATATCACTATCTACCAATATAGTATAGAATATTACTCAAAATAAGGCTAAGAAGACTAGAATGATGATGCTAGAATGCATAAATACACCCAACATCACCACCCCACACTTAAATCCTTGTTCATCCTCAAACAACTCTTAACTATAATCAAAATCAAATAAGGAGACTCTCCAATTCAACTAAATGAAATAAACTCAAGCTAACACTACAATGACTACATAGAATGCAAATTACTACTCTAAGCATGTTATTTACACAATTAAAAGATCATGAACACTACTACAAAACATCCTAGATCAAGAATTGACTCACCAAGTTGGCAAACTCATGCATATAAATGAATCAAAGACATCATATAAATCACCCACATTCATTAAACATGTGCCCTCACAACAAGAGAGTTACCCATAATCACTCACAATTAACCAATTTAGAACATGATGGGTACAAGAATGAAATTACGATCTCACACCCAAAGAATTCTCAAGTTATACACAATGAACCATAGTCTTTCCCTTAGTGTAATTCTTTTCTAATATCCAAATGTAAAGATTAGGATCAATTAGGACTTTTCGGATTGTAATGTAGTCTAAGGAACGGGTAGGAACTATTTGGGAATAGTGACAAATCTCTCTATGAGCATTAATACATCACTTTTTACAATTAAAACCAGTCTCCCACAATCAATTTACATTTATTTATTCACCCATACCTTTTATTTTTGCTCCATCTCCTTTAAGTATTTTCAAAAACACATGGTGGGCGTACTGTTTACTACCATATGAATCAATTTTTCTTTTTTCATAGTCACGGCAATATTTTTAGCATAAATTATATCACAACCATCCACCACACATCACTTATACACCATTAAACATTGCCTTGGGGCATCAATTTCACCTTTTTCTTCTTCAATTTCTCAAACTCCTTACTAGTTCAATTTTCTATTAAAGAGGTTAGGATCTTTTTGTATCAATTTGTTGTCTATCAAATAAGGGATTAGGCTGCTTATGAGGTTGCCAAAGAAGAAACTAAAGGCTCAATGGGGTTTAACTATGATAATGCATAATGGGTAGGTAAAAGAAGGTATAAAATAAGGCTGTCAAAGAAATGCCTATATCATCTCCTAAACCCACATTCTTTATTTTGCTTCACACACACACCGGGCAAGTTCTAGACATTACATTCGACAAGGAATATACCAAGAATCTCACACTCACATGGCAATTTCAACCTAATATTATCATTATAGACTTCAAACCAAACAATATCATATATTCAAAATCAAGGCTACAAGTACAAGAGCCAAAAACTTTATCCTAAGAGTCTAAAAAATAGTAGTTCACACAATCAACATGAATTTACCAAAAAAAACTTGCACCATGCAATCAAAAATAGAACCAACTCAAATATCTCACTTATTCTTATCCTAAATTTTTAAATTGAGCTAAAAACTGGGAATTTCCTCACCCCACACTTAAAAATCTACTTTGTCCCCAAAGTAAATTTTAATGGTAAGAGATAGAATTACTCCCTGAGGCCTCTAGGCCTAGCTAGTAGAATCTTTTGTATTGATGGGATCAACGAGACCCCACAATTCATCTTTGCCATGCTTCAAGCTCAAGTATATGGTACTCAGACTTCCCATTAACCTGTGACTCAACCTAAAATAAAAACTACGTTAAATAGAAACTAAAAACTAAAAAGAAAAGACACCTAATTAACTTGGGTTACCTCCCAAGCAGTGCATAATTTAGTGTCGTGGCACGACCAAACTTAACTCAGCCATATTCCTTCACTATTTTACTCCCTTTTGGAAGCCATTTTTTATTCATTTCTAACCTCTTGAGTTTGTAATCTCAAGGTCAACATCTCTCTTTCTTTTATCCTTCATTATATTAGGAAATGGTGGTTTTATCTTAAGTCGCTCAATCAGGTAGTCAGAAGAGGTCTTTGGTCGCTTAAGCATTCCATACTCATCCCTTTCAATCATATTGATCATGCATAAATCTTTATATTGGGAATTTTCAAGTGGTGCTTTGTAAACATCAAATACCACTTCTTCATTATCTACCCTCATCTTGAGTGTGCCTTTTCTAAAATCAACTGAGGCCCCTCCAGTTGCTAATAATGGATGCCCCAAGATAATTAGTTCTTGCCCATCTGCCTCAAAAAGAAGAAAACAATTTTAGCAGGTATAATAAATTTACCAACCTTTATGAGTACGTCCTTTATTACACCTTTCGAATATGTAATGAATATGTCTCCAAGTTGCATTAACACGAGTGTCGATTTAGTTACCCTAAGCCCAATGTTTTAAGCAATGAAAGTGGCATCAAATTTATGC
Organism: Capsicum annuum; assembly: GCF_002878395.1. NCBI lineage: Eukaryota > Viridiplantae > Streptophyta > Magnoliopsida > Solanales > Solanaceae > Capsicum > Capsicum annuum. Next base: position 87,571,320 of record NC_061117.1, on the reverse strand, counting down.
TTGCCCCTAAGTCACTCAGTGCATGAACCTCTTTACTCTCAATTTAAATAGGGATGGCAAACTTCCCTTGATCTTTTAATTTCTTAGGGATTTTCTGTGTTATTACTACACTACACTCTTCAGTAAGTGTTATTGCTCCCATATCCTTTAGTTTCACCTTCTTCGCCACCACATACCTAAAGTACTTTGCATACTTAGGCATACTCTACAAATCATCAAGCAAAGGTAAGTTAATATGAAACTCTTTAAATGTATCAATGAACATTTTGAACAGGACATCATTCTTCAATTTTATTTTCCTTTGAGGGAATGCAATGGCAGTGTCTTCTTTACTTTTGGTTCATCAACTTTTGGTCTCAAGTACTCAGACTTCCTTTAATTTTTAGCAACTTTTTCAGGAACCTGTTTGGTCACCATATTAAGACCAACCTCTTTTGTTGTCTTTGGAGGTTATCCTTGAAACGATTTACGACTTCTTAAGGTGATTGCCATAACATACTTTGGATTTTCTATATCTGCTGGCAACCCACCTTGTGGTCTTGTATTTCGTACCTGTGATAATTAGCCCACTTGCAACTATAAACTTCTTGTGACCACTTATTGATTCTATAAATATTCCTTTTAACTTTTTAGATCTGCAACCAATTGTGCTTGACCAACTAAGATTGATTTCAACATTTCTTCCATGTTGCTCATTAACTGATTTAATTGGGCTTGTGGCTGTGAGGCGTTCCATGACTAATTTGGTGGCTGAGTTTGCCATTTCATGTTGTAGGAAATTCTATAATTAGGCCTTTGACCATTGCCTACATACATCACATATTCTGGATTTAAAGCACATATGGTAGCTGCTTGACAACTATTTCTGCATACTTCACACCAACCTACATCTTATTTGATGGCATTAACTGTGGCTGTAGGTTTTATTGCTCCCAAATTTATGCTGCTGAAATGAGTGTTGATAAAATTTTGTAAGGCTGATACCTATGCTAATAAGGCTGTGAATTAGTCCACCTCCAATACAACTGCAATTCTTTTTGTGGTACTTCTAGAATCTGAATGCCACTCTGGATTTCCTTGTGCTATGCAATTCAGTAATTCGTACATCTCATCATAAGTCAATTCTTGCACTTGACCTCCTATGGTTGAATCCAGCAAAATCATTGTATTGTAATCAAGAGCCTCTACAAAAGTTTGAGAAAGTATCTCATTGGACTATTGGTGGTATGGACACTCCCGAAGAAGATCCTTGAAGCGTTTCCAAGCATAATAAAGGTTTTCATCAAGATTCTATTTAAAGCTCACTATTTTACTGAGAATTCTCGTAGTCTTTCCTGATGGGAAGAATCTGATGAGGAACTTTTTGGCTAAGTCATCCCATGATGTGATTGAACTGGCCAACTCAACATTCAACCACCTTTTAGCTTCCCCCAAAAGTGAATGGGGAAACAGTGTCAGCCTCACATAATCTGGAGTCACCCCAGTCGAATTGAATAAATCAGTAAGCTCAACGATAGTCTGCAAGTGGACTTATAGATCCTCGTGTGAAAGCCCTACAAACTTTCCAATGCTGACAAGAAGCTACACCATATTGTGCTTTAACTCAAAATTCCCCAGCATATGGTTTTTAATTGGGGAAGTTAAATTCATTGGAAATGGGACTACCACTTCCCAAATTGTCCTTCGAGCTTGGTCTTCTTGGATTTGAGGAATTCTTGGGAGAGGGATTATTTCTCTCCTACGTCGGTGAAAGTCTTGCTCTGGTTTGGATCTTAATTCTACCAAATCTCGATCCCTTGCTAGCTTATCAACCTAAAAGCCTTTTTCTTCCAGTAACAAAACCAAGACCAAGCTTAAAAACACCATATAAATCTAAAAGTAAAACTAAAATAAACAATTTCCAAAATACAAGTCCCCAGCAACAACGTTAAAAACTTGACAGCGTCTAAGCACACATACAAGTGTAGGTGGTCTACCATGTAATATAGTGGCCTTCAATAAAGCCGAGTTATCAATCCCACAGAGTCTAGATTTTGCAACAATTTGATTTTAGTTCACAATTTAGATTCAATTGATGCAAAAGTAACAAAATAAAGAGTTCAGAAATTGTAAATTAAAACTAAACAATGCGGAAAGTAAAGGTCTTGACACAATCAATAATAGAAAACCTAGGGTTGAAGCACTCTGAAAAATTATATTATTCTTTTGAATTTCATTCGTTAACTTGCTTATCTTGGTTGTTTATTTGTAGGGCTAATTGCACGATTATGGTTTCCTAACCTCTAATATATTACCTAAGTTGAACCTTACACCTACATTGTTGAGCGGGGATGTAATAATTCAATTAAGTTCCTTACAAAGACCATCCTACAGATGAATCAAGTAAGGTATCTAAGTACATCCCTTTTCTAGATACTAATTCAAGTTTCTTATTTTATAAAGAATCAAGAACCATACTCTGCTTATTCCCATGTTCTATCGCCCTATTCCCTCTCCCGAGTTCACAAGGTTGACAATGGATGTATTCTAAGGGTCACAAATCCATAAAATAGTTAAAAAGAGAATAAAGAAACAACAAATATTGATAAACAAAGCAAACAAACTTAATCCATGGAAATAACAATCATGTTTTTGGTTTTAACCCTGGAAGAGGGCGTTTAACCATGCATAGTCATAATCACCATTACAATGTTTTAATTAATGAATAAAAACATGAATGAACTAAATTAAATTAATAAAAACCTAATTATGAAGTTGTATCAACCCTTTTCTCTCCAAAATATGTCTAAATATGTGTAAAAGTATGATACAACATGTATATATAGCCTAAGGGTAAGCCAAGTTCATGTAAGAGTCAAATTAGCTTAAAACACCTAGGTGTGGAGTAGAGCATGAGTCACACCCTATATTCATATGGAATGGAGCGTGCTTCATATCCTGTATTGCACAGGACTAGAGCATGTGACGCATACTAAACGCATGATGCTACTGGAATTTGTCCTCTGAATTTTGGTTAAGTGTTGGTCCTTCCTCCTTTCATCCCTTGTCTTATGGTGTATTTCCCATGATTTCCAAGCCTCTTTAACATAAAAATAACATTTTATTAAGCTACAAAATCATCCTACATCATCAAACCACTCGAATTAATAGAAAAACACCTCACTAAGTCCATAACAATGAATCAAAATAAGGGCAAAACTAAGCTAGTTTACGTTGATCTATCAATTATTGTTCCAGCTGTACACTCATTCAAATGGAACTTTTCTCACTCCCAATAAGTTATTACACTCATAATCAACCATGAAAACTATTTGGAACGCATTAAACACAATAGAATCCACCGGAATAAAGTAAATAAAATACCTAGGTCCAACTAGTAACACTAGTTTTTTCAGATTGAACTCTAAATACAACTTTTAAGTACAAACTTGTTTGGAATTAACTTAGAACCTTATGAACACATGATTTAACACATTTTTACACAATTATATCGTTATCTACCAATACAGTATGGAATCATCCTCAAAGCAATGATAAAAAGGATAAAATAGTGACGCTAGAATCCATAAATACACCCAACATCAGCTTGCTCAAAAGGGAATATATCTCTATCACCCCTCAGGGAATCAACGTGATAATCAAGGTAAGTCCTTACCCTTACTCTTGGATTTTTTTCCTCCATATATTCTAGCCTAAATTTTACCAACTGCACTAGTCTCTGGCAATAATTGATGATAATCTCATAAAATTTTATGGGGATTGGTTTTTCGATAGGACTTCAATAAAGTTCTTCAAGCTAAAGATAAACTAGGAGATAAGTGTATTAATAATAATAGAGCTAGTGCCTTGTGGCGTTGTTTAGACTAATGTAAAATGATAGATCTAGGTTTTAAAGAAAGTAAATTTACTTGGACCAATAAGAGATATAAGAATAAAAGAGATCTCATCCTTCAAAGGCTTGTTAGGTCTTTTGATAACAACTATTGGGTACTAAAATACCCAGATTCTACCATAACCCACCCCCAATAGCCACTCTATCCACTCACCCCTCCTGGTATAACTCAATAAAAATGAGCCCCCTAATTCCAACAGGCTTTTCAGATATAAGCCTATGTGGTGTAACCACCCCATATTCCCAAATATGGTCCAGCAATGCTTTAGCCAGTCCAACACCTCCTGAATTCCCACAAATTATTCCACACTACAGATGTAGAGCGGAATAAATCCACATTGGGTAAAATTTTCCATAACATAAAGAGAATGCTTACCAAACTCGATGGAATTCAAAAATCCCCCAATTACCACCATAGAACTTTTCTCTATAATCTTGAGTAAAATTTACTCTTTGAGTACAACACTCTTCTTAAATATGAAGAAGACCTATGGAGAACCAAATCTAGAATCAATGGGTTAAGTGACGGAGACTCCAATACCAAATTCTTTCATGCCTATGCAATCAAATGAAGAAGAAAGAATAGAATTAAATCCATTAAAGATGAGGCTAGGAACTTGTAATACCACAAAATTTTTAGCTCTAGAATATCTACGAGGTAGGCCATTATCTGTCAAATACTACTTGTGTAGCCTTAATCCGATATTGTAGTATGAAGTTCTGGAAAATTCCCTAAAGAAATGTCAAACTACCAGTGGCAACAATGTTGGCAATGACCTATTTTCAGACACAATGAGTCATTACCATAATAGTAGGGGTCCCAAAAATTTAGCCTAGTGATGATAAGTCCAACCAACAACTCATTATTAGCCTTAACGAGTTGTTAGGTAAACCTATCATCATAATGACACCTTTTAACGACTCATTATCAGACTCAATAAGCTCTATGGAGGGAAGTCATTATAATAATAGTGAAGGAACAAGACTCAGGTACTCAGATCATTAATCAAGCCACGACTTATGACCTGACATAACTAGTTGTTACTCAAGTCGTGGCAACTGTTTCTCAAAAATTTGCATGTTTTTAAAATAGATTTTAGGTATTTCCTATTCTTTTAAGCCAAAACCCATGTTTTTGGTATTCCATATGAGTTATTAGGGGATTATATTATCCTAACACCTCTCAAACTTAAATACATCAACACTTATCAAAAAGGGGCGATTAATCTTCTCCTAAAGCTAAGTTAGGGTTCTTCCATCTCAATTTCAATTTCTAAGAAGTTCTTAAGCCAATTCACCTTCAGGCGTGTGGGATTTCATCAATGGGTTCCTTCTACCCATCGAGTCCTAAAGACTTCTCCATTTTCCAGTTAAACTTTTTTTTAAGTTTTGGGTTCCAAGTCAAATATGAGTTTCCTTGATATTTTCAGTTGTTCTTGGAATTCAATCATGAATAGCTATTTTTCCATATCAGTAACTTCTTCTCATTATTAGAATAATAATTTTCCCTATATTTGATAAATGATTTAGTTTTGGCCTAAAGTATGAAAATCCCTATTGTGCTCAACTTTTAATATTATCATGTTTAGTTGCATTAGACCAAGTTGGCAGGTTATAAACACCCAATACCTAGGAATTCATGCATGTAGTAGTTGACATGTTTTGATTACCCCACATTATACATATGTTGTTATTTTCAGAATATTATGATACTGAGTATATAGCAGTTATCATTGTCTTCAGTTAGGAGTAGTACTTAGCTCCTAGTAAATGCAGCGATAAAGGCTCACCCATCAGTTGAGGCTTGATACTTTGGTAAAAGTCCCTAAGTTCTAAAATTAAGGAATGAGGAATGACACCCAAGTCCTTCAAGACATCAGTTTAATAGATCCATGCCAGCCGGGTTACAAGTTGGACCCTCTATTTTCTCACGTTGGGGTATATCGGTTATTGATAGCTCCCATAGTCCTCAGCTTATGCTTCAGTTTATGTTCAGTTTAGGTTTGCTTTATCAAGTATTTAGTTATTTAGTCATCCAGTTTTATCCAACTGATGTGCTATGGATTCAAAGAACTTTTGACTCTTAAAATTATGAAAATATACAAGTTACTTAGATTGTTTTGTGAGATATAATGTGCTTTGTCTTAGGTTTTATAGGAAATTAGGTTTTTGATGCAAAACAAAAGAAAAGGATGAAAATGAAAGTTCTAGGCTACTTATCTGGGCACCTAAGGCTCGTAAGTACCACTTACTCAGCATAGGTGCCAGAGTAAGTGTTAAAAAGTTGAAGTTCGGAGGCTTAGAAGTGTATAAAGAAGACCTTGTCCCTGATGGAGGGAGCCTATGACCCATAGATACCTCTCATGATTCGTAGGTGTCAGAGTAGGTTGTAGAACAGCCATGTCTAGCGATTTTTCAAAAGTAGTTTAAGGCCAACGCACCTACTGAGGACCACCTTCAGTCAGTAGGTATCACCTAGGGCCCAGAGGTGGCTTAGTAGGTAGCCACCGGCCTCAATTTTCCTTTTTCATTTGGGATTTCATTTTTAGGGTTTCCTTGTATTCTTTAAATACCCTTTTCATATTTTTTAAATAGTTTACACACCCTATATACTTACAAACATATAGTTGATTCTAGGATTTGATTTTTATCTTGGTATTGGTTCTGTATTAATTTTGGTTGATTATTAAGTTAAAGAATTTGGGTTTTATTAATTGATTATTGTGATATTATTTGAATGCTTTAAATTATGAATTCCTTTGATATTTTCAAAATAATTAGTGGCTAATTCTATTAACTAAGGTTGGGAGAACCCTAGATAAATAAAAAAGTAGGGGAAGTTTCTAATCCTTCTAGATAGTTGTTGTTACATGCAACTTGTATTCACTACGAACCCTAGAGGGAGGTAGAGATTGGGAAAAAGAGATCAAAACAGTGATTTGGGGTCAATTGTTGAAATAAGATTACCTACATTATCTACTTAAGATGATTATTTTACATCTAATCAACTTGAGACCGAGAGGAGATAGTTGAAACTAGGGTCCAACATAAAGGTTAGTAAGGCGTCACTCAGAGACAAATAAGAGATGAGCAAAATTTACTATATCATGCCAAGAGACGGTTGGTGATACCTAAATTACCAGATTCTACATGCGCAGCAGTTTGATAGTTGGATTGAATATGAGAAGCTAACTGAGTTAGAAGCCAGGGGGAACACATTCCTAGTGTTAGTTTTTAACTAATTACAAACAAATTTGAGCTTTTGTTGCTTGTTCGAGAATACAACAACAAAATCTCCATTTACTTACTAGTACTTCCTACTAACTTCAGCAAACTAGTGAAATAAATCAACATATTCTATGTGGGTTCGACCCCAAACTAAGTTATTTTATTTACTTGACAACAATTGATTTATCTTCTTTTGGAAGTGTAATTTGGGTGTTGATCAAAATTTTAGCATTGTTACCAAGGAATACGGTCTGATTGTTGATTGAGGATTGTTGGAGTTTTTTAATTTTCTATTTTTTCCTTTTAGTTGGGTGTACACCGGTGTATGCCTAACACCAGGAGTGAAGGAAATTCCTTACTCTTACTACATCTGAACCGAGAGAGAATTTTATAGCCAAATTATATGATGACTGGACATGTATGTGATGGAAAACATAAAGGGGTTTGGGATAATCCTAATGTGTTACATCCCCCATCTTTAGGTGATCCAAAGAACATTGGTGATCGACAAATGCAACAGCTGTTAGCAGATGCAGCTGCTAACAAGTAAAGAGAGGCTAAAGTTCAGTAGTTAGATCAGGATGTAGAGCTAGCATGGAAGATATCAGCATTTGATCATCGGGAAGAACTCAACGGTAATTGAGATAGAGTTTGAGGTGGTCGATCTCAAATGATCCTAGCATATCAGTACTTACAGCCACATGATAATGAGAAGGATATGGGATACATTGAGTTGGCCGAGACAAGAGCTATCATTCCTCCTAAACTGCTACCTAATGTTAAGTTTAGCATTGCTAGTACCATGATCCAGCTTTTAAATCTAAAATATGTATTTGTGGGTTTGTCTACAATGATGCAAATATGCATCTTTCTAATTTTATTGGGATCTACACATCTTATACTCTACCTGTGGTTGATTAAGAGGCACTCAGATTAAGGTTGTTCCCTTTTTTATTGATTGGAGAAGCTGCTTTGTGGTTAGGGGAACTTTCCCAAGGATCGATTAACATTTAGAATGAGTAGAGTAGGCAATTATTAGACCATTTCTTTCCTTTATCTATAATATTGTAGTTAAAGAACAAGATATACAACTTCAGACAGCTGCATTCTGAGTTAATGTACGAGGCTCGGTTCTAATTTAAGAAGAAATTGAGCATTGTACCCAATCATCGCATTTCAGGGACAAATTTACTTGAGATATCTTACATAACCTTAAACATTAGTTCCAGAGTTATAGCACACACAATCACTAGAGGATCATTCTTGTGTTTACACTAGAAAGCAGCATCTGAGGTTTTAGACCAAATCTCTCTCACCAACCGAGGGTGGCTTAATTAGGAGGCTGAGTGGGGTTCTGGAACTTATGCCATTGGGGCTTTTAGAGACCATAGAGTGGTGCATTATTCTATGGTGCAAGAGACTGCATAGGTTAGAACCGATATTATTTTGCTTTGAAGCAAGTAGCATTAATGTCTTCTACGATGGTGAATGTAGCAGGTTCGCAGGGTAATGCCTCTAAACTTTATGATTCTATTATTGAGGAAGAGGCTAAGAATCTAGATCAAGACTTAGTGGGTTATAAAGCCAAGGGGAAAATAAAAAAAGGTAAAAACTATTATGGATATAGATACAGAGATCGTAGTAGGGAGCATAATGGTGATTGGAGAAGAAAGAATAACTATAAGGAGAAGGGAGATAGGTATATTCTGCCGGGCAGTCGTGATACTGAATCGAGAATGGAGGCGATTTGACCAAACTAGTAAAGGCTCAAGAAAATTATAAAACATGCCTTAAGGAAATAAAGGCTGATATATCAGGTTTTACCCAAAAGTTTGAGTCGCCTACAACTGCAATCAAGCAGTTGGATCAACAGTTTGGGAAAATATCAGCAACTTTGAATTAGAGATAATTGGGTACCCTTTCGAGTAACATGGTTAAAAATTTTAAGAATGGTGGTCATTTTAATCCTATCGCCACAAGGAGTGGTAAGTCTATTGTTGATCCCCTATTGCCTATTGTCGATGAGCAAAAGAATGATAGTACTATAGGTGATAAGATACCTATCATGGAGTCAGACAAGGCGACAGGTGTTGATGGTTAGGTTGATGAGGCTAAAGGTAAGGGCAAGGTTAACGAACCTATAGTGAAATAAATTCCAAAAACTCCACCACCTTTTCCTCAAAGACTAAAATAGAAGAAGAAATAAGGGAAGTTCAATAAATTCATTCACATATTGAAGAAGCTGAGTGTGAACATCCCTCTTCTTGAGACTTTGGAGCAGATGCCCAGATATGCCTGGTTTATGAAAAAACTGGTGACAAAGAAGAGAGGAGCAAATTTTAAGGATTTTGGTGAACTTCACCATTACAATGCAGTCACTTCAAAAAATTTGGCCCGAAAAAAGAGTGATCTCAGAGCATTCATGATCCCATGTACCATTGGGACGTCCAGGTTTTCCAGAGCGTTATGTGACTTAGGAGCCAACATTAATTTGATGCCGCTGGCTATTTTCAAATCATTGGGTTTGAGACCTCCAAAACCGACATCTATGTGGTGTTGATGGCAGACCGCACAGTAAAAAAATCCATAGGTATATCGTTTGATGCATTAGTGAAAGTTGATGACTTCATTTTCTTAGATGATTTTGTCATTTTGGATTGTATGGTTGACTTTTAGAGGCCAATCATATTGGAAAGACCTTTCATGGCCACGGGTAGAGCGATGGTTGTTATGGAGAAGAGGTAACTTAAGTTTAAAGTCAATAATAAGGAAGCCACATTCAACGTCCGAATAACTATAAAGAAGCCAACTAACTTAAGGGTAGTGTCGGTTATTCATTGTGTTGATGATCCTGAAGGTTTCTCCTTTAGGTACCTTGATGAATTCTTAGTAATCTAGTTACCTACATTGTGCCACAACATTAAATTAAGCGCTTCATGGGAGGCAACCCATGGGCTTGTTGTTAAATTCTGAGTAACCAAGTTAGCCATATCATTCTGTAACATTAAATCAAGACCTGGGTGGGAGGAAACTTCACGATGTTTTTCTTTTTTATAGGTACAGTAAAGAGAGGAACGGCCTGGAACATGGTATTACATTGTTTCCTTCAGAATAATCCTGTTAAGGGGATGTTGTGACCATCCCATGAAGGTCATAAGTCCCACCCAGGCCAGGTAAGTAGTGCTTTGAATGTAAGAAAGGAGTTTTAAGGATTTTTAGACAGTTTCTGGACTTAAACTTACAAATATACTTATGATATCTTAAATATAACTTTTGACTTCATAAGGAAAGCAATATGTGTAAAAATACAAAATCCAAAGAGCTGGGAAAAGGTAGAAACATTGGGCCCACCTATGGACAAGCACCTATGGCCCGTAGGTGGTGACGTAAGTGGCTAATTTTTGGGCCAAGTTTCTTATAAAAATCTGGGCTCACACCAACCCTAACCGAATCCTTATCTACCCCCTAGGGTATTTAAGCACCAAAACCGTCCCTTTGACCTTATTTAACCTTAAAATTTCTTCTTACCTCTCAAATTCAAATTACCTACTTCCCTACACTTCATAAAAGGTAAGAACGTGACTTGTTCTCGGTACCAATTTGCCTAGATGCACTAATTATGAATTCAAGCTAGGGTTTCACTTCATTTTTTCATATTTCACTTCCAATTCTTCAAATAAAAGGTAATATCCTTTTTACCTAATTGTACTATATTGTGAAAAACTAAAAATAAGTGAGCTCGTATGTTTATTTTTATGTAAAATATGTGGAAATCAACAAACTTATTTATAGGAGCCTTGAATTAACCTAAAAATCCTAAAGTTGTGCATTGTTCTAGAATTAAAATATATGATCATGCCTTAAACAAAATTGGAAAGTTGAAAAGGTAGAGAAAGCCTAAAACTTTTGCATTCTAGTTTGTATTGAAAATTTGATTCTAGTAGTATGTGTACATATTTAACATGTTTGGGATGATTAAAAGTTATAGTGATGTAAAATTGAGAAAAAATTTAAAGTTCTCAAATTTAGAGTTTTTCCTCAAATTTTGCAATCCCTCACTATCTTTCGAACACTAACACTTGGCATTTCAGGTACACATGCCACCAAAGGCTTCAAAGAAGAAGGTTAGACCTTCTAGGTGACGGGATGAGTCCTGTGAGAGCAGTGGATCTAGGGAAGAGTACCCGCTTATTAGGACCAGAGTGACGCAGATAGATCTTAGAAGTATAATGCACCTAAGAATACTATTAAGACAACCTTGGGTGTAACACTTGCAGAGCACTCACAGCGGGGTAGATTACTAACTTCTAGTAGGCCTAAAACTTAGCCACAATCCAGTATCCCAATACCTAGGCCGAGGATAAAGAAGGCTAGTACATTACCTTTGCATTCTCCCCATTCCAACGAGCGAGTAGAGGAGGAAGAGAATGATGGTAATAAAGAGGTGGAGTCTAAGCCATTTCCAGATGCTACTACACAAGACCCCTAGTCTAAGGAAAGGTCCCAAGATGAGTTTGAGGCAGCAGTTCAGGAGCAGTCATCAGCAGTACCCCAGTTTGAGAAGTGTATAGACCATACTTCATAGCAGGTGCCAACACCAGGTATAAAGCCACCAGCTCAAATAGATCAGGACTTCAACCCTGCATATATCTCGATTGAGCCTATAGATAAGGTTAACTCAATATAGTGTGTAGAGAGGTTATGGTTAGAGAGACAGACATGTGACTAAGATAAGTTAGCTTAAAAGGGCTATTTATGAGTAGAGATGGGTTGAGTTGTCAGGGTTTGCTAGAGCACCATCATTTTTGGCTGTGTTTAAAAGGTATTAGTTGAGGTGGATAACTAAGCCCCTAGGTTCATACAACCCAACATTGGTGTGGGTGTTCTATGTACCATGCTATAATATCTTAGATTATGCCTAGAAGTTGGAGGCATGCAAAGAAGCCACAATTAGAGTAGCTATTTGTAAGAGAGGTCATGGTCGATATTTCATCCTTGGCCATTCACCGAGTTCTTTTGGGCCCAGATTTTGAAGCACCTATATCTACAGCTGAGTATGATCACAAATTGATATTGGCATATGATAGATGCGCTAAGAAAAGGCTGAGCACATGAGTGAGAGGGTAGGTTTGAAGAGATAGATCACCAATTATACTGCACCAATTTCAGTAGATGACCCTTGAGTCGAGGGGCAAGGTGTGACTAAGAAATCAGCATTGAATTTCACCACAAAGTACTGTGGTTGTTAGTGTGTTATCATTTATGGCCAACTGCAATGGACAACTTACTTCTTGGGGATGGTGTAACTCTGATTATGATTATAGAGATTAGGTATGATATTGACTTCGAAGCCATCATCGGATATGAGATGCAAAAAAAGGCATTTGAGAGATAACCACACTGCTCCTCTTTTGCCTAGTATAGCTACTTTGTGATAAGGTTGGTATGCCAGATATTCCAGGAATTGATATGACAGCAGAGGAAACGGGCGTGGCTTGGACTAGTATGATCAAGGATCGAGAAAACCCGGTCCTTACACATAAGTCCCATATGCCTCCAATAATGATTCTGGCCTAGTCTGAGGGCCCATCAATGCATGCAGAGCCTACTACTAAATAGGGAGTAAATGTTGGTATTAGTATGAATTTTTAGATTGGGGAGAAGAGAAGGAACCCCAGGTACATCTACTTTAGTTCTCGCTTCTACTTCAAAGCTTGTCAGAACATCTGTAGTTCCCTGTCCCCCCTTTATTACAGCTTTTACATAAGGTAAGTTTTTGTATCATCTACATTTTTATAGAGCTTGGTAGATAGTCAGAGCGCTACCACCACTCAACTAGAGAATGTTGAGGTTGAGGTGGTATTATTGTATCGGCGGATCCAACCTTAGGTCCGAATGACACTAGAGGAAGTAGAGACTAGAATACCTGCTGTAAACAGGGCTGAGATATTAAAGTTTCAAGTTAAGGTGCATACCTGTATAAATGATTTTGAGGGTGGAGTGTCATCCTGATTCAGTAATATTGAGGCACCCGATCTAGGTGACATTAAAGAGGAGATGGCCACACTGCGGACTAAGATACACTCTTACTGAGAGAGAAATTTGGATATATCCCAAGTTATACCTCCATTTGTTCAGTCAACACCTTTATGTGGACCTTGATGCTTTGACTTGCTCGCGGAGGAGGATACAGTCCCTAGATTTGGGACCAAGAGATGTAGATAAAAGATCTTGGAGGTTCCTGACATGCTATTTGACTAGGTCTAAGATAGGCAACATTTTATTCAAGGGAGATTGCCTTTGCTTATAGGTAGAGGCATGTCGAGATAGCTGTGGTTTCATCCTCTGGTAGTGCATCGCCACCACCATTGCCTCCCCCAATCAACATAGCCCCGGACAAGGATGATCATGACATGGATGTCTAGTGTATCCCAGGTATGTCCCCATTCCATCATTTTACATTATTTTCACTCATTAGGGACAATTCATATCTTTTAGTTGGGGGTAGGATATACCATAACTGCCCCAGGTTTTTATTGTCGTACTTCTTTTCCTGTTGGCCGAGATATCATTATAGAACCATTATGTTTAGCTTAATTCTATGTCATATTGTGTTTTGTTTCATACTGCGTTGTTTTCGTGTAATTAGGATATTTTTGAGTATTACCCCTTCAAAAAAAATTAGAACTGTGTGATTTGTGTATATGTGTGACCCTTGTAAATCTCGTTATGGCATTAAAATTAGGGACATGATAATCATTGTGTACAATTGCATGAACCGGATAGGTAGTAGCCTATGATGTGACCTTATTTCCCTTTGTTTGTTGAATCCCGAACTTGTCTAGTTAGTCTTGCCTAGGTTGTAGGTGATAAGTGCTGAATTTAATACTCATTAGCACTCAATTTTCATGCACATTACCATGTTTTGAATGAATAAGTGAGACAAATATGTGATTAAATGCACTAGTATCCAAATTTTGCAGGCACATAGGTAATGGGATGATAATATCTGGATGCGAGCTGAAAAAGATCAAAAGAAGGAAAGAAGTACAGTTTGAAGACCTGGAGCAGAACATAGCCTCAACTACTGATATCACGGTCTGAGGACTGTGATCACTGACAGTCAATCAGGTCAGTATATCACGATCGTGTGGTTCTGACCGCGGTCATTGTAGCTAAAAACGCGGACAACTCCCGTGATCGCAGCCTAGCAGAAAATGCAGCCCAAGGAAAGAAACGTAAATGCACTCAGCTGATCCCAAATATCATCATATAGAATCAAACTCTATTTCTTTAGGAATTATTAAATCCATACTCCCAAATTATTGGAACTTTGTCACCTCCTTAGTTTTCATTTTTTGGAGGACAATTATTATATTAATTTTGGGTAAAAAATACAGTTGAGTAGCTTCGAAGTGAAGGATTAGCTAGCACCCATTGAAGATTTTTTGAAGTTTAAAGTTTGAAGTAACATTTACTTAGTCTGTCATAAATCTAATCAATAGAGATCATTGGGTATATCTTTCTTATTACAAGGATGTGTAACTAGTTCTTCCTCTTAGGATTATGTTGAAATAGGGTGCATTTATTTGTGGGTTGTTATTCACTTGTGTATATGCTAGTTTGTTGGTGATGGATTCTACTATTTCTTGAGTAAATTAGTTTGGATTTGTGGGTGAAAGCCCCAAATATCCAAATGGGTTTGTAGGTGAAAATCCCAAGCTCTTGAGATCTCAAACCATCCTTGAAAGAGGGATTTGGGTGAACTTTAGGAACCCTCATCATCCTTGAAAAAAGGATGTGGGAACCAAGGTGATAATACACAGTTTATGGACCAAGTTTTCTAATATTCACTATCTTAGATATAAGAGTGATGGTAAGGTTGACTATCCCCTGGGTACCATCCTAGAAATAGGGGTGCCTAATTGAGGTATCGGGTGGCTTTAATTGACACATTCGTTAGGTACTTGAAAGTGTAAATGAGTGACATCTTTGAGACTATGTTGACAAACTAGTCTTAAAGACTTTCAACCTAGCCTACAAAATCAACAATGATTAGAGTTTGCACCGAATCATCATGCTCCCATGTATAACTTGCCCCTAGGAAAGTATAATCCCAAGATTGGTGCTTAATTAAGTATACTCTAATTATTTGTAGCCCCGAATAATTCCTTTAAAAGTCCGTAAATAACCTTTAGTGTTGATACTCTCACAAACTGCCCATTTTTACATATTTGTATTTTAGGTTTGAATTTAGCAAATTTCTTTTATTTTGAGCTAATTCTATTGCCACTCACATTGTTGCTTATGGATTCGACCTCGGCTCAAAGTTGGGTAAATATATTGGCGATGAATGCCTTGCACTTAAATTGACATGTAAGTTGAGTTTTATCAGTACAATAGTTCGATAGGAAAGGATCACAGGCTATTTTTTATTCTAGTCCACTTTTAGCCTAAATAACCTTCCATCTGTGAATAAGTATCCCTTGATCCCTATTTTTGAGCCTTATAACCTATTTTTTTCTGGTTACACCTTTCACCTTCTCATTTATGTTACATTAAACCTATTCTGGTCTTAGTCCTCCTTGGACACTAAGCACCTTAACTCAGGCAAATTGCCTAAGTTGAGGGTGGCTATCATGGAGGTGCATAATGTAAAGTAGGTATGAAGAAGGGTAAAATAAGAGAAAAGAAAGTAGGGCTGGGTGTGGTAGAAAATAAAAAAAATAAAATAAAAGAAAAATGTGAAAAAGAAAAAGAAGGAATAAAATAAACCACACCCAATATGAATGTGCAATAAAAGAATAAAAAGGGAGAAAAACGGTGGAATAAAAGAAACTGGTGGATAACTGGACCACAAAGTAAGTGTAGTGTCAAGGAGTCTTAGTCACTAAATATATTCATATGTAGCATACCATCCCCTAAGCCTACATTACAAGCCAAGTCCTATAGTATTTTAACTTGACTATCTGAAAGCTTAGGTAAAGAAAATAAGGGCAAGCCTATAGTTTTCGATGCACATTGGTGGAACTTTTATTGTGAGTGTAAGTGTCTCTTTACCATTCCATCCATTACATACATGATTTTATATAAGTGAGTGGGACTTTCTTGTTGTGAGGGCACATGAACTGTATTGCTAAGCTTCTTACTTGTCTGGGTAGTTCAACTTGTATATTTGCAAGGTTTTCTGTTGCTAATGTAATTGCCATATCTTGATTCCCTTGTGTATAGTTGTTGTACTTCTTGTATACAGATAATTGGTTTTGAATTATTCAAATAGGAGGGGGTAATGTGTTTGAGCTTAAAGTAATGATTGAATGACTGCCTTGGATAGCTTAGATTCTCCTAGTTAAGTGTCATGTTTTTGTTTTGTATTGTTGTGTTTCGTAAGGATATGCAAACATTCTAAGTTGATAGTGTTGATATGCTATGGATTTATAGCAAATTTGATGCTTAAAACAATGAAAGTTTCTTAGGTTGTTTTGTGATATCTGACGTATTTTAGGTACATTTTGCAGGAAATTAGGTTTTGGAAGCTAAACTGAAGAAAAAGATAAAAATTGAAGTTTTTTGCTATTTACCGATGCATTTGTGGGTATAAGTGCCACTTACCAGGTGCTAATGACCAAAGTAGGTGTCTGAACATGAAGTCCAGAGGCTCAAAAGCAGGAAAAAGAAGACCATGTCACTTACCAAGGGCATCTACGGCCGTAGGATCCACGTAACACTTACCGAGTATAGGTGACCAAAGTAAGTATACAGACTTTGATATTTATTTAATTATTACTATGATATAGTGTGAATGTCTTCAGTTATGAATTCTTTTCTTTGTTTCACAATAATGAAAGCTACAAATTGATGAAGTAGGGGAAGTGAGAAATTGTTCTAAACTAGTAGTCTTTCATGTATTGTATTATCTTCCGTTTAATAGATGTCTTAGCGGTTGCAAACATTATGATGCCACCTAAAATATCAATACTTGATCCATAAGAGGAGTAGTTACTAGGAAAATATAATCACAATAGTAATTTGAGGATTAATTATCAATCTAGTATAATCAGTATCATCTATGTGAGATGGTTATCTATTATCTAATAATTGGACACTCAAAAAGTAATAGTTAACTGGGATCTAGGAGAAGGGTTAGTAATGCCACATCCTGAGACTCACAATCTAAAGGGTAAAATCCATCAATAAGTCTACAAAATAGTTGACGGTATATAACTTATCTGATTTTGCATGCAAGATATTGGGTTGGTTCAACAATGCATGATTAACCTATAGATTTGAGCAGCCAGGGGTAACACAATCCTAGTGTTTATCTCCGACTGATTACAACCAAAGTTAAGTTCTTCTACTTGTACAAGATTACAACTAAAAACATCCCATTTACTTTTTGTTTTGCTCGTTAAGTTCAGCAAGCTAGAGATACATATCCACGTCTTCCTTGTGGGTTCAACCCCAACCTAGTAAGGTTACATTACTTAACAATGACTCTTTTATCCTTTAGTTGGAGGTGTAGTTTGGGCGTTATTCACTTATGTTTCATAGCATAAGTCTAATCCATGAGTTCTATGATTAACCTAAGTTTAAGGTACTAAGTTCATGCCATGTAAGTCATGTCGTATCGAAAATCATGTAATGTCTACTAAACCATAGGATTTCATGTTAACAATGATGATTAAAACGTGTTATATGATTCAACATTTGGACAATATGATAAATATGCCAACAAGGTTAGAAATTAAATAATAATTCATAAATAAATTCGTTTAAGAGCATGAAATTCAAGATCATGGGAATTGGGTTTGAACCCTAGTTGGTAACTCTTAAATTTGTTAAAGAAAAAAATATTTGTTGGCACAGAGATGAAAGAAAATCCTTATTAAACCCCATATACATGTACCAGAGGATTTATTGGAGGAATGTTTGAGTTTAGGGCTTTGGAAGTTGAATTTCTAAGAGAAACCCTTACTTTTATTTTCTTTATAGTTCAGAGGAGAATAAGAGCTTCTAAAATATTTTTCTAAGTGTTGTGGACTACTTTTGAGATTAAGATGGGTTTGGAGAAGTTACATGTGGGTATAAGGACACAATTGTCCTTAAGATGGGTTTGGAGAGGCTACTTACCTGGGAACCTACGGCTCGTAGGTTCCACTTAGTGGGCATTGGTGTCAGAAAGGTGAAGTCTAGAGGCTCAAAATCTTGAAAAAAGACCCTGTCACTGACGAAGGGAACCTACGGCCTGTAGGTGCCACCTATAGTCTTAGGTGAGAGTAGGTTGTAGAAGAGCCACATCTAGAGAGTTTTCAAAAGAAATTTGAGGCCAGGTCACCTACTGAGGACCACCTATTATCCGTAGGTGCCACATATCGCCCGTATATGTCTTAGTAGGTGACCACCGACTTCAGTTTCCATTTTTATTTGGGATTTGTTTTTTAGGGTTTCCTTGCATTCTACAAATACCCTTTTCATGTTTTTAGCTAGTTTACAAACTTTTTATACTTACAAACCTATATTTGATTCTAGGATCCGATTTTGATCTTGAGGTTGGTTCTATATTTATTTTTTCACTACTCAGTTAAAGACTTTTGGTTTTATTCATTGATTATTATGATATTATTTGAATGCTTTCAATTATGAATTCCTTTAATTGTTTCACAATTATGAGTGGCTAATTCCCTTAGCTAGGGTTGTGGGAACGCTGGCTAAATAACAAAGTAGGGGAATGTTCAATCCTTCTAAATAGTTGTTGTTGCATGCATTGTGGTTTTCTTCATACGTATTTCTTTCTTAACGGTTGGAAACCTTAGGATCCAACCTGTATTCACCACCAACCCGAAAGGGAAGTAGAGATTGGAAAAAGAAGATAACAATTGTAATTTGAGGTTCATTACTGAAATAAGCTTACCTGTATTATCTACTTAAGATATTAATTTACATCTAATCAACTTGAGACCGAGAGGAGATAGTGGAAACTAGGATCCAAGGTAAGTGTTGATAAGGCGGTGCTCTGGGACCAAAAGGAGATGATAGAAATTTTCAAAATGGTTCAAAAAGGTGGTGGGTGATACCTAACTTACCAGATTCTACATGCATAGTAGTTTGATAGTTGGATTGAATGCAAAAAGCCTATAGAGTTAGCAACTAGGGGGAGAACAGTCTTATTGTTTGTTTTTGACTGATTACAACCAAAGTTGAGCTTTTGTTACTTGTTTGAGATTACAACAAAAAAACCCATTCACTTTAGCAAACTAGAGAAACAAATCAACTTATTTTTTATGGGTTCGTCCCCAACTTGAGTTGGGTTACTTTACTTGACAACGATCGTTTTGTCTTCTTTTAGAAGTGTATAATTTTGGGCATTGATCACAAGTATATGTTTATACTTGGTCTTGCATTCAGTTTATATGTTCTTGCATTTATGCTCAGTTTATACTAGTTAGCTTCCCATATTATATGCTCTGTACATTCAAAATACTGATTGCGTACTTTTCTGTGCTATATACTCATAATATAGGTTCAGACACTCGGTATCTAAATCGCCCTTAGCTCATGTCAGTACACTACCAAAAAGAGGTCAAATTGCGGGGGTTAATTTTGCTATTTGCAGGGGTTTTGTGCGGGTTCTCAAAACCCCTAGAATAGAGCCTTCTCAAACGAGTTGCGGCAATTTTTTTCAACCCCCATAATTAATTTGCAGGGGTTATTTTGCGGTAGTTATGACCCCCGTAATTAATTTGTGGAGGTTATTGACCCCATTATACTAAATTTAATTTTTTTATAATAATTTTTTATTTAAAACTTGCAGGAGTTAAAACCTCCGCAATTGTTTTTTTAAAATTAGTAGGACCCATCAATTTTTAATAACTAATTAAAGATTCTAATTTTAACTCAAATTTAATTGTTCCTTTAGGCATAACCTACAATTCAATATTTGTTCAATTCATATATCATTAACACAACCTGACTACTTGTACATTATAATCGATAAACATATTAAAAACACATTGAACATTAAACTTCAAAATTTAATTTTCAACATTATCATCTTCAAACTCCAAATTTTCAATATTAACTATATCTTCAAACTCCAAAATCAAATCTAAACATAAAAGCTTCAATATTCTAAGATTCACTCCAACCACACAATTACATCATTATAATTAAATATCCAAGATAATTTACAAAAAAATCAACGACTGTCATTAGGATCGCTATCATCACGTAATCTCCTTGCATCCATGGATGAAATGGACCCACTAGCCACATCATTTGGCTACATAAAAATGCAAAGTATAAAAATCAATCAGATAAACTTTTCGTCCTTATTATAAACATCTACATTATCAATGATAAAAATAAAGATAAAAAGAACACATTATAGTAGTACAAAATTTAGAACTGAATTTGTAACATTACAACAGTAATTAGAATTGACAATAACTTAAAGGAGCTGTAATTGAAATCTACCACCAAATACATTTGGCTAATAACGAATACACCTAAGAGGAATATAAATCAAAGTACACAAACTGATATTGCTAACACTGTCCAACTCAAAAGTACCTCAAAAGGCAGAGAAGAATAACTAATAAATATAGGTAAATGCTTAATCCCATATATAAGGATCACATCATTTCTTATAAGCAACGGAGAAGGAATCTATAATCAGGACTTTGTCATACATGATCAAAAATTATGGAAGCTTCTTATAATCCTATACAGAGAAGACTATATGGGAAATATGGAAGAACAGATATAGAATTACATGCATATGAGAGCAAGAAGAGGTTACCTTAAAGTTCTGAGGGGCGGAAGCCACCATTCCACATAAAATACCGCTCGGCAAGGGTTTTCCACATCCCTAACAAGACATGGAAATGTCCGCCTTTGCTGCATTTTCTTTCAACTTGAAGACCGCATCGAAATATGCAGTGACATTATTCACAATACTATGCAGATCAAGGTTACTTGCATGAGAATT
Organism: Capsicum annuum; assembly: GCF_002878395.1. Taxonomy (NCBI): domain Eukaryota; kingdom Viridiplantae; phylum Streptophyta; class Magnoliopsida; order Solanales; family Solanaceae; genus Capsicum; species Capsicum annuum. The sequence goes on along the minus strand of NC_061117.1, from coordinate 87,550,213 downwards.
GACAGCATTCCTCAACTCATTGATATGCTTGTTCTGTTCTTCTAACCATCGACTATATTCTGCATCAAATTCTAAGGTCCATGCAAAACGATAGAATCTGAAACGTTATCTTAGCACGAGGAAACAACTGTTTGAGTGCAACCAGAAACTAGACAAGTGGTTGAACATTATCTTATTAAAATAAGCCAGCCTAGTACAAAAAAGTGCTATATTAAACTAAATGCATAAAGCAAAAAAGTGCTATATTAAACTGAATGCATAAAGCAACAACTGACTCATTCATTATCTTTATCATAACAACCATCACAAGTTTGAGAATCTATGTTGCTCAAACTCTTCAAAAATGTCAATGGGTGCGTGTCGGATCCTCAAAAAATAATGTACTTTTGAAGGTTCCGACACTGGTGTGCCAACATTTTTGGAGAGTCAGAGCAATTTAGGTGATAATTATGAATATCAACCAAGTCCATTCACCTTGAGGACCTACTGGAAGCTGCCGTTAACTTTGTTCCTCAATTTCAAACGTAATGCCATCCACAGCGTATTGAATGCAGATGGATTTCCCAAGTTATCTCATTCACTAGGCTCTGTTAATGAGGTAAAATCAAGAAAATTGAAGCTCTACTATCCTCTTCAAGTAGGACAAACACATTATTTCAGTCGCAATTGCTTCCTAATCACAAACCACATAACACAAACAATATATGAGAGATGAACTATTCCAGGAAAAGCTAAAAAGTTCATAGTGGACTACTTTAAGATAGAGAGAGCCATCATGTATGAGTATCTGTTTGATAGCAATATGGTAGACACTTTACTTTCTAGTGAAACCAACTATTCTAATTCCATCCAAGTTTCCTAGAGGTTAGAACTACCCAAATCATATCACTGTCACCTACAAGAAGCACATCTAGATGATCTTAATGATATTATATACAATAAAGAGTATTGGCAGACTTTAGCTATTACACTAACATGAAATAATAACCCAATCCTAGCTCAATTTAGTGTCAAGATGTGATACTTCCTCAATAGATCTAGAAGAAACCCAGCAAGTTTCTTATTTGTTGAAATGAAAAAGAAAGTTAGGCACACAGGTTCAATGAGTAGAAAATGGCATACCACTAGCGTCCACTCTGTTTGATTGATCTCCCATGTTTGATATGTACTTTCCCTTCAGTTGGACAAGAACCCAAAATAAGACAAGATTGCGGTACCTCCTCAAGTGGTCCTCTCAAAAGCACATGAAAGAAAGAAGCCAATACCTGTTGATATGCTCACTGAAGGTCATGTTCCAAATATGATAAATTTAGCCAGCTATTCTCCAGCTGTTGAACATATGCCTACAGCATAGGAAAGTACTAAATTATACATTTAAGGAAAAATGAATTAAGTTTGGATATCTGTTATGCCTTTTAGATATTTTCTAATCAGTCATACTCTCCTAAGAGTCTCCAAGCAGTTAATGTATAGATTGCTACATAGAGATCCCAAAAGCAGGTTAGAATCCCGCGAAGGAGCAAATAAGATCAAACAGCATCCATTCTTTCGGGGTGTGAATTGGGCATTCTTCCCTTCTATTAGTTTTTGAACTTATCAAACATTGAAGTATATATAAGATGAAAATTTTCCACTAAACTCAGGAGAAATAAAAAGCATAATGTACTCAGTACATTTCATATTATTAAATTTGACTATTACTAAAAGTAGTTAGTGATAAAACTCTATTGATGTGTGAAAATGGACAAATAAATTGAAACAACTACTATTAGTATTGGGTCAAGTAAAATGAAACTTGAGGGAGTACATAATAGTTTCTAGACTGCCGCTTTAAACAACAAGAATGACTACACCTTCATTATGAACAAATTGGGATCAACTATGTAAATACTTACTAATATTAGTATAGGGCCATATAAAATGAAATGAGGGAGTAAATAATAGCTGCTAGACAGCCACTTTAAATAACACGAATAACTATGCCTCCTTTCTGAACAAGATGACAGAAACTTTCCTGCATCATATAACATGTTGTGACACTCACTTAAGAACAGAGATCGATATTAAAGGAATAGGCCAAAACAGAAAAGACAAAGATGGCTCTATTTGGTATTAGATAGAGAAGTGTTTTAAAATTTGGAAGGCAAAGGAGAAAGAGCAAGAAAAATGTGTCAATAACTCAAAAAAGTTGGAAAAGGAAGAAAGCCATAAATAAAATAACAATTGGCACCAAAATTTTCTATTAGCGAGTATCCGAGAAGTAAATTACATTTTCATGTTCAAGCTGTAAAGGAGATTCAGGAGTGGGAGAAAACATTGCTCAGCTCTCAGCTCAAGTGGCTCAGGGGATTTTTTTTTTTTGACTTTTACCACCAGTTGTATGGAGCGGAGTGTTGGCCAGTTAAGAACTTCCACATCCAAAAGATGAGGGTGGCAGAAATGCGGATGTTGCGCTGGATGTGTGGGCTGACTAGAGGGGATAGAGTTCGGAATGAAAACATCCGGGAGAAGGTTGGTGTGACACCAGTGGAGTGCAAGATGCGGGAAGCCCGATTGAGATGGTTCGGACACGTGAAGAGGAGGGGCGTGGATGCCCCGGTCCGTAGGTGTGAGAGGCTAGCGTTGAATGGTTTTAAGCGGGGTAGGGGTAGGCCGAAGAAATACTGGGGTGAGGTGATTAGGCGAGACATGGAGCAGTTACAGCTCACCGAGGACATGACCCTAGATAGGAAGGTCTGGAGGACGCGAATCAGGGCAGTGGACTAGGGCCAGTCTGAGTCGCTAGTATAGGGAACTACTTGGTGGGGGTTTATTTCTGTTAGGAGTCCGTGTCCCATGTTTTATTATGAAGCTGTGTGCTTTCCTCTGTTTTATATTACTTATGGGTGCCGTATTTATGTTATGTAATCTTGTAACCTTGTAACCTTGTGCTGTGCATTACTATGTGTTTGTGTGGTACCGCGTGTCTCGAGCCGGGGGTCTATCGGAAACAGCCTTTCTACTTCTTCAGAGGTAGAGGTATGGACTGCGTACATCCTACCCCCCCCAAACCCCACCAGGTGGGAATGCACTGGGTTTGTTGTTGACTTTTACCACCAGTGCCAGCTTTTTCGGCCTTGCCCGTGTCAACTAGAAAATAACAAAATCTCAAAGAACATAACCAAAATCATAAAGAACACCATAATTCACACTTCACATGGAACATGTGAAAGTTTTAACCTTTGAAAGATGGTATATCAGCTTTTGCATTCAATTTTGTAGAATTGGTATCGAGCGATACTAATCAAGGCTATATATTGAGCAGCATCAATATCATTCAAGGAGAAGATTTCATAAGAATGATTGAATAACACATATTAAAAACAAAAACTTTTTTTCCTTATTCTTTGTTTAAAACGGTGAAGTGAAATCCATAAGATACCAGTAAACAACCTAACCTTCAGTGACCTATCATCCTCCCCTTTGGATGCTACAGAAAAGAAGTCAAGATGTTTGTGCTTCAAGACCAAAGAGATCAAAGATACATTGGAAGATTCAAAAATGTAAGGATTTTTCGAGTCAACGTACGAAATTAACTATAAGCAAAATACCGATCTTTCCACTGCACATTGACTTTTTAAAAAGGAATTACGAAAAAAGAGTTAATGAATCATAACAGTTAAAATAATGGACATTCACAACACAACTATCATACATGAATAAAAGAACCAGGTATATACTAATTTTCTTGAACCATATACTCAAGCCTTATATCATTTTATTATCCGAATTAATTATAATAATAATAATGAGAGGAAAAATAAAAAACTAGGAATGGATGACCTGGGAATTGGATGTTCTGGTAGAAACTAGAAACAAATCACAAAGTTTTCCTTCTATAACTGTTTTAGCACACAGCTACTAAGAAATTCACTTAGCAGATTCAGTCAAAATAAAATTAGAACACATCTATAAAATAGGTAGATTTTTAGTCTTTTGTAATCTCGATAAGCTAAGAATTCGACCAATCTCAACAAGGTCTGAAGAAAATGGATCTGCGTAGTTCGAGCAATCTTGTTAAACCATTGTAGGTTTTTTGGGGAAAACTGAGAGAAATGGTTTTTTTAGGGGGGGAAATGAGGAAAAAAATATTTGGCCAATTAAAAGAAAGGAAGGAATATGAAATTGGGTCGCTGAATATTTTTAAATAGATAGCAGGGTTAAAACCCCGCAAATTTAAAACTTTTAGCGGCAGTTTATTGCACCTCCGCATTTAATATATTTTGCAGGGGTTAAAAGACCCACACAAATAAACTCTCGCAATTAAACTTGTTTTTTGTAGTGGTACTATCAACTGCATATTGGTGAGTTCTCATCATTCGAGGACAAGTATCAGTTATTTATTTCTATTTTTCTTTTATTTCATTCAGTTGGAGTTAGTTGGGGGCTTGTCCCAATAACTCATTATGATTTAGAGGCTTTCAAAAAGTTAGTCATGTCTTTAGTTTGTTGATTATTTCAAACTATATTAGTACTGATCCCACTAACAGTTATTATAAGCTTATTTTCAGATTAGCTTCTGCCTAGTATTTTAATATTTCCTTAGTATCCCCAATATATGTCAGGCCATGGGTTAGCTTGGGGTTAATTGTGACTTTAAGCACCGTATTATGACTAAAGGCTAGCCTTGGGTCATGAAAGAACTGGTACTTTGACCAAGTGACTATCAACAAACAAGTTACCATATTTTTTGAGAACCTCTACCAGTCAGAACAAGGAAGCTCCAAAATCCAACATTCTTATCTCCCCAACTCAAGCCTCGTACTATAATCCAAAGCTAACCTCTTTGAACCCCCCCCCCCCCCCCCTCTTGAAATAAAGATTTCCATAGCTCTCAAGTCTTTCCTGCCCCTCAAATCACCTGGGCCAGGTGGACTCATCCACTTTTCTATCAAAAATTTTAGGGGAAAGTGGGCCCAAAAACCATTGATTTTTGAAAATTATTCTTTAATAATTGTACTATGATCCATTCTGAAGAACTTCAGACCTCTTGGCCTATGTAACACTTCATACAGGCTTGTGAAAAAATCATTGGCAATAAGATTAAGTCCTATCTATCAAATATCATTTGCCCTACCCAAATCAGCTTCCTTTTTTGGTAAAAGAGAATCATACAACACTGACATGACCTAAACTACGGCCTAGTCATGTCCGGTATCTCAAGTCCAATCAGGACTGAAGACCACTCCCAATACCCAAACTATTAACCGCCCTACACTACATGTCTGGTGAATTTCGAACATAAATCAAGATAAGACAATATTAAATTAAAGACATGATAATAAGTCTAAAATCAAAAAAGAAAGTTGCAACCAATTAACGATCCAATACCAATCTTAATTTCAAACCAATACAATGTTAATACTACTACCGACACCGCCCATGCCCATAGTAGTCTAACAAAACCTTTAACCAGAATCAAAGGATATCTTGTCGGTTCATGACTCCAACAATATCTAAAAACCAATCAAAAGAATAATAATAACATAAAGAAGTCCATAGCATAAAATGGAGTCTTCCAGAGTATGGAGCTCATCACTTGAGTCAGACTCAATAGTTGTCCCTGAATAACCAAGTCACTGAGCAGGAGGAGTGGTAGTATGGCCGGTTCCTGTATCACGTAGGGATACAGTGCTCAAAGATGGTTAGTGGGGTGAACGCTTGCATGTAACTCAAGGATAAAGATAAAGTAATGCCATTAATCTAAACCAAGTCAAACCAATGCACATAAACCATATGCAAATACATATATACATAAATATCATGTCGGGATTGGGAACAAGGTTTAGTATGTATTTTAAAACCTTAACCTGGATTTTGTAACTTTACCATCATAAATCCGCCCATGGCCTATATGGGTGTAATGTTACCCCCTGAACGGGCCCCAGTACATGTAGCTGCACGAACAAGAGATATCATAGATGGTTGGGGATTCCCGTGTGCCTTTCACCTTCCATGATACATATATAGAAGTATAGAGTTGGGGTATTCCCATGTACCCCACAAGCATATGTTTACCAAGTCCAACACTTGTGTCAGCAAACATGAGTTTCAAGTGTTCGTCCTTTAGAATCGCACCTTCACGGCTAGCTATCACGATCCCCATTATTGCCCAATTAAGACATTTAGCATACTACCAAAGCACCAATTCCAGGAGTCAATTATTGAGGCATTATTCAGTGATATCGTCATACCGACTATAGCTTGCAAGCAATGTCATTGGCCAACACTTAAGGAATTCCCTTGTACTCAGTAGACTCTATTATTAGAATCACTTGGGGGATTCCTGTGTACCCCATAAGGTTTTCAAAACCATCTGCAATGATTTAATCATTTATACCATGCATTAGTTTCAAGAAATAAGTCAAACAAGCAATTTAGGGATACCATTGTACCCTTAATTCAAATTCCCACGTTTCTCATAATTACAAACTAGTTTTACAATACAAGGTTGGGGTCATCACCATTTCAAAATCAAAAGTTTAGAAAAAGTTGCCAATATCAAGTTCCACCACCATACCCATGCACCCATAAGTTCAAAACCATGTTTAAATCATAGAAAACCATAATAAAATCATGGGAAACATTATTCAACATTATGCATTCAAAGACCCCCAACATTTATTTCAAAACCACAATAATACCATGAAAGCCATACATTAAAACATGTGATTTAAGTAAAATAACAATGATGGAGGAGTAAAATTCCTAACATACCAAGTAATTTAAAAGAGATTGCACCCTATGAACCCTAGATGACCAAATTCTTTAAAACCCTAGCCTTAGCTTGAACAAAGAGTTTTGAGAGAGAATTTACGAGTGTTTTATTAGGAATGATATATTTATGAAGTCCCAAGAAAGGTTTTAATTTGTGGTACCAAAGGGACTTAAAATGGGAAATGTCTAGAATACCCTCAGTTTAAAAGTTGTAAAAAATCATCTTTGGTTATGAGTCAACCCATTGACTCGCAACCACATCATATGACTCGTAGCCTTAAGTCGTATCCTAGATAATGAGTTTGACACCAATACATTGTCAACCTTACTACTCCATGATCCCACTTGTAACCTGACCCAACGACTTATATGGTCTAGTCGTAACCAATGAAGTACCTACGTATGTCAGACACTAAACAACCTACGACTTTACCTCACAACTCGTAAACTATCCTCATGGCCCCTAGTGAGCCACTCATACTCAAAGTAAAGTCAAGCTACTAAGTTACTGATTTGGTTATGGTTTATCGTAATGACTCATCACTACTCTTAACGACTCATATCACTAAGTCATAACCAAGACAGAAAATCTAATCATCATCCATTGGACACCCTATGACTAGGGTCACCTAACCTATTATGACACTATACGACTCGTATGGTCATGTCATAATCAAGGCAGTGAGCTCAAAGCTCAGGAAATTTCCAAGGGCCAAAAATCCGAGGTGTTTGGATTCTCCCCTACTTGGATCATTCATCTCTAAATGATGGGAAAAGGCAGTGACTAGCACAATTAAAACCCCAATATCTCTACTTTTAGGTTTCAGACAAAAAACAGATTACTAAGGAATTTATAACTCTCCTTTAACAAAGAAAGAAAACAAAGATGCTAAGAAAAACACATACCTTAAGCATAATTTTCCAGAATGAGGAATAGGAATGAATACTCGAACTTCGTGTCCTCTTTAGCTTCCCAAGTAACCTCTTCAAACTTGTTGTTCGTCCATATAACCTTTACTAAAGCTACATCATTAATCCATAATCGACAAACTTGCCAATCTAGAATCTCAATAGGGACTTCCTCATACGACAAGGAATGCAAAATACCAATATCCTTGATTAGCATAATTTGTGATGAATCACCCACACACTTTCTCAACATAGATACATAGAACTTCGGGTGAATGAAACTCAAACTATAGGGAAACTCCAATATATATGCGACTTTACCAACACTCTTCAATATAAAATACAGAATGACATATCAGGGACTGAGCTTCCTTTTCTTACCAAATCACCACACTTCTTTCATAGGAGACAACATCAAGAACACCCTATCCCCAACCTCAAACTCTAACTTCTTATGACTCACGTTTGCATCGGACCTCTAGCAACTTTGGGCAGCTTTGATCATATCCCGAATCACCTTCACCTTTTTCTTGGCTTGGTGAACTAAATCGAGCTAAACATTTTTGCGTCACTAATCTCGAATGACTCAATAGAAGATCTGCACCTCCTACCATACAAGTCCTTAAACGGAGCTATCCCAATGCTAGAGTGGTAGCTATTATTACACACTAACTCTAAAAGAGGCAAATGTTCAACCCAACTACCACCACATTTTATCATGCAAGCTCGAGGCATATCTTCCAAGGTCTGAATAGTGCTTTCTACGTACCCATCTGATTTTGGGTAGAAAGTCATACTAAGACATACCTTAGTCCTCAAACCTCTCTGAAATGACCGCCAAAAGTGTGATGAAAACTGAGCACCATGATCCAACATGATAGAAATAGGCGCCCATGCAAATTTACAATTTCTTCATAAGTGATATATGAGCCCATGCTAACACATTACAACTTTTTACTCTAAATAATTGAAAATTCTTGAGCAACCTTAGTTGTTTTTGATTAGTTTACTTTTAGTTTGTAGCAAAAGTAGAGAAGAGGGGGAAACACTAATAAAGGAAGCAAAAAGACTAAAATGAAAAGAAGATAAAGAGCTAAGTGTGGCTGACGACATCCATGACATGTCATCAGCCTGGTGATAGGCTGTCACGGGTGCCGTCAACACTAAAAAAATGGGAGTTGCAAGAAGCTTTGTTACGACCTTCATGACACGCCTTTAAGATCCTGATAGGACGTCACCGTCGTTGTTAACCTTAGGCAGCCGAAGCTAAAATTGTAGAGACGTTGACGACGTCCATGATAGGCTGTCAAGATCATGATAGGCCGTCATAGGCACCGTCGTCTATTTCAAAAAAGTCTAAGACTTTTAATTTTATTTTCTTATTTAGGATTTACTATTTTAAAGCCTTGTTTTAGGGTTTTTATAAATATGAAATTATCGAGCTATCCATCTATCCATTGACTTATTGATAATATACAATTTTTTCTCTCTCTCTCTAAGAACAATATTTTAGAGTTTTGCCTTGTGATTCAATTACAAGAATACTTTTGATTTTCTTCATTCTTGTAAGTTAATCTTTCTAGTTATGAATTCAAATTGTGTACTTATTTCTTGCATCATGAGTAACTAAATACTCTTAACTTGGATTATGGAATCTAGGGTTAGGACATGATAAGGTGTTAAATGCTCAAGATTTAAGAGGTGTTAGGATTTTTTGGTAATTCTGAGATTATAGTTAAAGTCTGCTGGTTGATTAACCTGAGGTAAAATCTAGACAGTGAGTAGCGATTCCTTAAGTCTGAGAGGATTAGGAAATTAGATGCTTGAATAGGTCAAGAGACATTCGAGTAGATCATCGATAAAGATAGCTTGTCATCATAACCACCGTGAGAATCTTGAGTCACCTTTAGCATCTGCCATGTACCATAAGCCCTAGTGAACATAATTTTGGTTATTTCATAAGCTGTTCATTTACAAACACTAAAATTAAAGTGAACAAAAAATTATTTGTTAATCCCCAAAACCCCCATTTTATCTTTTTATATCATTTGTTTGAATTTAACTTCTAGTTTTAGTTTCAAACTAGTTTAATCGCCACTCACATTGTTCCCTGTGGGATTCAACCCCAACCTAGTTGGGTTTTATATTAACAACGATCTTTTACACCCATTCAAGAGTGTAATTTGAGCGTTATCAAAAATGGCACCGTTGTCGGGGAATAATTTGGCGTATTGAGTTGTTTCGAAATTTTAGCCTAGTAGCTTGAATTCAAATTTGTAAATATTTTCTTTTAGTTTTATTTTATTTCTTATGTTAGGTAGATTTTTATTTTAGTTTACTGGCATCGTGGAATGAACATAAGCTTGGTGGTTGGAAATCTTATCTTGATGATCCATGTCCATATTGTGATGGACCTCACTTTTAGTAAGATTGTAGATATGCTCTCCGGAGGGAGATGTGTGCACCATCTCCATCCTACCAGGATTATGATTGTTCTTTATGTGGTGGTCGAGATGGACATTGGAGTGATTGACTAAATGCCCCCTCCCCCTATTGCACTAACCTAAATTTTAGTTCTTCATATGAGTTTGATAGGTCTTATGGTCAAGAAAAGAAAGAATGAAGCACCGATAAGAATGGCATTAAAGCTATGTTTCAATGAATGTTGGATCTCCAGAAAGAAACATATGATATCTTATGTGATATGCGTTAAGACATAAAGCCAATCATTCATAAGGAGATGTATGTAGAGGTCAATTATTCAAACCATTCTTCTATATTATGTTTAGATGATATCTTATCTGTGGAATCATTTAATATAATGGAAGAGTGTAAAGATGAGGAGTAAGAATCCTATACTGATGATGAGCTTGATGTTGATCTTCCATTGGAGATTTCCCAACCAACCAAACAATTCATGAACGAAGATGCCATAGATTAGGAAATTGTACTAGAATTAAAATAAAAAATCAAGAACAATCCTTGTGAAGAATCTAGTCCATTTCGGGGTAAAGATACTAATAGAGACGCTACTTCAGAATTGAGAGTCAGTCCTCATTCGAACCACTTTTCAACATTATTCTTGGTGGATGTGATGAAAGTCGAACCACCCAAGCAAATGATGAATTTTGAATATGGGGAGGAAAATTCTTACATTTTGGAGTTTATCTTTCCAAAAGGGTATACTACAACCCCAGTCTTGAAGGCCATGAAGTTTAAAGATCGATATCTATTTAGTGGCTTTTTAAGATCCTCATTGTTGCCCAATGAGCCCACACAAAAGTTCGATGCAAAATTGGGCAAGCGGTTCAAGTTTTTGAAGTGGCGTGATAGAACATTCCTTATCATGCCCTCATATTTGCCCAATGAACCTAAAAGATGTAAAGATCAAAAGATGGCCAAACAATTTAAATCGTCAAAGTGGAGGGATAAAGGATGACTGGATGTTGTCGTGTCGCGACACTAAATTAGGCGTTTCGTGGGAGGCAACCCAAGCTATTTTGCTGTTTGTATCTGTATTATGTGATTGACATCAGATCTTTGCACCCTTGGTGCCATAGGTATGTTTCAAACTCTCTTGTTTTGGTTTGACGCATTGGGGATATTACATGATTTTAAGTTGAGGGTGTTGGGGCTACTTGTGGGTATTGATGTCCTCCTAGGGTTTTTATTGTCGTGCCTCTTTTTCCCAGAGTCTTGTTCCTAGTAGAGCCGGCATGGTTAGGCGTATTGTGCTTGTTTTGTGATGTGTTATAGTTTACCAGGAGAAATATAATTAACTAAGGTAGTTAACTTGTTTTTGTGATTTTTAAGCACCTCTTTATTGGTCTTATATATTACTGTGTGAATTACATCCATTTGTGACCACAGTATATATTTTTTTTGCATTAGTCTGGCAACTGAATAACCTTTGTTAAACAAGTGCATGAACTAAATAAGTAGTGATATGCGAGATACTTGTGTGCCTTGTGTGTGTAAGGTCTTACTCAATTCCTGTTGTGTGTTGAATCTAGAACTTGCGCTGTTAGCCTTTCCATGGTCATAGGATAGGAGTTGGGAAAAGATCATATTAGGAAAAGATCATAGGCCATTTTTTATTTTAGCCAACTTTGGCTAAAATGATCTTCCCTATGTGCATAATATCTCTTGATCCCTATTTTGGGCCTAATTAACCTATTTCTCTCTACGACACCTCTTACTTTCCCATTTACATCACAATGAACCTGTTTTGGACCTGGTCCTCCTTAGATACTTTGTACCTTGACTTAGGCAAATAACCTAAGTTGAGGGTGGCTATCATAGGGGTCCGTGATACAAAATGAGTATGAACAGAGGAAGAATAAAAGAAAGTAATAAAAAGTTAGGTGCGGTGAAAAAGAAATAAGAAATGAGAAAGTTATGTAAAACATGATAAAAAGATAATGTGATAATTGAAAAGACCGCATCCATGTTGAGCATGTGTGATCAATAAAAGAGAGGATGAAAAGAAAGTTGAGAGTTGAAACCCCAAGAGTTTAGTGTAGTGTCAAGGAGTCATAGTCATTCTGAAATATCCATGAATATCATACCAGCCCCTAGCCTACATTACAAGTTTAAGAAAAGCCCTATAATGATCCTAACTGATCTGTCTGATGACTTGGGTACTGAATATAAGGGAAAGCCTATGGCATTTGATTCGCAATGTTGGAACTTCGTTCTGAGAGTGAGTTTTGTGTTTATCCTTATGTTTATGTATCTAAATTATGACATGAGTGAAAAAAGGAGTTCTTTGTTGTGAGGGCACACTAGGTATGTTGCTAATCACTGCCTCATTCGGATAGTGTGATTTGGGTATGTGTTGGGTTGTTATTGCTAAAATTCTTGTGATATCTTGATCCTCGTGAGTTGCATGGGTGTTTTCAATAATATACACAGTTGCTCTTAATTTGACTAACCTTGGAGATGGTACATGTATTCTGAACTGATATGAGTAGTTAGCTGCCAACTTGTACTTTGTATACTCTTGGTTAGGTTTCGGTTGCTTGAGGACAACCAATTGGTTAAGTTGAGGGTGTTGATGTGTAAGCCCATGCTAACATATTTACAGCTTTTAACTCTAAATAATTGCAAAGTCTTGAGCAACTTTAGTTGTTTTTGATTAGTTTACTTTGATTTTGCAGAAAAAGTAGAGAAGAGGGGGAAACACTAATAAAGGAAGCAAAAAGACTGAAATTGGAAGCAGATAGAGATCTAAGTGTGGCTGACGACATCCACTATACGTCATCAGCCTTGTGATAGGCTATCACGGGTACCGTCAACCCTAAATAGAAGATGGGAGTTGTAGAAAGCTTTGTGACGACCTTCATGACACGCCATCAAGATCCTGATAGGACGTCACCGTCGTCGTCAACCTTAGGCAGAAGATGCTGAAATTGTAGAGACGCTGATGACGTCCGTGATAGGCCGTCATGGGCGCTGTCGTCTATTCTGAAGAAAGTTTGAAACTTTTAATTTTATTTCCTTATTTAGGATTTACTATTTTAAAGCCTTGTTTTAGGGTTTTTATAAAAATGAACTTATCAATCTATCCAACTATCCATTGACATATTGACAATATATGATTTTTTCTCTCTCTCTCTAAGAACAATATTTTAGAGTTTTGCCTTGTGATTCAATTACAAGAACACTTTTGATTTCCTTTATTCTTGTAAGTTAATCTTTCCAGTTATGAATTCAAATTGTGTGCTTATTTCTTGCATCATGAGTAACTAAATACTCTTAACCTTGATTATGGAATCTAGGGTTAGGTCATGATATGGTGTTAAATGCTCAAGATTTAAGAGGTGTTAGTATTTCTTGGTAATTTTGAGATTATAATTAAAGTCTGCTGGTTGCAAACAGTAGGTGTACCTGCTTTGATTTGCTTGAGAAAGAAATCATAAACAGTAGGAAGTGAATTATCAACAGGGACTCGGAAAGACTTCATTTAATAATCAGCGCTGTAACAAGGTTGATTAACTGAGGTAAAATTTGGACAGTGAGTAGCATTTCCTTAAGTCTGAGAGGATTAGGAAATTATATGGTTGAATAGGTCGAGAGACATTCGAGCATATCATCGATAAAGATAGCTTGTCATCCTAACCACTGTGAGAATCGTGAGTCACCTTTAGCATCTGTCATGTACCGTAAGCTCAGTGAACATAATTTTGGTTATTTCATAAACTCTTGATTGAAAAACACTGAAATTAAAGTGACCAAAAAATTATTTTCTAATCTCCAAAACCCCCATTTTATCTTTTTATATTGTTTGTTTGAATTTAACTTGTAGCTTTAGTATCAAACTAGTTTAATCGCCATTCATATTGTTCCCTGTGGGATTCGACCCCAACCTAGTTGGGTTTTATATTGACAACGATCTCTTACACTAAATCAAGAGTGTAATTTAAGCGTTATCAATAAGCAACTTGTCATAATTCTCTGCCGAGAAATTAGTCCTTACTGGAAAGAAGGGAGAAGACTTTGTCATCCTACTATGATGACCTAAATTAAAGCAAACTGATTCAAAGACCGAGAAAGACCGGTGATGAAATTTATATTAATCACTTCCCACTTCCATACAAGCAACTTAATTTCTTGATACAACCCTCCAGGCCGCAAATGCTCAACTTTCACTTGTTGACACACCATGCATTTAGCCACAAAACTTGCCACATATCGCGTCATATTGTTCCACCAATAAATTTCCATAAGGTCATGATACATCTTTGTTGAACCAGGATGACTAGCGTAATGGGACTTATGCACCTCAGCCAAGATCCTCTCTCGCAATCCATCTATATCAGGAATAGATAATCTTCCCTGGTAACGCAAGGTACTATCACCACTAACCTCAAAGGCCATCACTTTATGCCTACCTATATCACCCTTGATTTGCCTCAAGATAGCATCTAACACTTGTTTTTCTTCCACCTCAGCACCAAAAGATGATTTTGTTACCTCTTAAACAAACACACCACCATCTTTCGAGTTCAAGAGATGAACTCCAAGGTTACCCAATTGGTAAATGTCCTTCACCAATTCTCGTTTATCCTCTTCTGCATAAGTTAGACTCCTCATGGATAACCCTCTAAGTGCATCAGCAACTGCGTTAGCCTTACCTGGATGATAATAAAGACTAATGTGGTAATCCTTGAGCAACTCAAGAAACCTCATTTTCCTAAGATTTAGCTCTTTCGAGTGAACATATTACAAGCTCTTATGATTAGAAACGATATCCACTTGCACTCTATATAGATAGTGATGCCATATTTTAAACCAAATAATATAGCCAATAACTCAAAGTCATGAGTAGGATAATTCTTCTCATGCACCTTCAACTACCTAGAAGTATAAGATACCACCTTTCCATGCCACATCAAAATGCATCCAAGCCCCACATGGGATGCATCATAATAGACCACAAAATCATCAGTGCTTTCAGGCAAACTCAAGACTAGATCCAAAGTTAGCTTATCCTTCAGCTTCTCAAAAGTACCCTCACAAGCATCAGATCATAAGAACTTTACCTTTTTTTGAGTTAATTTTGTCAACGAGGCAGTTATAACCGAGAAACTCTTCATAAATCTCCTAAGGTAATTGGCTAAACCTAAGAATCTCTAAATATCAGTTTGATTCATGTATCTAGGCCACTTCTTATCCACTGCAACTTTCTGTGAATCCACTATGATCCCTTTACTAGATAGGACATGACCCAGAAAAGTGACAATATTTAACAAGAATTAACATTTCAAAATTTTGGCATACAAGTGCATCTCTTTTAGTGTCTGCAATACGATGTAGAGATGATTCACATGATCCACCTCACTGTTAGATACACCAAAATATCATATCTGAATATAATGACGAACAAATCCAGAAAATGTCAAAAGACTCTATTTATCAAGTCTAAAATATCGCAGGGGAATTAGTCAACCCAAAAGACATTAGTCGAAACTCAAAATTCCCACACCGGGTATGGAAGGCATTCTTAGGGATATTTGCCTCCCTATTCTTTAACTGATGATATTCAGATTGAAGATCGATCTTAGAGAAAAACATAACACCCTGAAGCTGATCAAACAAACCGTCTATCCTTGGAAGAGAGTACTTATTCTTTATCGTCAACTTATTCAATTGTCAGTAATCAGTACACATACTGAGGGAACCATCCTTGTTATGCACGAATAACACTAGTGAATCCCACAGAGACATACTAGAATAGATGAAACCCTTGTCTAAAAGATCCTTTAATTGGTTCTTAAGATCCTTTAACTCAGCTGAAGCCATTCTATATGGGGGAATAGAGTTAGGACGAGTGTACAAAATAAGATCAATCCCAAAATCAATCTCCCTATCGGGAGGGACACCAGGAAGGTCATCTGGAAATACCTCGTGAAATTTGTTCACCACCAGAATGGAATGTAAAGAAGGACCCTCCGAGTTAGAATTTTTAACCCAGACTAGATGATAGAGATACACCTTGGAGATTAATCTTTGGGATCTAAGATATGGTATGAACCTTTCCTTCGGTGCTAGACAACCACCCTCTAATTCAATAATTGACTCATAGAGAATTTAAAGATGACCTTACAAGTCCAAAAGTCTAGAGAAGCATAGTACAAGTACAACCAATCCATCCCTAATATGACATCGAAATCAACTATGTATAATTCAAACAGATCCACCAAAGTCTCCCGACAGTCTACAGATACCACATAACCCTATAGACTCTTCTAGAAATTATAGAGTCACCCAATGGGGTAGAAATAGAAAAAGGGTCCAAACTACCCTCAGGACCAAAACCAAAATGCACAACTATAAATGGGGAACATAAGAAAAAGTGGACCCCAGATCAAGTAGACAGTACACATCGCAGTAAAAGGGTTTCAACATACAAGTAACGACACCACGAGATGCCTCGTACTCTTTTCAAGTAGTAAGAGAATAAAGTCAGTTCCAATAGTGTTAGGGCAAGATGGTGTACCTTTTAATACCAAAACTGATGAAGAAGCAACCTGAACTTTTTTCCCCAGAAAAAACCTTAGCCATTGGACAGTTTATAAGCATGTGCCCTAGTTGTCCATTGTTGAAGCTCTTGTCCCTTCCCTCATCACAGAAACTCTGATGTAATTAACCACAAAATCTGGAAGGAGGGTATAATAGAGCTAATTGGACTCTACTATCATGAGATAGCGCACCTTGTGCCCTAGAACCATCGTGACCCTAAAACTATTTGTCACCAGATGGCTTTGGGTGGGGAGAACTAGCCGTCGAGTAGGACCCAGAATTGCCCTACTATTTTTGGACCACTTTTCACCATCATGCTACTCTACCATTGACCTCTCCATTTTTTTGAATACTAGAAATTCTAGCTCTACCTTTCCCCAATTTCAACCTTCTTTCTCTTCTCTTTCTCTAATAGTTGTATATATACAACCAGTCTGGAAATATCAATGTCCTTATTCAACAAGGCAGCCTTACTCTTAAAAATCAAGTATCGAGATAACCCAAAAGAGAACTTCCTCATTCTATCCCTTATGCTAGAAACCAATTCCAGAGCATACCAAGATAACTGGTGAAACATAATGGCACATTCCTTGACTTACATCTTGCCTTACTTCAGGTTAACAAACTCTTCCGCCTTTGCCTCTCTCTACTCTTGAGGAAAGAAGCGGTTAAGAAAAGCTTAAAAAAAGTCTTCCGATAATGCAGACTCAACATCTACACCTCTGAGCTGCTGCCACTCTTCATACCACTAATAAGCTACATCTTTTAAATGGTAGGCTAAAAACTCCACACCTTTCACTTTAGTAACATGCATCACCAGAAAAATCTTGTCCATTTCATCTATAAAGCCCTGAGGATCCTCCTCAACTTTTATACTAGTAAATAGAGGATGATTCAACCTTATAAATTGGCCAACTCTAGTGACCACAAATGATGGAGCAACATAATCTACATGCTCTATTTGAGAGGCAAGCAATTGAGTGGGCAATAGAGCTTGAGGTGTCTGAGGAGGGATAGGAGAAGCCAATAGAGCTCTATTAGAACCATCAGAGACAGTGGCCCTAGACCTAGTCTAAAACCCTTAGGGTCGGATGAGCTCCATTTCTATTATCCTTAGTTAGTAAAGAAGGGTTCTCATGGACATCAGATCTTCTCGGAGGCATGCTTTTAAAGGCAAACAAATAGTAATTAGAAAGATCCAAGACCTTAGACTTTATATCATAAAAATAGAACACAAGAAAGAGAAATATTCCTAAATGTCTCATAGCCTCTTCCTTGTGAGTGTGGCATGCTACACACTTAAAAGAGACTCTACTCGACCCAGCTTTGTGGACACCCAATTAACCATGAACATAGGCTCTGATACCAATTCAACATGACCCAAACCATGTCCTAGTCGTGTCGGGTATCTCAAGTCCAACTAGGACCGGAGACTACGCCCAATACCCAAACTGTTAATCGTGCTACACCCCATGCCGGGCAAATTTTGAACATACATCAAGATAAGATAATATTAAATTAAATACATGATAGTAAGTTGAAAATTAAAACTGAAAGCTTCAACCAATTAACCATCTAATAAAAATCCCAACGCTAATACCAAACCAATGTTAACACTAATACTGAAACCACCCATGCTTATAGTACTCTGACAAAACCTTTAACTAGAATCAAAGGATATACAGTTGGGACATTCTCTCGACCATAGCCAAAAATCAAACCAAAGAACAAAGAAGTCCATTGAATGAAATGGGGTCTTCTAGAGTATGGAAGTTCACCACTTTAGTTTGTCTCACTAGTTGTCCCCGAATCACCATGTCACTAAGCATGAGGAGCGGTAGTATGGACAGTTCCAACATCACGTTGGTATACAATGCCTGAAGATGATTAGCATGGTGAACGCTAGCATGTAACTCAGGGATTATGATAAAGTAATGACAATAATCCAAACCAAGTCAAACTAATTAACATAAATGATACGCAATACATATATATATATAAAAACTATTCCAAGATAAAGAATAAGGTTTAGGATGTATTTTAAAACCTTGACCTCTATTGTATAGCTTTACTATCATAAATCCACCAACGAGCTACATGGGTCCAGTGTTACCACTTGAATGGGCCCTAGTGTGTGTAGCCATATGAATTGGAGATATCATAGATGGATGGGGATTCCTGTGTACACTTTGCCTTCCATGATAAATATATACGAGTATATTCTAGGGAGATTCCCATGTACCCCACAAGCATACGTTCACCATGACCAACCCTGATGTTGGAAAACATGAGTTTCCAGTGTTCGTCTTTTGAACTCACACCTTCACGGCTGGCTATAACAACCCCTATAAGTACCATATTAAAACATTTAGCACACAACCAAACCACCAATTCTAGGAGTTATTTATGAAGGCATTATTAAGTGGTTTTGTAATACCGATTATAATTTGCAAGAAATGTCATTAGCTAACACTTAAGGGATTTCCATGCACCTCATATACTACATTATTAAAATCTCTTGGGCATTCTCATGTACCACACAAAGTTTTCAAAACCATCTGCAACTATTTAACCATTTATACCATGCATTAGTTTCAAGAAATAAGTCGAACAAGCAGTTTGGGGATTCCATCGTACCCCTGCTTCAAATTTCCACCTTTCTCATAACCACTAAACAGTTTTGCAATACAGGATTAGGGTTATAACTACTTTAAAAGTTACAAATTTAGAGAAAGTTACCATTATCAAGTTCCACCACCATACCCATGCACCCACGAGTTCAAAACCATGTTTAAATCATAGATAACTATAATTAAACCATGGGAAAACATTATTCGACATTAAGCATTCAAAGACCCCCAACCTTTATTTCAAGACCACAATAATACCATGAAAGCCATACATTAAAATATGTGCTTTAAGTAAAATAACAATGAGGGAGGAGTAACATGCATAAAATACTAAGGAATTCGGAAGAGATTGCACCCTTAGAACCCTAGATGACCACTTTCTTTGAAACCCTAGCCTTAGCTTGAACAGAGAGTTTGAGAGTGTTTTATTGGGAATAATGTGTTAATGAAGTCCCATGGAAGGTTTTAAGTTGTGGTACCAATGGGAGTTAAAGTGGAAAATGTCCAGAATACTCTCATCTTAAAAGCTATATAAAATCGCCTTTGGTTACGAGTCGACCCATTGACTCATTCCATATCATACGACTTGTAGTCCTAAGTCATATCCTTGATAGTGAGTTGGACACCCATACAATATCAACCTTATGACTCCATAATCCTACTCGTAACCTGACCTAATGACTCATAAGGTCTAGTCATAACCAACATAGTACCCAAATAGGTAAGACACTAGATAACCTACCACTTCACCTTATGACTCGTAACCTATTCTCAAGGACCTTAGTGAGCCACTCATACTCAAAACAAAGTTAAGACACTAAGTTACTAATTTGGTTATGGTTTATCTGATTGACTAATCACTACCCTTAATGACTTGTATCACCAAGTCATAACCAAGATAGAAAACCTAACCACCATCCACTCGATGCCCATGAATAGGGTCACCTGACCCGTTATGACACTATATAACTCATGTAGTCAGGTTGTAATCAAAGCAGTGAGCTCAAAGTTCAAGAAATTTCCAAGGGCCAAAAATCTAAGGTGTTTAAAATGTCATCATTGTCCAAGTATATATCTCTCACTTTAGGTAAATGAAAGCGAAAAAATGTAAAATTCTCCTAAAAGTTGACTTAGAAAGGCCTTTGTCAGGATAGAATTGTCCTTCATAAAGTAGTCCCTTTCATTCTTCTAATTTCCCCCTCACATCTCTAAGCTCATAATTTCCTGCATCACCACTTCATCCAACTCCATCCTCATCAATGGATTCAAAAACATTATTCTTTAATCCTTCAAGAGGCATCATATAGCGAGACCTAATTTCTTCCTACATTTTTGTCATCTACATAGAGAGACTGTCATGAGCCATTGTCATGACCCTATTTACGAGTCATGATGGAACCTACTCTATACTTCCAGTTGTAAGTCAAGCCATAGCTCGAAACTAAATGCAATGGGATAACTTGGTGTAAAATGGCCTAAAAACCTTAAATTAACAATTTAAAGACTTAAATAATAATAATACAGTCATAAAGGTCTAATAGATAGATAGAAAGTCAACAACCGTCCTAAGGCTCATTAATGTTGATACAAGAGATACAACATACGAAATATAAGCATTGAATAGTTAAATACAATTTGTCTCGAAGATGAAAGACTAGACATAGATAAATAGAAGTTAAAGTGGTAACTCCAACTCCAAGAGCTCACCCAATCTCCAAAATCAACCCTGCACGAATATTGTATCAGCGATAGAAACTAGTACTAGGATCTGTACAAAAAAATACAGAATTTTAGTATGAGTACCAAAACCATATGTACTCAGTAGAAATCATTGGCCAACTTAGCTAAATCATGATATAAGTATGATAAAATACAAGATAGAACAAGCTAAGTCAAGGAAAAATGGTCAAACCTAGAAATAAACTCCAATACTGTCATACATAAATAAGTGACTACATATGAGATAATAACCTAAAGAACATACCATTAAATCTACAAGATAGGGCCCAATAAGCTAATAAGTGTAGAAAAGTAAATAACCCAATGCAGGACCCATAAGCCTGAGACTACAATCTAAGAAACTAAGCAATTGAATGGCCGTAAATCACCAAATTATCATTCATAACCAAAATTCAATCTGAATGTAATATCTCATATATAATTCCTAATGTCAAACTTGAACCAAAACTCAATAACATCATCACTATCATCATTTTTTGGACTTAAACTAGAGCTCATATTATTGAGATCATTATTAACTATCGGACTTAAACCAATACTCATATTTATAAATCATTTTAACAAACCGTATCACTAATACTTACTGATTAACTAACCCAATAGACTACACTAATACTGCATCTATTAAGTCATACAAATAACCAAGCCCATAAGCTATGTCAATAGTCATATTTATAAGTTACTTTAATAAATATTTCTATAAGCTATTAAACATATCTATAAGCCATTAATTATAGCTATAAGCCATATCATATATATAAGCCTTATCATATTTATAAGTCATATAATATACATAAGCCATATCTTATCTATAAGCTATTCCATAGCTTTGATCCATATCATATCTATGAGCCATATCACATACATAAGCTATATTGGATCTATTAGCCATATCATAACTATGAGCCATGTCAGATCTATGAGCCATATCATATTTATGAGCCACATCAAATCTATAAGCTATGTCATATCTATGAGCCATATCATATACATAATTCATATTATATCGATGATAAATATCATATGTATGAGTCATGTCATAACTATAAACCATATCATATTTATGAGGCATATCATATCTATGAGCCATATCATATCTATAGGCCATATCATAACTATAAGCCATATCATATCTATGAGCCATATCATATCTATAAGTCATATAATATCCATGAGACATTAATAATATTTATGAGCCATGTCTATATATATAAACCATAACATATCTATAAGCCATTTCATATCTATAAGGCATTAATCATATCTATTAGCCATTAATCACGTTGATTTCTATATTATTAAGCATGCTGATAGGCCATATTATTATTCATATTCAGAAATTGTATAGTACTCATGCATATGTAAGTTGTATCATCATTTATTTATCTATGACTCATATCATTAGTCATGCCTAGAAGACATCTCACTAATCATATATATATATATTAACCATATCATAAGTCATATCTGTAAATCAAATTATTAATCATGTTCATAAGCAATATGATTAGCAATACTCAAAATTAGCATCAACCTTTCAATATCCAACTAACATACTCAATAAATATGTTCAAGATCCTCAAGTGTCAAACCAATCATTAGTAAGAGTATGTCATGCATAACTAATTCTACAAGGTTAACATAAGTTTTAGCCAAATGTGGGTTGGAGAGACCCACTCAAATCCCTAAAATCCAATTTAGGAAACTTTTACCTCTGACTAGGATAAGGCATCAAAGTTCACTCTAGATGTCAACTAATCCATAAAGAGTCCCAAGATAGTAATCCTTTCAAAATATGGACAACCTAGGCAATCCTACATAAAACAATAGCAACAATGCAATTTTCCTTAACTTAAGCAACTAAGGACAATCCCACTCTAAACATGAATGGCTAAGGCAATTTCACCTAGCTTGAGTAATTAATTTATTTCCATTCTAAACATATATCATGAATACCAATTCACCTATGATAAGAATAACTATGCTAACTAATCCAAGTTTATGATATCATGATAGCCTAACTGGTCCCACTAAGAAAAGTGTTCTCATTCATACTTCCAATACCTAAATCCCACCCCATATCTACCAGAATATCATAAGCATACTATGAGATATCTCAATTTTTCAAGAAGGTAAACCTAGTCTACCTTGATGTCGAAGAAAAGTTCAAAGAATCTTTGAAATCACCAATATCCCCTTTTGAGAAGCTTTCACAATGTGTCGTGCTATAAAAATCATAATCTACTCATCAAAAAGGAGAAAAATGATACCTATATTGCACTATTGTGCTTTGGTTCCAAAATTACGTAAAAATTCCATGTAGGACCCATTTATGAAATTGCACATTCGAAACGAACACATCGTCTAACAATGCTCAATAAAATTTACCCTAAAAAATAGGTAAATTTTGAGCCTTAATGGTGCTACAATTAAGCTAACAAGATTTTGATGATTTTAGAAAAATATGAAGTAATCAACTATGAAAATAATGGAGTCTTACTCCATTTTGATGGAAAATCACCTAAACTAAAGATGCTAAAGCCCCACAATCACCCATAATTGATTCTCCCAAGAACTCCCACTTTTTAGGGTTTTAGATTCTAGACAATGGATGAAAATGGTGAAGAATCAGGTTAAGTGTGTATTTTTACCCTTCCCAGGAACGCAGGTGCCGCTAAAGCAGGCACTTGGCCACTTTAGTGTTCACCACCAAAGTGCATGGTACTGCTAAAGCGGTACCCATCTCACAAGCCAGGCTACTAAAATGTACCATTGGTCACTTTAGCGCTGGCCTCTAAAGCACCCAGGTGCCGCTAAAGTGGTATGCTATTTGTGTTTTTGATAATGAGCAGCTAAACTATGAGGGACCAGGTCCCTTAATGTGTGAAGTATAGTATAACAAGCACGCGGCTTCTACATCATTATGTCATCTTGTAGAAGGTTGATTATAGTGGATTTGGAGGTGCTTATCAGTGTTAACCCTGGTTATTACCATTTTGGGTTTCCACATAAAAATCTTGTTCCTTTACTCTTCCAGTATTTTCTGTAATTTCTCAATATCTTATAATTGCATTACAGTTTTATTACTTGTAATTGATCCTAAGGGACCTATCCCTCAATGTGGGGTTCAACCCATAAGAGTTCATGAATTTGTATTAGCACGAGGTTCACTCTAAATGGTTCATTCCTAGAGTGTTTTAGTCATTATGACTGTTATGACTAAATTAGGGCTAAAAAGAAAGAAGCAAAAGGGAAGATATTGTTGATCCTAAAGGCTCTAGAATCTAACCTAGGTGAAGAAGACACTGAAGTTGTACTTCTAGCAATAAAGATTATTAGAGATATACAAAGGGTTGGTCAGCTTGGAAGAAAAAGATCAAAATCCTGAAAAAAACAAGAAAAAATATGTAGTCAACAGTAAATAAAGAAGGTGTTGGATGCACAGGAATTCTCCTCAAATAAATTTGAAAAGACAAGGAAAATAGAGGTGGTCTCGTGCCTAAAACATGATGAGAATAGGATAATCTCAAGTCATGTAGCTCTCTAATGGGCATTGTCGAAGAAAATAAAGATAATATGATAGAAAAGGGGGATAACAACCAAGAATTAGTTTATGGATAGCGGTTGTTCTAGTCACATAACTAGGAGTATTGATTGTTTTCTCACTCTCAAGACACTTCAAGGGGGAGGAGTGGGAAATGGAAAAAAGGGGCACAAATAAGGTGCTGGAAAGATTGACAAATCACCTCATAATGTAATAGAATGTTTATTATGTGAATGGGCTAAACTACAGTCTTCTAAGTGTTTCCAAAATATGTGACAAGTGAAATGAGGTAAAAGTCTCATCTTATGGATGGAATGTTTCAAGCATGAAATCTGGAATGATTATCATTAAGGCCAAACAATCAAGAACATGTATGTAGCTGATCTTGAGTCTGTGGATGATGGATAATTAATATGTTTCAGTGCACTGGGTGAGATTGCTAATTTGTGGCACAGAATATTAGGCCAGGTCAGTTCGTCCCTGTTAAATAAGCTAATTTCAAGGGACCTGGTCCGTAGTCTACCAAAGCTAAAATTTCCAAACAACGAAGTCTGAGATGCACAAACCAGATCTTCTTTTCAAACTGAAAAAGCAAGTACTTCCAGACCCCTTGAGATAATTCACATGGATTTATGGAGACTCGTCAAAGTCTAAAATAGAGCTAGGAAGAAATATGAGTAGGTCATTCTAGATAACTATTCCAGGTTCAGTTGGAAAGTGTTTATATGAATCACGGATGAAATATAGGGGTTCTTGTAGCGTTTGCCAAGAAAATCCAAGTGAGGCTAAATTACAAAATTGATGAATTTAGGTTTGATCATGGGACTAGATTTGAGAATTCTCACTTTGAGGAATTCTTTACTGGGCATGGAATAAGTCACAACTTTTCTTCTCCCAGAAATCCTCAACAAATTGGAGTTGTTGAAAGGAAAAACAAAACCCTTATAGAGATTGCAAAGACTATGCTAATTGATAGTAAGAATTTATTGGCTAAAATAGTGAATACTGTTTTTTATGTGACTATCAAGTGTTTAATTAGATCATTTCTAAATAAAACTCCACATGTGTTGGCATTCAATAGAAATCCTATAATAGACTATTTTAGGTTTTTAAGATAAAAGTGTTTTGTATTGAACAATGGGAAGAGAGAGTTGGGAAAATTTGATTCCAAGAGTCATAAGGTTATGTTTGTATGCTACTTCTCAACTAGATAGTCCTACAGAGTGTTCAGCAAAAGAAATCTCTGTGTTTAAAAAAGTATTCATGTGATATTTAATGAGTCAAGAAGACAAATGAATACTGGAGATGGTGAAAGCTCAGAAGATGAAGAACTCATTCCTGTTCAAAGGTATGTTATTAATGAAGAGAATGATCCAGGGATCAATGATGAAGATAAGAGTGATGATGAGGATGATAATATAGGATCTTAGCCACAAATTCTAGCCCCACTAGAAGAAGAAAATGGAGAAACCAATTATAATTCACAAGGTCCTGGTCCTAGTGGTAAAAATCTCAGAAGGCAAAGTTGGAGACACAAGTCATCTCATCCCCTTGAGAACCTGACCACACCCTTGCAAATAAGAGTCCAAACAAGAGCTCAATCCATGAATGTTATGGCCTTTTTAGCCTTTCTATCTCAAATTAACCCTAAGAATGTAAAAAAGGTATTGAAAGATGATGACTTGATTAATTTAATGCAAAAAACTTGCATTAATTTGAAAGAAGAAAAGTATGCCATCTGGTCCCCAGTCCTGTTGATAGAATAATTATTGGGACTAAATGGGTGTATAGAAATAAGGAAGATGAAGATGGAACTATCAACCGAAACAAGCCAAGGTTGTTTTTTCAATGTTACTACCATAAGGAAGGAATTGAGTATGATGAGACCTTTGCTCCAGTAGCAGGAATAGAATCAATTAGAATTCTTGTTGCATTTGCTGCATATATGGGATTCAAACTATTTCAAATGGATGTCAAAAATTCCTTCCTAAATGGAAATTTGAAAAAAGAAGTATATGTCAAACAACTACCAGGCCTTAAAGATGTTGATTTGCCTCATCGTATACTCAAATTGAACAAAGCTTTTTATAGGTTAAAAAAGGCGCCAAGGGCTTGGTATGAGAGACTTTCAAAGTTTCTCTTGTAAAATGGCTTCAAAAGTGGGAAGATAGACAATACTCTATTCCTCAAAACCAGGGGTATCAACCTATTAATTGTTCAGATATATGTTGATGACATAATCTTTGGATCAACTTCTGAATCCCTTTGTGAAGAATTTGCTAAGCTAATGGGAAGTAAATTTGAGATGAGCATAATGGGTGAATTAAGCTTCTTTCTAGGTATCTAGATTAAAAAACTTCTCAAGGTACAATAATCTGCCATGAAAAGTATATGAAGGAGCTACTGAAGAAGTATAACATGGGAGATGACAAGCAAATTGATACCCCAATTAGAATTAGCTCAAAAATAGATAATGATGAGTTAGGTTCTTCAGTGAATGAAACTATGTATAGAGGGATTATTGGATCATTGATATATCTTACTGCAAGCGTACCTGGCATTATTTTTGGTGTAGAAATATGTGCTAGGTTTTAAGCATGGCCAAAAGAGCCTCTTATGAAAGCTTGAAAAAGAATTCTTAGGTATCTGAAGGGTACGGGGGAGATGGTCCTTTAGTATCCATCAGGAGATAGTTTTAACTTAGTAGGCTATGCTGATGCTAACTATGCTTGATATTTAATAGACAATAAAAGCACCTTGGGAATGGCATATTTTCTAGGCTCATTCAAAATTTCCTGGGGTTCAAGGAAGCAAAATTTAGTTGCCTTTATCCACTGTGAGGCTGAATATGTTGTTGCAACTTCTTGTTGTGCACAACTGTTATCGATCAAGCAGTAAGTAAAAGACTTTGGTATTGCCTCAGATACTATCCCTCTAATATGTGACAACACAAGTGCTCTAAACATGGCCAAGAATTCGATGTAGCATAAGAGGACTAAACACATTGATGTAAGGCATTACTTTCTAAGAGAAAATATTGAGAAAGGAGCAATCTGTATGAAGTTCTGTAAGACTAAGGATCAGATAGAACATATCTTTACTAAGGCTCTATACAAGGAACAATTTGTTAAGAACAGGCTTAGATTAGGCTTGATCGAAATGATCTAATCTACCACGTGAATCAGTGGGTCTCCATAAAATTAGCTATGATCAGAAGATAGGTATACACATATGGGAACAACTTTGGAAGAATCAAATAAAGTGTGCACAAATGTGAGAAGTAACTCAAGAAAGGAGAGGGACCTTGTCCCATCTCTAAGGTTATTATCATGAATGTGTGTGGAACTTGAAGTGGAACTCTTTCACCAAAAGGTGATATATAATCCATTGGAAATGGATGTTATTCTTCAAGTTAGTATTGCCCCAGTGGCCATGAAATCAACTTGGTCTACTTTTCATCATTTTTAATGATGCCAAAAGGGGGAAGAAATCTGGTAGCACAATAACAGGGATGTAATTACATGGGGAATAAATGCAAATGCACATACTGAATATGCACAATGATTGCTGATGCAGACCTGAAGAGAGTCACAATGACAAGGGGAAATTTTTGCTGCAAAATGACAACAAGGGAACAGGTCCTTATGTTGCATGATAGAGGTACATGATGATAGGGGGAACATTCATCTTCATGTGGTAATCACTCTGATTAATTTTGATGAATGTGCACTAATATTCAAATTCTATAGTTTTTTTTATCATCAACAAAAAGGGGGAAATTGTTATATGTAGTTTTGATGATGAGCTGCTAAACTATGAAGGGCCAGGTCCCTGGACGTGCAAGGAGTAGTATAACTGGCATGCGCTTTCTGTACAGTTTATTATCTTGTGTAACAAACTTGCAAGTGTTATTTTGTATCGACTTGGACAGGTGGTCTAATGATATTCCATACCAAATGATCATCCATCTATAAAAGGAATGATATGCCTCTTCAATAATTGTTTTTTTAGGAAATCCAAAGTGTGAAGTAAGGAAGAAAAAGCCCATTTCAATACAATTCAAGTTTTTGTCCATATGACTGCTTAAATTGTAATTGTTGTTAAGTGCTGAATTATAACTAAGATACTCATGCTATAAGAGTAGTTTTTTCTTATGTGGAGAGACCTACTTAGGAGAGTTATCTAAGCATTGTTGCTAATTAGAGTTAGTCAGTACTGAGATACCTTGGCAGAGTCACCAAGATAAGCTTATAGTAGAGTTGCTATAAGCAAATGAAACCTTGAGTTAGGCTGAAATCTTACTTTAATAAGGAGGTTGATTATAGTGGATTTACAGGTGCTTGTGAGGGAAAGCCGTTGTTTTTACCATTCTGGGTTTTCATATAAAATTCTTGTGTCTTTACTTTTCTAGCATTACATTTAAATTTCTTAACATCTCATAAATGCATTACAGTTCTATTGCTTGTAATTGATCTTGAGGGACCTGTTCCCTCATTGTATGGTGCAACCCCAAAGGTTCAACACGGTACTTGTTGGATGGGCCGGGCCACTAAAGAGACCCATGGGCCACTAAAGCGTCCTCTAATATATCACCCAAAGGGCCGCTTTAGCAGTCACACCAGATATCAGGCGCTAGCTGGAGACTTGGAATTTTTCTGAGTCTCTACCGATCCCTCGAGATTCATCCAAAATTTCAATACGAAAATGAAATATGCTACCCTACCAAACTCAATGTTTTGAACTCTATGGTGCAGTCAAAAT
Source organism: Capsicum annuum (assembly GCF_002878395.1). Lineage (NCBI taxonomy): Eukaryota > Viridiplantae > Streptophyta > Magnoliopsida > Solanales > Solanaceae > Capsicum > Capsicum annuum. Next base: position 87,520,849 of record NC_061117.1, on the reverse strand, counting down.
TTCCATCCAAGGCTATTTCAATGAAAAGTAGGTCCCACACCCACTAGCCATTTTCTCAAATATATGCCAATAGCCCGAAATGAGTTTGGGAGTCTCAAGGCCCAAACTAAAGGTGTATCCGGCCTAAAATTGATGTTCTGGAGTTGTTGGAACAGTCAAAATTGAAATACAAGGTCGTTTGATTAATGTTTTTCTCCCGATTGCTAACTTGAGCCAGCAAAGGCTTTAAAAGAAGGGATTAGTTCTAAAAGCCAAACGAATTGCCCGATAACTGAACTATTAGTTCCACCAAGTAATAAATGATTTGGGAAAGTTATAGGAAAGCTCTAAGCGGTGAAAATGAGAAGAAATAAAGAAAATGGCCTGAAGGGTAATTACAATATCCGCTACAAAAAGAAAATTCGTCCATGAAATTAAAGAATTGGGATATACCTAAAGCCTCAAACGGGTGGGGATACTGGGTTTGCATCTCCTTCTTGATCTCCCAAGCAGCCTCCTATATTGGGTAGTGCCACCACTGAACCTTAAATACTGGAATCTCTCTAGTGTACAACTGCCTGACATCACTAGCCAGAATGAGCACAGGCTCCTCCACAAAGGTCAAATACTCATCCAACTAAACTAAGTACCATCTAAGGATATGAGATGGGTCGAGAATGTATTATTCCAACATAGAAACATGGAAAATGAAATAGACAATAGCAACATTAGTGGGTAACGCTAACTCATATTCCACCTCACCAACTATGAAAATAATCTCAAAGGGTCCAATGTATCTGAGGCTGAGCTTGTCTTTCCTTCCAAACCTTAAAGCACCATTCATGGGCGATACACTGAGGAATACATGATCAACAACTCCAAATATTATGGCATGAAGTATAGGATCTACATTAGCTTTCTTCCTACTCTGAGCTGCCTTCAACTTATCCTTAATCACCCTGACTCTATCACATGATTCCTAAAGCTACTAAGTACAACGGGGTGTAATCTCAAAAGTCTCAAACCATCTTATCGGTGAATGATATCTCCTACTATTTAAGGCCTCAAAAGGCATAATCTCAATACTCAAATTGTAGTTCTTATTTTATGCAAACTCTTCCAAGGATAAATATTAGTCCAACTGACCTCAAAATCCATAACACAAGCTTGGAACATATCCTTGAGAATCTGAATAGTCCGCTTCACCTGTCGATCTGGGAATGAAAGGTTGTACTAAGATCCACTAGAGTGCCCGACTCTTCCTGAAATGCTCGCCAAAGGCTAGAAGTGAACACTAAACTCTGATCTAAATTAATAAATATAGTCACACTATTCAAATAAAGTATCTCACTAACATATATATGAGCCAACCTCTTAGAAATAAAGGACATCTGAATAGGAATTAAATGTGTCGACTTGGTCAATTGATCAGCAATGACCCAAATACCATTGAAACTATGGGATGTATGTGAGGCGTTACACTCAAAGTCCATGGTTAATTGCTTCTATTTCCACTCAAAAATAGGCAATCTCTAAATCAAACCTCCAGGTGATTGATGCTCGTCCTTAACCTGCGAACAACAAAGGCAACAAGATATAAGGTCCGCCATATCAATTTTCATACCACTCCACCAATAATGTTGTCTTAAGTCTATATACATCTTAGTTGTACCCAGGTGAATAGAAAATATGGAGTTGTAAGTCTCATGCAAAATTGACTGAATCATGTCATCAACCCTCATAACACAAATGCGGCTATTCAAGTTCAAGACTCCCTCAGAATCTAGGGTATCCCTCTTGGAAATACCACTCAACACCTGATCACGGATGATTCAAATCTCTTATCCTAAAACTGGCAATCCTGCATTTGCCCAAAGAGTGAGGACCTTGCCTAAACACTAGCAAGAATCCTCCTAGGGTCTGAACTATCAATTCATACCATTAAGTAGGCTAAGGAACGAATGTCCCATGCCAGCAACCTCTTAGAAAATAAAATACTAGCCAAGCTACCCATACTTACTTCCTTCCGGCTTAAGGCATCTACTACCTCATTCACCATGCCTGAATGATACATGATAGAGATATCATAATCCTTAGATAACTACAACTATCTACGCTGCCTAGATTAAGCTCTATCTAGATCATAAGATGCTGGAGACTACGATGATCCGTGAAAATCTCATGATGTATGCCACAAAGATAATTCGTCTAAATATTAAATACAAAAACTACTTCCGCCAACTTCAAATCATGAATAGGTTTGTTGTGCTCATTCATCTTCAACTTTCTCAACACATAAGCAATAACACGACCCTACTGAATCAATATACAACCCAAACTAATACCAGAAGCATCACAGTACAGAATAAATCCCTCACCCTCTACAGGAAGAGCTAAAATAAGAGCTAAAAATGCTCAACTCACACTTCTTATACCATCGGAAAGGAACCTCTTTCTGATTTAATTTGGTCATTGATGTTGCAATAATAGTAAAACTCTAAATGAAGCATCTACACTAATTGGCCAAACTAATGAAGTTACAAACCTCAGTGAAATATGTAGTCTAGACCATTCACGAATAGCCTCAATCTTTGCCAAGTCTATCATAATCTCATTTGTAGATACAACATGCGTAAGAAATGTCACTGACTCAAGCCAAAACTCACACTTATAGAATTTGGCAAAAAACATGTGATCTCTCAAAGTTTGGAGCATAATCCTCAAGTGTTACACATGCTCTTCCCTACTCTTTGAATACACAAAGATGTCATCAATGAGCACAATCACAAAAGAATCCAAATATGGCCTGAACATGTTTTTTATTAAATCCATAAACATGGTTCGGGAATTAGTCAATCCAAAAGATATCACAAGGAACTCATAATGACCATAACGGGTCCTAAAAGATGTTTTTGGGATATCCTTAGCCCAAATCCTAAACTGATGGTAACTGAAACTCAAATCAATCTTAGAGAACACCACTCCTTCCTAAAGCATGTTAAATAAATCATTAATGTGAGGTATAGGATAATAGTTATTCACCTTCACCTTATTCAACTATATATAATCACAATACCTATGTATAGAGACATTTTTTTTGTTCACAAAAAACACAGGAGCTCCCTAGGGAGACACACTCGATCTAATAAAACAGTTAGCAAGAAGATCCTAAGGTTAAGAATTTAGCTGCTTAAGCTCGGCAGGAGCCAAATAGTAAGGTACCATAGAAATAGGTTGGGTGCCTGACTTAAGATTAATAAAAAACTCAATACTACACGCAGGAGAAGGGCCAGGTAGATCGTTAAGGAAAGCATCACGATACTTGCAAACTATAGGAATAGAGTCAAGTGACGGTCTCCCCATACTAACATCATGAATATAAGAGAGATATGACTTGTAACCCCTCAAAATAAGCCTTCTAGCATAAATATAAAAAAATCCTATCGTCTCACGACTAAACATTTCCTACCACATGATCAGGGGTATGTCTGGCATGGCTAAGGTAACGAAATTGTCAAAACAATCATAGGACCACATGGTAGTGGAGTAACCAGTCTAATCTCAGAATCACATAAAAATCCACCATATTTAACATAATAAGATCAGCCTATGTATAAAACTCTCAAACAGTCACAGTATATGATCTGAAAACGTGATCCATAACTAAAGAATCACCTACGAGAATAGATACATTTAATGGCATAGATAATGAATCCAAAGATATCTCTAACTAGGGAGAATAATAAGAAAACACATATGAATAAGTGGATCTTAGGTTAAACAAAGAAAAGCGTACTAACGGCACACAAAAATCATACTTGTAATAACAACATCCAAAGACTATCTCGGGTGTAGCGGTAACTGCATACAACTGACCATGCCCTCCACCTGGCTTGGCTCCTGACTAACCTCCTCTCCTACTTGCCTGAGAACCTCCACGAGCACCCTGGGGACCACTCCTAGGATCATGCATACCATCTATAGCTAGAGAATAAATTGTCCTAATACCTGGAACACTCTGAACTGACGGAACAATCTCTCCACGATTGGGGCACTCTCTCGAGAAATGACCAAAAGCTCCCTAACCATAAAATTCCCCAGGTGATGGGCTAAAACTAAAAGATTCAAGAGACATGACGGAATCACCATGACTAGAATAGCAAGAAGATGAACCCTTCAAGGACCAACCATGACTCTAGCTAAGACAATTATTAGAGCTAGACTGGCCTCCGTCGATAATCTAAGCGTGGCCAGAACGGGTCTACTAGACTGCCTCTAATACTGAAATGGATGACATGAAGGGTACCTTCCCTGAAAACATTACCTCAAAATGATCAAGAACCTTAACAAAAGACCTAACCGCTGCAACCAAACTCTGTGTAGACATGCGAAGAGGAAATCTCAATTCTAAGACAAAGCGATACCTTTAATACTGAATGGTTAGAATAAAAGTAGCATGCCTATCCAACTCATGAAATCGAGCCTCATACTCCACAACTGTTGCAGAACTGCTCCAACCTTTAGAACTGGTCCCTCAGATGATTTCTAAAACTATGAGTCTTATACTTCTCCAAGAAGATCTCGGAGAACTAGGTCCAAGTCAAAGGGAAAGATCGACCTGTCCTGGAATCAAGATGACCTCCCTACCAATGTTGAGTTGCCAAGTATAACTGAAAAGTAGTTTAATCCACATCGTAAGTCTTAACTAGGCCCAAATTATAGGACCTATCCTCACAAGAAGTCAAGAACTCATATGCATCCTCTCTCGGTGCACCAAAAAATCTAGGCGGAGCCAATCTCAAAAATCCACCCAACATCTTTTTCTCCTCAGCAGACATAGCAGGTTGGGAAGCTACTAGCTGAGAAACTACCAGTGTAGGAGGGACTTTAAATCTAGGAGTCATAAATATAAGTTGCGCCTCCGCCTCTGTACCACACTAATCTATAGACTCTGCACCATCAGATTGTTTACCACCAACCAATCCCAAAATCTGAACCAAAGCATACCTGAGCACTAAAGAAGAAATAGATCCTGGTGGAGCCTGGGCTGGTCCCTGGCCCACCGTAGGCTATGGCGGAATAATCTCTAGTTCAAAAGTTAGAATATGTCCTTGGAAAGGCTCGCTATACTGGCCCCAGACTGGGGACACTTCTCTAGGTTATCCACAACCTCTAGGTCATCCATAAATAGCGATAGGATCCCTAGGCTCAGTCTCAGGACCCTTCTCTCATGTAGCGGTAGCACGTGTCCTAGCTATTTGTAAAAAAGTGAAATCGAAGGAATCCTTTTAGAAACCAACTCTGACTCTTAGCAAGAAATTAGTGAAAGAAGTAAGGAACTCCTAGGAATGTCCTGTACCCTCCCAAAGATAAGAAATGAACATTATCGTTCTGATCCGCGGGACTCTACTAGACACTTGCCCTTGTAACAACAATATCGGTGAAACCTAGGCTCTAATTCTAATTTGTCATGATGACACCTACTCTATCCCATTGGTAAGTAAGCCAAACCATTTCCCGGGGCTAGATGCAATAGGCTAACTTGGTGAAAATGGCCTAAAAGCCAAAAATTAATAGTTTAAATACTTAAGTAATAATAATACAGTCATGAAGGTCTAATAGATAGATAGATATTCAACAACCATACCAAGAATTGGTAATGTTGATACAAGAGCTACAACATATGAACTATGAGTGCTGAATAGACAAATACAACCTTTCTCGAAGATGAAAGACTAAACATAGATAAATCAAAAGGAAATAGGGTAAATCTGACTCTAAGAGCTCACCCAATCTCCAAAATCAACCCTGTACAAATGTCATATCAGTGGCATCAACTAGTACTTGGATCTACCCCATAAATATACAAAAGTGTAGTATGAGTATCAAAACCTTGGGTACTCAGTAGGCAACATCGGCTAACTAAATGAATCATGATATAAATATGATAAGATACAGGATAGAATAAGCTACGTCAAGGCAAAAGGGTCAAACCTATAAATAAGCTCCAACACTATTGTACATAAATAAATGAATGCATATGAGATAATAACATAAATAACATACCATTAAATCTACAAGATTAGCCTCCATTAACCAATAAGTGCAAAAAAGTAAATAACCCAATGCAGGCCCCCATTAACCTAGAGGGTACTATCAAAGAAACTAAGCAATCAAATAGCCGCCAATTACCAAATTATCATTCCATAACCATAAGTCTATCCAAACCGTATCATCTCATACATAATTCCCAATGTCGGACTTGAACCAAAACTCAATAGCATCATCATAATTATAACCAATTGCTGGACTTAAATTTGGACTCATATTATTGAGGTCATTATCAATTGTTGGACTAGAACTGTTACTAATATTTATAAACTATATCAATGAACCATACCACCAAGCCATATCGATAAATAAACTTAATAGACTATACCAATACCACATCTACTAAGTTATGCCAATAACAGAGCCCATAAGTCATGTCAATAGTCATATTCATTAGTTACTTCAATAAACGTTTCTATAAGCGATTAATAATATCTATAAGACATTAATTATAACTATAAGCCATACCATATACATGAGCCTTATCATATCTATAAGACATTTCAGAAGAATGAGTCATAATGTATCTATTAGCTATATCATATCTATGAGCCATATCATATCTATAAGTCATATCATATCTATGATCCATATCATATACATAAATCATATCATATCTATGAGCCATAGCATATCTATGTGACATATTATAACTATAAGCCATATCATATTTATGAGCCATATCAGATCTATGAGCCATATCATATACATAAGTCATATCATATCAATGAGCCATATTGTATCTGTGCCTCATATCATAACTATAAATCATATCATATCATATCTATGAACCATATCATATCTATAAGCCATATCATATCTATTAGTCATATCATAACTATATGCCATATCATATCGATGGGCCATATCATATCCATAAGTAAATATCATATCCATGAGACATTAATCATATTTATGAGTCATATCCATAACTATAAACCATATCATATAGATAAGCCATTTCATATCTACAAGGCATTAATCATATCTATAAGCCATTTCATATCTACAAGGCATTAATCATATCTATATGCCACTAAACATTAATAACGTTGATATCTATATCATTAATCATGTCTATAGACCATATTATTATTCATATCTTGAAACCATATCAATACTTATGTATAATAAGTTGTATTATCATTCATATATCTAAGACTCATATCATAAGTCATGCACAGAATCCATCTCAATAATTATATATATATATATGTATGTATATATATATATATATATATATAAACCATATCATAAGTCATATATATAAATCATATCACCAATCACGTGCTTAAGCAATATTATTACCAATACCCAAAATTAGAATCAATCTTTCAATATCTAACTAACATACTTAATAAATATATTCAATCTCCTCAAGTATCAAACCAATCATTAATAAGAGTATATGATGCCTTACTAAGTCTACAGTGCCAACACAAGTCTTGGCCTAAGGTGGGCTTGCGGGGCCCATCTAATCTTCAAAATCCAATTTAGGTAACTTCAACCCTGGACTAGGTTAAGGTATCTAAGTTTATTCTAGATGTAAAGTAATTCGTAAATAGCCCCAAGATAGTAATCCTTTCCAAACATGAACAACCTAGGCAATCCTACCTAAAACAATAGCAACAAGACAATTTCCTTTAACTTAAGCAGCTAAGCAGAATTCCACTCTAAACATGAATGACTAAGGAAATTTCACCTAGCTTGAGTAATTAATGTATTTCCATTTTAAACATATATTATGAAGCCCAGTTCACCGAAGACATGAATTACTACGCAAACTACTCTGTGTTTACGGTCTCACGATAGCCTAAACGATCCAACTAAACTAAATATTCTCATTCATACTTCCAACACCTAAATCCCACCCCATAAGCATACTACTAGATCACTCAATCTTTGAAGAAGGTAAACTAAGCCTACCTGGATGACAAAGGAAAGCCTGAAGAATCTGCTAAATCAACAATTTCCCTTTCCAAGAAGCTTTCACAAGGTGCCATGCTATCAAAATCACAATCTACTTGTCAAAATGAGAACAATGATGCCCATATTGCACTATTGTGCTTCAACTCCAAAATTATATACAAATCTCATGTGGAGCCCATTTACGAAATTAAACATTCGAAACCAACATAATGTCCCATTATGCTCAAGGAACAATTACCCTTAAAACAGGTAAATTGTGAGCCCTATTGGTGCTCCAATCAAGCCACCAAGCTTTTGAGGATTTTAGAAAAATATAGAGAAATAAACTATGGAAATAATGGGATCTTTCCTCCAATTTGATGGAAAATTGCATAAATTAATGATACTAAATCTCTCCCTCCAATTCAATGGAAAATTGCATAAATTAATGATACTAAAGCTCCGCAATCACCTACAATTAATTCTCCCAAGAAATCCCACTTTTTAGGGTTTAAGATTATAGAGAATGGATGAAAATGGTTATGAATATAGTTAATTGGGTATTTATGCCCTTCCCAACCACGAGGGTGCCACTAAAGTGGACACTTGGCCGCTTTAGCGGTCACTGCTATAGCACCTGGTACTACTAAAGCGGTACCCATCCCACAAGCTAGGTCACTAAAGAGGACAACCTTTGAGAAACTAAAATACAAGCCAAGATACCCATACTCAGTGCCTTTTTGCTCAAGGCGTCTGCTACTACATTCTCCTTGCTTGAATGACTCAAGAAAGAGATAGCATAATCCTTAACTAACTCCATCCATCTATGCTGCCTAGCATTAGGCTCTCTCTGGGTCATAAGATGCTGAGGACAACTATGATCCATGAAAATCTCACAATGCACACCATAAAGATAATGCATTCAAATCTTAAGACTGAAAACTACCGCCGCTAACTCCAAATCATGAGTGGGGTAGTTGTGCTCATGCACCTTTGGCCGCCTTGATGCATAAGCAATAACACAAATCTATTGCATCAATACACAACCCAAACCAACACCAAAAGAATCACAATACGCGGTAAATCCCTAACCCTCTACATGAAGATCTAAAATAGGAGTTAAAGTAAGAAATCCTTTAGGATCTCTAAAGCTTGACTTATAATCCTCCGACCACAGGAAAGTATCCTCTTTCCAAGTCAATTTGGTAATCGGTGTTGCAGTTGCATCAAAACTTTCAATGAAGCATCTATAATAACTGGTCAAACCAATGAATCTACGAACCTCGGTCATAGATATAGGTCCAGCCCAGTCATGAATAGCCTAAATCATCGCTGGATCTACAATAATCCCATCCTTAGACACCATATGCCCAAGGAATAGCTCCAACTCAAGACAAGACTCATACTTAGAGAATTTGGCAAAAAGAATGTGATCTCTCAAAGTCTAGAGCACAATCCTGAAATGTTACATATGCTCTTCCCTACTCTTTGAATATACAAGGATATCGTCGATGAACACAATTACAAAGGAATCCAAATAAGCCCTAAACAAAGGGTTCATCAAATCCATAAATCTAGTTGGGGCATTAGTCAATCCAAAAGGCTTCACAAGGAACTCATAATGACCATAATAGGTCCTAAAGGGTGTCTTCGGGATATCCTCAGCTCAAATCCTCAACTGATGGTAACTAGACCTCAAATCAACCTTAGAGAACACCGCTGCTCCCTAAAGTTTGTCAAACAATTCATCAACATAAGGTATAGGATAACAACTATTCACCATTACCTTATTCATCTGCCTATAATCAATACGTGTATACATATGGAGCCATCTTTCATCTTCATAAACAACATAGGAGCTCCTTAAGAAGACACACTTGGTCTAATAAAACCATTACAAAGAAGATCCTAAAGCAGAGAATTTAGCTACTTAAGCTCGACAGGAGCCATACAATAAGGTACCTTAGATATAGGTCGAGTTCCTGGCTCAAGATCAATAACAAACTCAATAATACGCTAAGGAGAAAGGCAAGTAGATCAGTAGGGAAAACATCAGGAAAGTCACGAATTACAAAAATAGAGTCAAGCAATGGACTTCTACACTAACATCATGAATATAAGTGAGATAAGACTCACAAACCCTTAAAATAAGCCTTCTCGAGTGAATATTAGAAATAATCCCCATCAACTCATGGCTAACTACTCCCTACTACACGATAAGGGATATGCCAATATGGCTATGGTAACGATCTTGCTACAATAATCCAGGACCCATGGTAGGTTGATAACCAGTCCAAGCCCAGAATCACATCAAAATCCACCATATCAAACACGATTACAGCACTTGATTATCACACTCTTGAATAGTCATAACACATGATATGAAAACGCGACTAACAACTAAAGAATCATCCATGGGAGAAGATACACGTAATAGGATATATAATAATTCCAAAGAAAGCCCTAATCATTGAGTATAATAAAAAGATAAATAAAAATAAGTAGATTTTGGATCAAACAAAGAAAAATCCTACTGACAACACCAAAATCATTCTAGTAATAACAAAATTTGTAGACTCTACCTCGGTTCTAGTTAGTACTGCATACAACTGGCCACTCCCACCACCTGGCTGGGGTCCTGACCAACCTCTTATCCTACCTACCTAAGAACCTCCCTGAGCATCCTAGGGACTACCTCTATGACCATACATAACACCTCTAGCTAGGGGACGAACTGCCCTGATAGGTGGAACACTCTAAGATGAAGGAATAATTGCTCTACAGCTGGGGCACTCTCTCGAGAAGGGACCAAAAGCTCCCCAACCATAACATGCCCCAGGCGCTGGGCTAACACCAAAAGATCCGACTAACTCGAAAGAACCATCACGACTAGAATAGTGAAAAGATGAACCCCTAAAAGACGACCACGACCCTGGATAGGATGGTAATGGGAGCTAGACTGGCCTCCATCGGTATTCTAAAGTGCAACCTTAATAGGTCTACCATACTGACCCTGATGTTGTCATGACCTGATTTATAGGTCATGATATCACCTACTAAATCTCGCTAGTAGGTAAGACAATACCATAACCCAAAGCTAACACAATGGGTTAATTCAGTAAGAAGTGCTAGAATGAGCCAAATTCAATGAACACAAGTTATAAATAAATAGTGTTCTAATATAAATAAATAGATAAACATCAATACCAATCCCACGACCTGATATAGTCCGTACAAGAGCATCTAATATTAATAATACAACCTAACAGGCTGAAAGTAGCCAATATATTTGTCTCAAAACAAAAGATTGGATAACAATAAAATATGAGCGATTCAAACTCCAAGAGCTCACCCTACTTTGGAATGTCGACATTGTATGAACTTTAATTAGCAGTGGTAACTAGTACTAGAATATACACCAAAAGGTATAAAAGTGTAGTATGAGTACCAAAATAATGGGTATTTAGTAGGCATCATCAGCTGACTAAGCTAAATCATAATATAAAGATGATACAATGCAAGATAATCATAGCTAAGTCAAGGAACAGAATCAAGCCTGAATCATTTCCATCATCACTAAGAACAATCAATATATAAACCCAAAAATAGTAACTATAATATAACATGAAAGATCAAGCATATGCAAATATCATACGAAATTGGCTCCCATACGCCAATTGGTGCATAAAGGAAGGAACTCATTACAACTTTCCATACTACTGGAGAGTACACATAAGTAATGAATAATTTAGCATACATCATTTACACTAACAATCATATATATACTATTAACCATTTTATAATTTTGGCATCCTTACCATTGGCCATCATAGAATATGGCTAGTCATAATCTTGAATTGAACAGATCATAAATATCATCAAGACTTTGAATTAAAATTGTCATAAATATCATCAAGACTCGGAATTGAATCGGTCATAAATATCATCAAGACTTGGAATTGAATAGGCCATAAAGATCATCAAGACTCAAAACTGAACCGGTCACAAGTATCATCAAAACTCAGATTTGAACGGGTCATAAGTATCATCAAGACTCGAAATTGAGCCGGTCATAAGTATCATCAAGACACAAAACTAAATCTGTCATAAGTATCATCAAGACTCAGAATTATACCTGTCATAAATATCATCAAGACTCAGAATTAAATCGGTCATAAGTATCATCAAGACTCAGAATTGAATTGGTCATAAGTATTATCAAGACTCCGAATTGAACCAGTCATAAATATCATTAAGACTCAGAATGAAACCTGTCATAAGTATCTTTATAATATTCTTTGGCCTTTTTGGGCATTAATAAATCATTAAAATATGCAAATTCGTATTGTTAATAAAGGATAATCCCCATGATGGCTAAAGTAAATAACAAGCCCCATGAGGGCTAAAGTAAAGAGCAAGCCCCATGAGGGCTAAAGTAAATCGACATAAAGGAGATGAAAAGAAGAGTATACCTTCAATATCTGTCGTTGATTATCAATCGCACTTTATCGACATAACTTTCATATAACAATATTTCTCATTTTTGCCCCCACACATATTCCCAAGAGTCTAACAAGTGTAAAGGTTCACCAAAGCAAACATGCCATAGCCTAAGGTTGGTTAAATTTTACTTCTAATTCTCAAGTCCCCTTTTAAGAAACTTTCTATCCGAATTAGGCTTGAGGTATCTAATTTTACTTCTAGATGTATAGCAAGCCACAATTAGACCTAAGGTAAAGGTATTTCCCAAGCATTACACCAAACTCAACCATATTATCTAAGGCACTTGCATTAATATAAGTAACTAGGGTCAACTTACCCATAATAAGAGAGTGAGAATATCACTCTCATCCAACTAGAGTTACTAAGGTATCCTTATGCTAACCATGAGACATAAAGTCTAATTCCCCAAGATCTAAGCCTACAAGTCAAGCATTCCAATCTAAAGTTCAAGTGGCCTAAATGATGCAGCTAATTCCAAGTCTTAGCATCATAAATCTAGAACCTAAAACACCGGCCAAATGTAACCAAATATCAGAATTATACTATAACATAGCTCGATCGGACAAGGAATAAGCCTAACCTACCTCGAATTCAAAAAAACTCATGAACTGCTGCTAAACCTTGATCTTTTCTTTTGAGAAACTTCTTCAAGGTTCCAAGATATTAAAAAAATACATTCTCCATATTATTAGGAGAATATCAATACCCATATTGCATCATTGTACTTCAAGTCTAAAAATGACAACAAAAACCCCAGGTGGGTCCTATTTATGAAAAGCACATTTCTGAGGCTGACCCAAAGTTCATACACCATCAAGGAATCATAACTCTCAAGAAATAAGTGAAAACTAAGATTATTTGGGGCCAAAATCAAGCCCTTAGCTTATTTGGTCAAGAAATTCAAGCATGAAATAATAGGATTCTTACTTTAAATCCAATGCTAATAGCATAAATATAGGGTAATCAAGCTCTCAAGTCATATCCAACACTCAATTTAATGTTAGCACAACATTTTATGGCTTCTAGTACTCAAGGATGAGTGAAAAGGGCCCAAAATATAGCCTAAAGGGACTTTAAATTCCCATCCCAGGTACTCAAGTGTGGCTATCGCCACCTATAGATGGTAATTGTACAAAGAAGATCGTTGTGCATTGATAGCGATTGCAATAGGGCGATCATGATGTCATCTATACATTCGTACAAGCCTAAGCACCAACAAACTTGGAAAAATTTCCAAGTTTCCAACAATGCCTTGGGACTCATACGAATTTTGATATATACAAATGAGCCATGCAATAACACTAAATTCAACTTTCCAAAGGCATTGGTGAAGTCAAATTTTCCATCCGAGGTTGTTTTGACCAAATGCAGGTCCCATACCTAAACTTCTAATTTTTTAATTTCCTGACCAATAGGTCAAAATGAGCTTGGGTGCATTGGGACCCAAACCAAAGGTCTACCTAGACTAAAATTGACATTTCAAAGCTAGTGGAGTAGTCAAAATTTTTATCCAAGATTATTTTATTAAAGTTTTGCCCGGTGGAAATTTTGAACCAATAAAGACTTCTAGATAGGGAATTGGCTCTAAAAATCAAACGAACTTCCCGGTAACCAAATTATTTGTTCCAGCAAGTCCTAAATTACTTGGGGAAGCTATAGGAAAGCTCTAATGGCAAAAAATAGTACAGATATGGAAAATGAGTTGAAGTGTCATTATAATATCCACTACTAAAGGAACTTTTGTCCTCAAAAGTTATAGATGAGGAAATACTTAAAGTCTCAAATAGGTGAGAATACTAGGCCTGTATCTTGCTCTCGATCTCATAAGTGGCCTCCTCCACTAGGCGGTGCCTCCACTGAACCTTAACTACTGGAATATCTTTAGTACGCAATCAGCTCACATCACTAGCCAAAATAAGCATAGGTTCCTTTACAAAGGTCAAATGCTCATCCAACTAGACTGAGTCCCACCTAAGCATATGAGACAAAACAGGAATATACCACCCCAACATAGAGACATGGAAAATTGTATGAGCAGTAGAATAATCCATAGATAAAGCTAACTCATAAGCTACCTTACCAACTACATGGAGAATCTCAAAAGGACCAATATATCAAGGACTGAGCTAAACCTTTCTCTCGAACCTCATCACATCCTTCATAGGTGATACATAGAGGAATAAATGATCACTAACTCCAAATCTCAAGAAGCAAAGCCTACGGTCTGCATAGGACTTTTACCTACTCTAGGATTCTTTCAGCCTATCTTAAATTATCCTCACTCTATCCAATGAGTCCTAAAGCAAATCTGCACTACGGGGCCTCACCTCAAAAGTCTCAAACCATCTAATCAGAGAACGATATCTCCTACAGTACAAAGCCTCAATAGGCTCCATCTCAATACTCGAATGATAATTGTTGTTATATGTAAACTCTGCCAAGGCTAAGTGTTGATCCCACTAGTCTCTAAAATTCATACGACAGGCTCGGAGCGTATCCTCGAGTACCTAAATAATCTGTTCAAATAGATAATTGATCTGTGGATGAAAGTTTTTACTCAAATAAACTTGAGTACCCAACTCCTCCTGGAATTCTCTCTAAAACCTCAAAGTGAACATAGAGCTATTATCTAAAATGATAGAAATGGGCATCCCATACAAACAAACTATCTCCCAAACATAGATATGGGCTAATCTCACAGCACTAAAGGTCATTTAAATAGGAATGAAGTGTGCTGACTTGGTCAAATGATCTACACTAACCTAAATGCCATTAGAACCTCAGGAAGTACGAGGAAAACCACTACTGAATTCCATAGTAATCCATTCCTATTTCCACTTGAGAATAGGCAACCTGTAAGTTAAACCACCAGGATGCTGATGCTCGGCCTTTACCAGCTAACAACATAGGTAACAAGGTACAAAGTATGCCACATCTATCTTCATGCCATTCCATCAATAATATTGCCTCAAATCTCTGTACATCTTGGTTGTACTAGGATGAATGACAAATCTAGAGCTGCGAGCCTCATGCATAATTGACTGAATAAAATCATTGACATATGGAATACAAATGCTACTAGAAAACCTCAAGACACCCTCAAAATATATAGTGTGCCTCTCGAACTCACCACTCTACCCTTGATCTCGAAGGTAGCGAAGCTTATCATCCTCAAACTAATGATTATAGATCTACTCAAATAGTGAGGACCTCACCTCAATACTAGAAAAAATTCTTGTAGGATCTTAGACATCAAGGTGAACTATTAAGTTGGCTAAGGACTGAATGTCACATTCCAATGGCCTCTGAGAAACTGAAATGCAAGCCAAACTACCCATACTTACTACCTTGTGACTCAATGCATCAGCTACCTTATTTTCCTTACCCAGATGATACAAGATGGAAAGATCATAGTCCTTAAGAAACTACTTTCATCTACGATGTCGAGCATTAAGATCTCATTGGGTCATAAGATGTTGAAGGCTACGATGATTGGTGAAAATCTCACAACGCACTCCATTAAGATAATGCCTCAAAATCTTAAGTACAAAAACTACCACTGTCAAGTACAAATCATAAGTAGGGTGATTATGATAATCCACCTTAAGGTGTCTAGAAGCATAAGAAATAACACGACCTCGCTGCCTTAAGACATAAGAAAGACCAACACCATAAGTGTCAAAAGACATGGTGAATCCCTCACCCTCATCGGGAAGAACTAACATAGAAGCGGAAGTGAGAAAATCCTTAAGCTTCCCAAAACATAGGTCACACCACTCAGACCATAAAAAAGGAACCTCCTTCCAAGCTAATCTGGTCATAGGAGCTGAAATAGTAGCAAAGCCCTCAATGAAACATCTACAATAACCAGCCAAACTAATGAAACTACGAACCTCAGTTGGAGAGTAGGCCTAGCCCAATCACTAATTGCTATTATCTTGGTTGGGTATACCATAATAGCATTCTTAGACACCACATAGACAAGGAATGTCACTAATTCAAGCCAATAATCATACTAGGAGAACTTGGCAAAAAAAAATAATCCCTCAAAGTTTGGAGCACGACCCTCAAATATTGTGCATGCTCCTCACTACTCCTTAAATATACAAGAATGATGTCAATGAATACAATCACGATAGATTCCAAATAAGGCCTGAATACTTGGTTCATCAAATCCATGAATGTGGTTGGGGAATTGGTTAACCCAAATGACATCAGTAAGACCCATAATGACCATAACAAGTCCTAAAATACATCTTCAGGATATCCTCGGCCCAAATCCTTAACTGATGGTAACCAGACCTCAAATAAATCATAGAAAACACTGCTACACCTTAAAGCTAGTCAAACAAATCATCAATGTGAGGCATAGGATAACGGTTCTTCAGTTTTGCCTTATTAAGCTGTCTATAGTCAATGCACATATTCATAGAACGATCCTTCTTCTTCACAAACATAATAGGAGGACCTTGTGAAGACACACTTAAGCTAAGAAAACCCTTACAAAAGAAGTCTTAAAGCTAAGAACTAAGCTTTATAAGCTCGGTAGCATTCATATGGCAAGGTGATATAGAGATAGGTTGGGTGCCAGGCTCGAGCTTAATACCAAACTCAATCTCACAAATAGGGAGAATACCAGACAGATCGGTATGTAATAAATTAGAAACCTCACAAACAATAGGAATAGAGTCAAGCGATGGAATCTCCACATGAGTATTACAAATACAAGTGAGATAAGACTCACAACCCTTCAAAAAAGCCACTTACCACAAATATATGATATAATCCTAGTTGGATCGCTGCTAACTGCTCCCTGCCATATTATTAGGGGTACGCTAGGTATGGCTAAGGTAACGGTCTTTGCAAAACAATATACGATTGCATGATAGTTAGATAACCAGTCCATGCCCAAAATCACATCAAAATCCAGCTTATCTAGAATAATAAGGTTAGGGCAAGTATCAATGCCACTAACTATTATAACACATGATTAGAAAACTCGATCCACTACTAAAGAATCACCCATAGGAGTAGATACACATAAAAGAACAAGTAATAAATAACTAATCAACTCAAATTATGGTGCATAATAAGAAGATATATAAGAATAAGTGGATCTTGGATCAAATAAAGCACGAGTCGACTCGCAGCATACCAAAATTATACCTATAACTACAATATCCAAAGTCTTAGCCTTGGGTCTAGCAGTTACTACATATAACTGACCACGCTGGCCACCTAGTTTGGCACCTGACCGACCTTCTGTCCTTCCTATCTGAGAACCTCAAGTACCCTGGGAACTACCCCTACGATCATGAGAACCACTTCTAACTAAGGGATGATCTACTCTAATAGGGGAATCATCCTGGGCTAAAACAACCATCGCCCCATAACTAGGGTACTTACATATAAAAGGATTAAAAGAACTGCATCCATAGCATACCCTCTGAGCTGAACTAGAACCAACAGATCCTTCTGACCTAGAATAGCCACCACAACTAGAAAAAACAGAGGATGTACCTCTCAAAGACTAACCACTAGCTTGACTAGGGCGATCACTAGCACTGGGCAAACCTCCATAAGTAATCTAAAGAGCTATCTGAACTGGTTAGTTGGGCTGACTCTGAGGCTGATAGGATGGACACAGAGGATATCCACTATTAGAACTACTTCCTCTAAATCAAGAGCTATAACGGATCACATTGAACCTGCCCTGATGTCTAGACCTCTTATCATTGTGCCCTTAGACCTCACAATGTATCTCTTCCATCACTAAAGTATGATCTAAAACCTCAGCAAAAGACTACCTATAGAAACTAAACTCTAAGTAGCCATACGAATAGGGAGTCTCAATCGTCTAACAAAACAACAGAATCTTTCATACTTTGTGTCCAAAATAAAAGTTGTATGTCTGGCCAAATAATGAAAATGAGCCTCATACTTAGTAACAGTCATGGATCCCTACTCTAATTTGGAGAACTAATCTCTCAATCAACCTTTAAGGTTGCACGGGATATACTTCTCTAAGAACACTTAGAGAACTGAGTCAATGACAAGGAAGAAGATCTAGCTGGTATAGAATCCATATAACCTCTTCACCAATGACGAGTAGACAAGTTCAACTAAAATTTTATGTAATCCACACCACGAGTCTCAACTATACCTAAGCCATTAAGCCTATCTGCACAAGTAGCAGAAAAATTATATGCATCCTTACCTGGAGCACCAAAAAACCTAGGCGAAGCCAACCTCTAAAACCTACCCAATATCTTCTGCTCTTCAGAAGACATAGCAGGCTGAGCAACCATTAGCTGAGCATCTACCAATATAGGAGAAACCTCAACTCTGAGAGTCACAACTACAGGTTGTGCACCCACCTCAATAGCACTCTGATCAGTAGATCGTGAACCATCAAATGACATACCACCAATAATCCCCAAAAGCTAAATCAAGGCATCTCTTAGCAATGAGGAAGGAATAAAACCTGCAAGAGCCTGGGCTTATTCCCAAGCAATGAGGACTCTTCTAGACACTTGATTTTTTACCAACAATACTGGTAAAATCTAGGCTCTAAACCAATTTGTCACAACCCCATTTACAGGTCATGATGGCACCTACTAAATCCCATAAGTAGGTAAGCCAATGCCATAACTCAGAGCTAACGCAATAGGTAAATTCGGTAAGAAGTTCCAACATAGGCCAAATTTAGTGAATACGAGTAATAAATAGAAAAATGTTCTAATATAAATAAATAGACAAACACGTATACGAATCCCATAACCGGATATAGTCTATACAAGAGCATCTAATATCAATAATACAACTCACTGGTCTAAAAGTAGCCAATACATCTATCTCGATACAAAAGATTGAATAATAATAAGGTAGAAGAAAATAGGCAACTTAGACTCCAAGAGCTGACCTTATCTCAATAATATCGATACCACACAAACTCAAATCAATAGCGGCATCTAGTAATTGGATCTTCACCAAAAGGTACAAAAGTGTAGCATGAGTACAAAAATAATGGGTACTCAGTAGGTATCATCGGATGACTAAGCTAAGTCATGATATGAAGATGATAAATGCAAGATATTCATAGCTAAGTGAAGGTACAAAATCTAACCTAAATCACCTCCATCATCGTTGTGCACAATCAAAATATAAATCGAAAAACAATAACTATAATATAACATAAAGAATCAGGCACATGCAAACATGCATACAAAGTTGGCTCC
Source organism: Capsicum annuum (assembly GCF_002878395.1). Taxonomy (NCBI): domain Eukaryota; kingdom Viridiplantae; phylum Streptophyta; class Magnoliopsida; order Solanales; family Solanaceae; genus Capsicum; species Capsicum annuum. The sequence continues at coordinate 87,501,110 of NC_061117.1, read as the reverse complement.
CATAAGCCAATTGGTGCATAAAGGAAAGAACTCATCATAATATCCCATACTACTAGAAAGTACACACAAGTAATGAATAATTTATGCAAACATCACCTACACTAACCATCATGTATCTACTATTAACCATTATGTCATTTTGGCATCCTTTACCATTTGTAATCATAGAATATAGATGGTCATAATCTGGAATTGAATCGGTCATAAATATCATCAACACATAAAATTGAACCGATCATAAATATCATCAATACTCAAAATTGAACCAGTCATAAATATCATCAAGACTCAAAATTGAGCTGGTTATAAATATCACCAAGACTCGAAATTAAACCGATCATTAATATCATCATGACTCACAATTAAATTGATCATAAGTATCATCAAGACTCAAAATTTAACCGGTCATAAGTATCATCAAAACTCAAAGTTAAACCGGTCATAAGTATCATCAAGACTCAAAATTGAATCGGTCATAAGTATCATTATGACTCAAAATTGAATCAGTCATAAATATCATTAAGAATCAAAATTAAAGTAATCATAAATAATATTAGGACCCAAAATTAAACCACTGATAAGTATTATCAAGACTCAAAATAGAATTGATTATAAATATCATCATGACTCAGAATTGAATAGGTTATAAGTATTATTATAATATTCTCCAGACTTGTTGAGCAATAAAATATCATCATAATATGTAAATTCATATCATTAATAAAGGATAAGTCCCATGAGGTCTAAAGGAAATAACAAGCCCTACTAGGGCTAAAGAAAATAGCAATCCCCACGAAGGCTAAAGTAAATTGACAAAAAAGAGAAGCAAAGAAGAGTATAACTCCAATATCCATCATTCATAATTAATGAAATTTTATCAACATAATCTTCATATAACAAGATTTCTCATTTTTACGCCCCTACATCTTCCCAAGAATCTAACAAGTGCAAAAGTTCCCAAAAGCTAATATGCTATACCCTAAGGAGGGTTAAAGTTCACTTCTAATCCGCAAGTCCCCTTTTAAGAAAAATTCCTTCCCAAATTAGGCTTAAGATATCTGATTTTACTCTTAGATGTATAGGAAGCCACAATTATCCCTAAGGTAAATGTGTTTCCCAAGCACTACTCCTAACTCAACCATAGTATCTAATGTATTTCCATTAATGTAAATAACTAGGGTCAACTTACCCCCAATAAGAGAGTGAGAATATCACTCTCATCCAAATATAGTAACTAAGGCATCCTTATGCTAACCATGAAATATGAAATCCAATTGCCTAATGTTCAAGCCTACAAGTCAAGCGTACCAATCTATAAGTTCAAGTGGCCTAAATGATGCAACTAATCTCAAGTCTTACCACTCATCAATCAAACACCTAAATCCCTTCCAAAATCTAACAAGATATCATAACTATACTATAAAATAGCTTAATCTAACAAGGAATAAGCCTAACCTACCTCAAATCTAAAGAAAGCTCACAAACAGCTAAATTTTTGCTCTTTCCTTCTGAGAAGCTTCTTTAAGGTGCCAAGCTATCAAAAATGAATTCTCCATATTATTACAAGAATATCAATACCCATACTACACCATTGTGCTTTGAGTCCAAAAATGATACCAAAAACCCTAGGTAGGTCCCACTTATGGAAAACACATTTTAGAGGTTGACCCAAAGTTCATGCACCATCAAGGAATCATAACCCTTAAGAAATAGGCAAAAATAAAGCTTACTTTGGGCAAAAATTAAGACCTCAGGATATTTAGGGTTTTGGTCAAGAATTCCAGAAATTCAAGCATGAAATTAAAGGATTCTTACCTCAAATCTGATGTTAATCATGATAATATAGGTTAATAAAGCTCTCAAATTACACCCAAGAGTCAATTTAAGATGAGCATACATTTTAGGGTTTTTAGTTCTCAAGTGTGAGTGAAAAGTGCCCAAAACGCGCCCTAAAGGGCCTTTTAATACCCATTCCAGGTACTCAGGTGTGGCTACCCATTCCAGGTACTCAGGTGTGGCTATCGCTACCCATGGATATCAATCGCATAAGGGAAATTGGAATACCTTGATTATGTTCACAATACGAAGATCATGATGAGATCTTTGTGATTGCACATGCCTCAACACCAATAAACATGGAAAAATTTCCTAGTTTCCAACGATGCCTCGAGACTTATCCGGATTTTGATATATGCAAATGAACTATGTAACCACACTAAATTCAATGTTTCAGATGCGTTGGTGAATTCAAATTTTCTATCTGAGGCTGTTTTGACCAAATGTAGGTCCCACACCCAAACTCTATTTTTCCAACTTCCCAATCAATAGGTCGAAATGAGCTCGGGTGCATCGGGATCCAAACTACAAGTCAACCTAGCCTAAAATTAGTATTTCGGAGCTACTGGAAGTGTTGGAATTTGGATCTGAGATTTTTTTTATTAAAGTATTAATCTGGTGGGAATTTGTAACCAATGAAGACTTCTAGACAGAGAATTTGCTCTAAAAAAGAATAAACTACCCAATAACCAAACTATCGATTCCAACAAGTCATAAATGAATTAGGGAAGCTATAGGAAAACTTTAATGGCAAAAATAAGTAGAAATACAGAATATGACCTAAAGGGTCATTAAAAATTCTAAAATGGCTGACGCTGAGGGTACATTCCTTGAGAACACTACCTCTAAACTGAGAGCTACTATGGCTTCCACTGAACCTACCCTAATATTATGGCCTCTTATTGCTGCCCTCATAGGCCTTATGATGCATCTCCTTCATAAGTTGATCATGATTAGAAACCTTGGAAAAAGACCTACCCACAGCAACCAAACTTTGTGTAGACATATGAAGAAGAAGTCTCTATCTTTGAACAAAGACACGAACCCTCTCAGACTCAGTGGCCAGAATAGAATAGCACGTTTGTCCGACTTATAAAATCAAGCCTCATACTCTACAAAAATCATAAAGCCCTACTCCAACCTCAAGAAGTGATCCCTCAGATAATCTCTATAACAGCGAGGCATGTACTTTAATAAGAAGATCTCGGAGAATTGGGTCCGTGTCAAAGGGGAATATCTAGTTGGTTTGGAATCAAGATGACCACTCCACCAATGTCGAGCTACCAAGTCCAACTAAAAAGTAGTGTAATTCATTCCCTAAGCTCCAACTAGGCCCCAATTATAGACCCTATCCTCACAAGTAATCAAGAACTCAAATACATTCTCGCCCAGTGCAATAGAAAACCTAGGAAGAGCCAATCTTAATAATCTACCCAGTATCTTATGCTCCTCGGTATGTATAGTAGGCTAGACAATTACCGCCTGAGCAACTATAGTCATAAGAGGGACCTCAACTCTGGGGGCTGCAACTATAAGTTGTTCCCTTGCCTCAGTACCACTCTAATCTATAGATTGCGAACCATGAGATGGTGCACCACTAACCAATCCCAAAAGATAAACCAAAGCATTCCTGAGCAATAAAGAACAAATAAATCCTAGTGGATCCCAGGCTGGTCCCTTGCCTACCCCTAGCTATGGCGAAATAATCTCTGCTTAAGAGAAAGAATAGGGTTCGAGAAAGGCGCCTTATCCTGGAATTTAGGTGGGGACACATCTCTGGGCTGTCCACAACCTCTAAATTATCCACGAATAGCGACAGGATCCCTAGGCTTGGTCTCGAGAACCTTATCTTATGTAGTGGTAGCTAGTGGTAGCATGTGTCCTAGCCATATGCAAAAGAGTGAAATCAAAGGAATACATTAGAAACAAACTCAAAATCTTAGCAAGAAATGAGTAAAAGAAGTTAAAGACTCCTAAAAATGTCCTATAGCCTCCTAAAGATAAGAAACAAACATCAATGTTCTGATTTGTGTGACTTGACTAGACACTTGCTCTTATACCAACGATACTAGTGAAACCTAGGCTCTAATACCAATTTATCATGATCCTATTTATGAGTCATGATTGCACCTACTCTATCCCCTAATAAGTAAGCCAAAACATACCCAAACTAGAGACAAAGGGCTAACTTGGTTAAAAATGTCCTAAAGGCCAAAATTTAAAAATTTAAAGACTTAAATAACCATAATATAGTCATAAAGGTCTATTATATAGATAGAAAGTCATCAACCATCCCAAGACTCGGTAATGTCTATACAAGAGCTACTAAATATGAACTATGAGTACTAAGTAATCAAATACAATCCACCTCAAAGCTGAAAGACTAGACATAGATAAACAGAAAGAAAAATGGTAACTTTGACTCTAAGATCTTACCCAATCTCCAAAATTAGCCCTGCATATATATCGTATCAGAGGTGGCAAGTAGTACTCAAATCTACACCAAAATAGTATAGAAGTGTAGTATAAGTACCAAAATGTCACGACTCGATTTACGAGTCACAATGGCACCTACTGTATATCCCGCTAATAGGTAAACCGAACCACAACCCAAAGCTAGATGGAATGGGCTAATTTGGTGAAAAATGACATAAAGGACAAAATTTAATACATAAAGACTCAAATAGCAATAATACAGTCATAAAGGTCAAATAGTTAGAAAGAAACCCAATAAGAATCCCAAGACTCAATAATGTCAACACAAGAGCGCTACTATAAAAGATCTATGAGTACTAAATAGTCAAATACAATCTATGTTGAAGATGAAAGACTAGACGTAGATAAATAGAAGGAAAAGGGTAACTCCAACACCAAAAGCTCACCCAATCCCGAAAATCAACTCTACATGAATGTCGAATCAGCAACAACAACTAGTACTCGGATCTGCACCAAAAAGGTATTAAAGTGTAGTATGAGTACCAAAGCCATAAGTATTTAGTATGCATCATCGACCGATTGAGATAAATCATAATATAAATATGATAAGAGACAAGATAACATAAGATAAGTCATTATAAAAAGGGTGAACCTGGAAATAAGCTCTGACACCATTGTACATAGATAAATAAATCCATATGAGAATAATAACATAACTATCATACCATTAACTATAAGATTGCCCCCATAAGACAATAAGTGCTGAAAAGTAAGTAACCCAACACATGCCCTCATAAGCTTGAAGAGTACAATCAAGGAAACTAACAGTCAAATACCCGTAATTTCCCAATTTTTATGCCATAACCAAGAACCCATCCATTTTGTATCTTGTTATAAACAATCCTCAATTCCAGACTTGAATTAGAACTTAATAGCATCGTAATTATCATTATTTTTATCTGACTTGAAGAAAAAACTCATCTCATCAATACCCTCAGCAATTGTTGGACTTGAACCAAAGCTCATTATTATAAACCATTCTAAGGAAACTTTTTAGCAGGACATTTAAATAAGATAACTCAATATATTAACCAATAATCATGCTATAAACCTTCTCCTTACTTATTTTTATACACTTCACCAAGAATCATAACCACAAATCTTATTCATAATCATATTTATAAGCCATATTATTAGCCATTTCCAAAATCCATAGCAATACTAATATTTATAAGTGATATGATGAATTATATCCAAATTTCATATCAACATCATATTCATAGGCCACCCATCATATCCATAATTTACTACTCATATCTATAAGCCATAGCATATCATAAGTCATATTATGCATATATGTCATGCTATGTCTATAAGCAATATCCTATCATATTTATAAGTAGTATCATATTCATAATTTAATAACGTCTATGAGAAATATCATACATAAATATATGTATATATATAAGCCATAGCATACCCATAATCCATATCATCTATATACATAACCATGTCATCTTTATAAGCCATGAACCTTTAATCATGCTGATATCTATAGCATTAAGAATATCAATGGGCCATAATCATATTTGAAATCCATACCAAAACAACATGTATAATCCATACATCATACTCATGATTATATCCTTAGTCATACATATGAGCAATATCATCAGTGATACTCGAAATTAGCATTAATCCTTAAATATCCAATTAACATACTCAATAACTATATTCAACCTCCTCAAGTTCCAATCCTACTATTTATAAGAGTGTATCATACAAAAATGAGTCTAAAATCATAATTCTTGGACTAAGGTAGGTCGAAGGAGCCCACTTCTAATCCCCAAAAATCCTCTTAGGAAATTTTTACCTCGAACTAGGTTAAGGTTTCTAAGTTCATCACTAGATGTCAAGTAATCCATTATTATCCCTAAGGTAGAAATCCTCTCATAACATAAACAACTAATGCAATCCTACCTAGAACAATAGCAACTGAGGAAATTCAATGAACTCAAGCAACTAAGGACAATTCCACTCTAACATGAATAACTAGGGAAATTTTACCTACCTTGATTAATTAAGGCATATCCATTCTAAAAATATACCAAGAAGATTAATCCACCTAAGACATGAATAAATATTCTAATTACACCAATTCTTCAATTTCAAGATAGCCAAATGGCCTAATTAAACCAAATACTCTCACTCATACTTCTAACAATTAAATCTCATCCCATATCTACCATAATAACATATGCATATTATAAAATATCTCAATCTATTAAGAAGGTAAACCTAACCTACCTGGGTGCCAAAGAAAAACCCAAAGAATCTACTAAATAACTGATTTCCCCTTCAAGAAACTTTTGCAATGTACCACGCTGTCAAAATCAGAATTTACCTTCCTTAATGGTCTCTACTCTCTAGAGTCCCCTTGAATATTGGAAGGGTCTACTTGAATTCATCAATATTTGAAGAAGGAGGAGTTGTAATTTTTTTTCTTAAGAGTGTCATTCTAATTGCTCATTGATATCGCCCAAAGATACACCTCCAATTAAAGATAAAATGGTCGATGAAATATATACTAATCCAACTAGGTTGGGGTCAAACCCATAGGGAATACATGGAATATCTCTAAAGTTTACTGAAATCAACAGGCAATGCAAAAAAGTAAATAGAGGGGATTGTTGTTGTAATTTGTGAAAAGTAAAAAGATATGGCATACTTTGGTTGTAATCAGTATAAAACAAACCCTAGGAATGTGTTCCCCTTAGCTTCTCAACTTTGTAGATTTATCGTGCTCTGTTGAACCAACCAAATATCTTGCATGCAAAATCTAATAAGTTATGTATCACTAACTATCTTGTGAATACCTTAGTTAATTTCACTCTTTACCTTTTGAGTCTTAGAATGTCATCTCACTAATTCTTATCTTAGATCCCAAATTAACTATTACATTTTGAATCTCTAGTTAATTGGATAAAAATAATTATCCTAAGTAGATGAAGATGATTAGCTTATATCGACAATTAACTCCAAATTACTGTTACGATCTTCTTTTCCTACTCTCTACCTTTCTTGTGAAGCAAGTAGTGAATATAGGCCAGATCATAACATTTGCAACCACTAAGAAATTTATTAAACTAAAGATGATCACAATACATACAAGAATATCAATTCATATCAACGTTGCATTCCCCAACTTTGTCAATCAACTAGGGTTCCAACTACCCTAGCTAAGGGGTTTCGTCGCTCATTGTTGTAACATAATCATTAGGAATCATAATTGATATCATTAAATCAATATCGCAATAGCTTATGACAAAAGCCCAAAGTATCATATTGAATATCAAACCAAAATCCAAGAACACAAGAATCCAAGATCAATATTGAATCTCAAAATCAAATATATATTTGTAAGTAATAAGAATGTGTAAACTAACTAAAAATCATCAAAAGGGTATTTATAAAACACAAGGAAAACCTAGGAAATCAATCCTAAACATAAGAGGAAAATTAGAGTTTATGGCTACCTATGGGGCGTAGGTGGTACATATGGACTGTAGGTAATCCCACGTAGGTGCCACTGCCCAAAATATTACAAAATCTCTTAGAAAATCTAGGGCTTCTGACACCTACGGGGAGTAGGTACTACCTACATCCCCATAGGTAGTCCAATGTAGGTGGCAATCAAAATTTCTTCATCTTCTGAATCTCTAGACTTTAACTTTCTAGCACATATTCTGACACCTGCTCTACGTAGGTAGTACCTACAGGGCGCAGATACCCATATAGGTTGTCCAAACAATTCAATTTTCACAACTTTTCTTTTGTTCAGCTCCAAAACTTAGTTTTCTATGAAACACAACACAAAACACATTATATCTAACAAAAAAGACCTAAGTCACTTGCATATTTTCATCATTTTAAGCGTCGAAAGTGATATAGAGCCATAACACATCACTCATCAAAATGAGAACAATGATACCGGTGTTGCATTATTATACTTTGGGTCCAAACTTATGTAAAAATCCCACGTGGGGCCTATTTACAAAAATTGCATTTCTAAAACCAATTGAATGTCCCCCTATGCTCAAGGAATATTTATCATCAAAAATGGGTAAATTTTGAGCTCTAAAGGTGCGAAAATCAACCCACCATGCTTCTAGGAATCTAAGGAAAAGAAAAAGAATTCTAGCAAGAATTTAATGGAAGCTAACCAGAAATTTGAAGAAGAAATGCGTAAATAATCTTTATTCTTGCCGCAAAATTACCCACGAATGTTATCCCTAAGCTTTCCCGCTTTAAGGGTTTAAATATCTTGTAAATGAATGAGAAATGGTGAAAAATGACCTAAGTGGAGTATTAATACCCTTTCCAAGTCCACGAGTCCTGCTGAATCGGAGACTGGGCCGCTTAAGCGACCTAGTGTCGCTTTAAAGACCTCTAAACGGTTGCACAGGTACCGCTTTAGTGGTCCCTTCCCTCTTTAGAAACATTCAACTAGGCCATTGTGACTACTTAAGCGATCTACTGGGCGCCTTGGCGAACATCTTCTTAAGCAACCCAAATGGCTGCTTATATGGGTGCACCAACTGAAATATCAAGTTTAATTCGGGTTTCCACCAATCCCTTTCAATTCATCCAAAATTCTATTTGTGCAAACGAACTATGCTAACCTATCAAATTCGACATACTTAAATCTATGGCACAATCTAAATTTCCATCTGAGGTCATTTTGATGAAAAGTGGGTGTCACATCCACTTGTCTTTTTTTTTAATTACCGACCAATAGCATAAAATGAGCCTGGGTGCCTCGAGACCCAAACCAAGGGTCCACCTAGCCTAAATTTGATATTCCAGAGCTTTTGGAATAGTTGAAATTGGCATACGAGGTAATTTAGCAAGAGTTTTTTCTCGATAGCTAATTTGAACTAGTGATAGCTTAAAAATGAGGAATTGTCTCAAAAACCCAAATTAACTGTTCGGTAACTAAACTTCAGTTCCAACATGTCATAAATGACTTAAGGAAGCTATATCAAAGATCAAACTATGAAAATAAGCAAAAATATAGAAAATGACTTGAAGGATCATTTCAATATCCATTACTAAAAGAACTTCGTCCGCAAAAGTAAAGGATTAGGATCTACATGAAGCATCGAACAATGAGAATACAGGGTCAACATCTCACTCTTGATCTCCCAAGTAGCCTCCTCTACTGGGTGGCACCTCTACTAAAGCTTAACTACTGAAATCTCCCTAGTGCATAATCGCCTGACATTAGCCAAAATGAGCACAGGCTTCCCCATAAATGTGAACTACTCATCTAACTCAACTGAGTCCTATCAAAGCACATGAGATGGATCAGTAATGTATTGTCACAATATAAAAATATGGAAAACTAGATGAACAACAGAAAAATCTAGGGGTAAGTTTAACTTATAAGACACCTCACTAATGGTACAAAGAATCTCAAAGGGCCTAATATATCTAGGGTTGTGCTTCCCTTTTCTCTCAAAACTTCTCACCCTTTATGGGTGATATATAGAGGAATACCCAACCATTAGCTCCAAATATCAAAGAATGAAGTGTATGATCTACATAAGCCTTCTTCTTACTCTTATCTACCCTCAACCTATCCTGAATCACCCTGAATCTATCTAACAACTCCTGAACCAAGTCAGTACCACAGGGTCTAATATCAGAGGTCTTAAACCATCCAATCAGGGAATGATACCTACCATATAAATCCTTAAAGAGTGTCATCTCAATGCTTGAATGGTAACTGTTATTATATGCAAACTCTGCCAAGTCTAAGTATTTCTCTCACTGACCTCCAAAATCCATGACACAGACTTGGAGCATATCCTCAAGAACCTTAATAATCCACTCCGACTGTCCATTGGTCTGGCAATGGAAGGTTGTACTAAGATCCTCCTGAGTACCCAACTATTCCTGTAAAGCTCTCCAAAAGCTAGAAATGAACACTGAACCTTAGACTGAAATGATAGATATAGGCACACCATACAAATGGTCTATCTCACAAACATAGATACAAGCTAACCTCTCAGCACTAAAGGACATTCGAATAGGAATAAAATATCCTGATTTGGTCTCTCGATCCATAATGACCAAAATACTATTGGAACTACAGGAAGTACGAGGCAAACTACTAACAAAATTGAATTGTAATCCACTCCCATTTCCACTCAGGAATAGCCAAGATCTAAACCAAACCATCAGGTCATTGATGCTCGGCCTTCACCTACTGACAATATAGCCAACGAGCAATAAAGTCTACAGTATTTCTCTTCATACCACTCCACCAATAATGTTGTCTCAAATATTTATACATCTTCGTTATACCTATGTGAGTAAAATACCTAAAGCTATAATCCTTATGAAAAATCAAATGAATCAAGTCATCGACCCTTAAAACATAAATGGGGCTATCAAATCTCCAGACACCCTCAGAATCTATAGTATGCCTCTTGGACTCACCACTCAACACCTGATCATTGATGATACAAAGCCTTTTATCCTCAAATTGATGATCCCAAATCTACTCAAATAATAAGGATCTTACCTCAATACTAGACACTAGCTAGGATACTCCTAAAGTCTTAAATATTAAGTCATACTATACATTAAATAGAGACTGAATGTCCCATGCCAAAGGCCTTTAAGAAACTAAAATATAGGCCAAGCTACCCATACTACTTTCTGGCTCAAGGCATCTGCTACCATATTTTCCTTGGTTGGATGACATAAGATAGAGATATCATAATCCTTAAGCAACTCCATCATCTACACTGTCTAGCATTTAGCTCTCTGGGCCATAAGATGTTGAAGACTGGGATGATCCATGAAAATCTCATAATGCACACCATAAAGATAATGCCCCCAAATCTGAAGTGTAAAAACTACCAACGCCAACTCCAAATCATGAGTGGGGTAGTTGTGCTCGTGCACCTTTAGCTGCCTCAAAGCATAAGTACTAATTCAAATTTTTTGCATCAATATACAACCCAAGCCAACACCAGAAGCATTATAATACACGATGAACCCCTTGATGAGGGTAAATTTTTCATTCATTTACATTTAATGTTTGTGGACATTACTATGATTTGAATGTATAAATGAGACAAAATTATGATTAAAGGCTCTAATTTCCACATTTTTCGGGCATACAGGTCATGATATAGAAAGATATGGATTTGAGCTAAAAACAATCAACAGAAGAAAAGAAGTGCATCTGGAAGACCTAGAGCAGAAACAAGCCTCAGTTTCGCAATCAGGGTCTGAGGGCCGCCATTGCAGCCCATCAAGATAGTTAATATACCACGATTACGAGTGTTGGTAGTGGTCACGATAGCCGCGATCGTAGACAAATGCCCATGATCATGGCCTAGTGAGTTTAATGATCAAGGACAGTTCAGTCAAAACATATAGCTGATTCTAATTCCCATATAAGGGACAATTCTTTCTCCCTTAGGACATTATACAATAAAGGAGGATTGAAAAAAATTAGAAAATTAGTGAACCCTAGAATTTGGGAAACATTTGTGTAGTTATAATTTCAAGTTGAACTTGGTGAAATAAAAGTTTAAAGTGAAGATTTTCTTTATCCTCAATTGTTATGTATGCCATGAATGAATTTTTTTGGTATATTTATTCTCATTCATTTCATGGGTAGCCAAATTCTCCATTCTTGGAATTATGTTGAATTAAGGTGCAATTGTGTTTAGGTGATGATGTCTTTGTGTAATTCTTAGTTATTGATCTATGGATTCCATTAATTCTTGGTTTAAATAAGTTGGGATTTATGGGTGAAAACCCCAAATACCCAAAATGGGTTTTAGGGTGAAAACCCTAAACTCTTGAAAACTCTCATCATTCTTAAAAGAGAGATGTAGGTGAACATTTAGTAACCCATAGCTTCCTTAAAAGAGGTCTATAGGGGGACAAAGAAATAGTGAACAATTGTAAATATAGCTTACTCCTTTTTGCCATCTTATAAATAAGGTTAGATGAGGAGTAGGTCATGTCATGGATATCCACTTAGAAATAGTGATGCCTAATTGAGGTTTTGGGTGGCTGTTATTGATACACTTGTTAGGTACTCAAAAGACTCCAGGAGTGACATCTTAGAGGCTTTGTTGACAAACTCACCTCAATTAATCTTAACCTATCCTACCATGTTATCAAAAATTAGGATTTTTACAAAACCATCATGACCTCATGAATGCCTTTCCCTTAGGTAAACATAATCCCAAGATCTCTCCAAATTTAAATTCTAAAACATAAAGTGTTATATTAGTTTTTTTCTTGACTTATTATTGATAATATTTTATTCCAACCCAAATCCCCCTACTTTACATTATTTGTTTGAAGTTATCTACACTTCGGGTATCTATTTAGTAATTTCGACAACCATAGGACTCAAAATCTAAATCTCACTCATTGTGGATTCGACCTCAGCAAAAGTTAAGCTATAAATAATGACTATCCTCTACCACTTTAGTTAGTATGGTGAGTGTTATAAAAATGGCGTTGTTACCTTAGAGTAAAATCTAGATTTCACTTGTGTGGTATTAAATGTTACTTTGGGTATACCCGTGGTGATTCTGATTTGATTTTCTTGTTGTTTTTTATTTTTGATTAGGTAATCACCATTTTTTTAATAACCATGATTAAAGATGTCTTGGATTATCTTGGAACCGACGAGTATGAAAGTGCAATCCACATTCCCCCTACCAAGGAAAATAAAGTATTTTATGTCACAAGTATGATGCTTTAAGTGCTTTATTTGAAGGGGATTTTGGGGGATAAGAGAATAAGGACCCAAATTTTCACTTGAAGAGCTTTATAGAGGGTTTGTGCTCCCTTTAATATTGCACACATATCCAAAGTGTTCATTTGGTTACGCCTTTTTCTATTCTCTCTAACGGTAAAGGCGGTGCTATGTTTAAGATCTTTGTTTGCCGGTTCCTCGCCCCATGGATAAGTATTATAGAGGCTACCCCATGGATAAGTCTTATAGAGGCTTTCTAAGTCAATGCTTCCCACCTTCGAAGATGTTACAATTGTAGGATGAAATCATCAATTTCCACCTGTTTCATAAAGAATCGTAGTATGAAGCTTGGGGAAGATTCAAGAAGAATCTCTTGAAATGTATTAACCATGAGATACTAGAGAATATGCTTCTCCAAATATTCTATAAGACATTGGACCAACTCAAATAAGCTATAGTGGACAATCCATCCAATGGATCGCTCATTAAATCATCATATAGGGTTACATTAAAGGTGTTGGATCAAGTAGTAAGTTTGTCTAGGGGTTACAATGAGAGATGGGAGGCAGCCTTCCGAGCGAGAGCAGTAGGTGCCTCCATGGTAGGCCTTCAGAGACTGATAGACTAGCTGCACCAGAATAGTTCGAGGCTCCTGATGAAGATGTAGCAGCAGGGTCAGGAACCCATGACCCCTGGGATTGATCCATTCCAGGTATACTCTAACCCTAAGTTCAGATTTTCTTTGATTTTAAGTTGAGGGTGTAGAGTAAATTGTTGTTGTAAAATTTTGTAGCCAATTAGAAGAAATACTTGTACTTGAGGCAGTTGAACTGTTTTGTGATTTTTGTACACCTCTTCAAGTGGTCTACTCCGTTAACTGTGTGATTTGCATTCAAGTGTGACCACTGTGGATTTTTGTATGGCATTAGTTTTAGTAACATAACAATTATTTCTAAACAGCTGCATGAACAGATCAAGTCGTATCTTGTGATATACATGTGTGCCATGTGTGTGTCAGTAACTACTTAGTTCCCTTTGTATGTTGAAGCCAGAACTTGCCTGATTAGTCTTACCTAGGTCGAAGGATAGGGGTTAGGAAAGGATTATAGGCCATTTTGATTTTAGCTCACTTTAAGCCTAAATGACCTTCCCTATGTGTAAAATATCCCTTGATCCTTGTTTTGAGCCTAATTAGCCTGTTTCTTTGTATGACACCTGACATCTTCCCATTTAAATCACAATGAACCTATTTTGGCCCTGGAACTTCTTGGATACTGTGCACCTTGACTTAGGCAAATAGCCTAAGTTGAGGGTGGCTATCATAGGGGTACGTGATATAGAATGAGTATGAATAAAGGTAGCATAAAAGAAAAGAATAAAAAACTGGATGTAGAGGAAAAGAGTGAGAAAAAGAAAAATTGAGAAAAAGATTAAGTAGTTGAGAAAAGACTACATCCATCCTAAATAAATGTGATCAAGGGAAGAGAAGAGCAGAAAAGGCTAATGAGTGAAAACCCAAAAAGCTATTGTAGTATCAAGGAGGCTTAGTCACTTTAAATATCATCGAATATCATACCAACCTCTAGCCTACATTACAAGCCTAAGAGAAGTCCTATAGTGATCCTAGCTGACCTGTCTGAAGATCTGGGTAATGAATATAAGGGCAATCCTATGGTACTTAGCATACACTGATTGGAACTTCATTCTGAGAGTGAGTGTTTGATCCTCCCTATGGTTACATATATAATTTCTTATATGAGATGAGGGGGATGTCTTTGTTGTGGGGGAACACTGGTTACATTGCTAGTTACTGACTTTTTAGGTAGTGTAATAATGGTCTATGCATGGTTATTATAACTGAAGTGATGTCGTATCTTGATTCCTATGTGTTGCATTGGGGTTCTTCATTGTTCTTGAATTGAGTGACCTTGGAGATGGTGAAAGTGTTTTGAGATAATGTGGATGATTGACTGTCAAATGTGCCTTGTATTCTCTTAGTTTTGTTGAGTTTCTTGAGGATAAGCAATTGTTTTAAGTTGAGGGTGTTGATGTATGAGCTAATGCTAACATATTTGAGGCTTTTAACTAAGACTAATTGCGAAGTCTTAAGCAACTTTTGTCATTTTGATTGGTTTATGTTTGGTTTTGTAGTTTAAGCTGATATGATAGTGAACCAATAAGAATGGAGGCAAAGAAGTTGAAATCTAAAGAAATCTGAAGACAAGTGTGGCTGACGACATTTGTGATAAGTCGTCAGCCCTGTGATAAGTTATCAAAGTCGTAGTTAGTAGTAAACAGAGAATTATCCTAAGTTGAAAGATGTGACGATATTTTGTGATAAGTCGTCAAGGTTCTGATAAGCTGTCAAGAATATCATCAGCCTAAGGCAGCACAGGAGAACTGAAGTAGAGATTTGATGACATTTTTTGATAGGCCATCATGAAGCTGATAAGTTTTCAAGTTTGTCGTCATCCTTAAATAGGAAGAGCCAAAGCTGAAAAAGGAGATGACGATATTTGTGATAAGTCGTCAGCCTCCTGATAGGCTATCACAAATGTCGTCACCTAATCCGAGGAATTGCTTAATTCTATTATTTTGTTTCCATAATTAGGGTAAACTATTTAAAGCTTTATTTTAGGGTTTTCTAAGGAGATCCGCACATTGAGTTTTGACAATACTTTTTGATATTTTTCTCTCTCTAATTTCTTGGCTTGATAAAGTAAATACTTTGAAGAGATTATTATCATTATTCTGGGATTTTCCTTTGTGATCTAATCTGCGATTCACTAGTTACTATTCTTCTTGTGGTAAGTTTAAACTTTTAAGTATAAATACAACTTGTTGTTTTGATTTTAGCATTATGAGTGGCTAAATTCCTTTAACCTAAATTATGGGATCTAGGGTTAGGTCTTGATAAGGTGCTAAGTGTTCAAGATTCAAAAGGTGGTAGGATTTCTTTATAATTCCGAGGTTTTAATTAATGTCTATTGGTTGCAAACAATAGATAACAACTGCTTTGGTTTGTTTGATAACGAAATCAAATATAGTGGGAAGTGAGTTATCTACAGGGACTTGGAAATACTTCGTTTAATAATCAGCGTTGTAACAAGGTTGGTTAACCTGAGGTAAGATCTGGACAGTAAATATAAATTCTGTAATTCTGAGAGGACTAGGTAATTAAATTCTTGAGTAGGTTGAGATACATTTAAGCATAACATCGATAAAGATAACTTGTTGTCCTACCTACCGTGAGAATGTTGAACAACCGTTAGCATCTGTCAAGTAACGAAAGCCCTAGTGAACAGAATTCTAGTTTTTCAGAAACCCTTGATTATGAACACTGATTAAAGCAACCGATAATTACTTGTTAAACTAAAAACCCCCCATTTCTAGGAATATCCAACTATCAATTAATTGATTTACAAACGACTTATATTCATACTATATTCCCTATAGGATTTGACCCCAACTTAGTTGGGTTTTATATTGACAACGATCTCTTACATTCTCATTGAGAGATGTAGTTTAAGTGTTATCAGAGCTCAGTTTGTCAGTAGTTCAGTCATGTAGTCATGGATCAAATATGCATGTTCAGTATGTAAACTCAGTCTATCAGTGTCTCATCTAAATCAGTCTCATTCAAGGATGAATGTTCCCAAGGGTGAGATATTGTAATACCCTATATTTCTCAAGCTTAAATTAACTCTCGGTTTATGAGTTATCCAATATAAAATTTTTAAAACACTCAGTATTTTTCAGTTTAGAGCCTGTTATTGCGTATTAAATTTAATTAGCTTTCCAACGATATAAAATTTTCCTAAATTTGATAATCGTGTAAGAAGTTCTGGCTATTTTAAGTTTCAGTCATTAAACACCGTCATTCAGGCCAATAGCGCATTGCGGAGTATGTCAAAATGGCAATTTTCAGTTTCCAGTGAAGTATCGCGATACTGGTGCATCGCGCCACACCTTATTTTCATATTTGTCAATTTTCAGTATACCAACGTGATTCCACTGCATCGCATTGAACTTCTAGGTCCCAACCAAAGTTGCAATGTGATACCACCGCATTATGCCACCATGAATTTTCCCAATTGGCAATTTCCAGAGACACGACGCGATAACATTGCATCATTCCAGGTACCTATTTTGGAAAATTTTGACAGAAACTAAATGTTTCGTCCAAAGTTAAAACAATCTTTTCCCATAATTTTAACACACATTGATACGGGATTAAATCCCTAAAAATGTTTTAAATCATTACTCACTAAATTTATCCCTAAATTAAAAGCATTCTCTCTCAAAACTACAAACCCTAGCTTCAAGAAACCAAGAGCAATCTCAAAGGATTCACCAACAACTTTAATAAACTCACAAATTAAGGTATGTTAGGTGTTTACATATAGGTTCCTTTAACCCATAGAGTCCACGAATCCATTTTTAAACTACAAGATAGTTGAATAATGAACTTCCATGCTTGAATTGAATTTAATTCATATTCATGTTATTGTTGGGTTTTAGTCCATGATTAAATTACATGCTTTTATGAAATTAATCATTGTATGTATTGAATTACATGATCTTCATGATAAATCCTTCAATTTGCAAGTTTATTGATGCAGCCATAATGACTATATCTTTTTATTATTATATAACCTAAGCATGCTCCCCAAGTGTTTGCTAAAATGCCTATGTGAAGTAGATAGGGGAATCTTGACATGTCATTATGTGGTACCAATCATGTACAAGCTTATACCCTATAAGTATTTGATGAAATGCCTTTATGAATGAATTATGGACAAGTGTACATTGTGGTGTATCTCAAGATCATGCTATGCTTTATTTTTCATGCTATTGAGTCCTGGGGGTATTTAATACCCGACAATTTAGTTGTGTACCTAGAGCCAGTTTCAGTTACAGAATAGTATCAGTCTTGTCCTAATCAGTAGAATCCAGTCAATTACAGAACTCAGTAGAACTCAGTCAATTACAGAACTTAGGAAAGCTCTATCAGTCCAGTCCAATTCAATATACTCAGTTATATGTCTTTAGTTAGGAGTAGGATTCAGCACTGAGTGAACCCAATGATGGGGGATCACCTGCCAGTAGAGGGTGTGATCTTTAGAAGCAATCCTTGTATTCTAGAACTACGTAGTCAACATAGGTTGAGATATCAAATCTGCCAGTTGAGGGTTGATGAGGGGTTTTAACCTACCAGATGAGGGTTCCACCATTCTCATTTGTGTAACTGCCAGATAACGGTAAATTTTTAGTGTCTTTACCCATGGCATGGTACTGACATCCTTCAAATAGGCATTACAGGTTAGACCCTAAATCTATTCAAAAATAGGTCATGTTGGTTAGATGATTACCTCTTATAGTCTTAGTCTTAGTCTTTAGAATAGAACTCAGTTTAGTTCTACAAAATTAGCACTGCCAAATACAGTCAACCAGTATAAATAAATCAGTCATTAGTGACTTCAGATATCAGTTACTCAATATCATAATTCAGGATTTAGCTTCAGACAAGCTTAGTCATACTGTTTATTTATATGGACATTAGTGCAAACTCAGTTTTAGAGTAGTATTAGTTAACCCTGTATTCTCATGATCAGTTACTCAATATCATGCAGTCAGTTATTGTTCATGTATATGAACCCTTGCATTCAGCCTTACTTTATATAGCATACCGATATATTCCACGTACTGACACATACTCTTTCTTTGGCTATGATGTCTCATATCATTGGTTTGGACGCTTAGGTTCCCAACCGTGCATAGATAGATTTAGATTAAGCCACCAGCAGTAGATTAGTAGTGAGTCCTCATCATTAGAGGGTATTTTTTTATTTTATTATTTTAGTAGACTCAGTATTTCAGTAGAGGGAGTTAGTTGGGGGATTGTCCCATCAACTCCACTTTCATACAATTTTAGTTAGAGGCTTTTTAGACTAGTTTTCAGATAGTGTTTAGTTTTACAAATTGTTATTTCAGTTGATACACTTTAGCAGTATTTACAAATTTAAACCTTATGGCATTTCAACCTATTTTTCACATTTACTTTAGTGTCATGTTTCAGTGCTCATAGCAGATATCAATCATGGATTAGCTTATGGTCCTTCGAGGTCATGACCAACATGTAGCACCTGAGGTATATACTCAGGGTGTTATAATATCCTTTGTAGCCCAACTTTCTACCTAGGGTACGAATTAGGGGTATTATTCGTATGATTGGTTATGGGTGAGGGGTCCAAACCATACCCATCTATGGAAATTTTTACAGTTTAAGCTGAGGATATTCTAGACATTTTCCCTCTTAACTACTTTTGACCCCATGACTTAAAACACTTTTGAGACTTCATTAATGTAATACCTTGAAGTTTCCTAACTAAATTTGTCTCAAGAATGTTAAGTATTAGCTTCTAAATTGAATGATGTTCATTCCATGCAGAATTTTCAATATTTTTACTTTTTTGTCATGTGGAAAATTGAATAAGCTTTCCGTCGATATAAAATTTGCCTAAATCCAATAATTGGGTAAGAAGTTATGACTATTTCAAGTCCCCATCATAAAATAGCACCATATTGGTCAGTGGCGCACCGCGCCACAAGATAAAATGGCAATTGTCCTATTTTTGGTGTCCCAGCATTATTTCTCCACGTTGCACCAAACTTCTAGGTCACAAATGAGGTGGCAACGCGATATAGTATTTCATGTTCAAATAGTATTTATGTTTTGGGTATTCTATTACCCTACTCAGATGTTATATTTTATCATTCATGTAGTTTTGAACCGTATCGCCTTTCAGCCGCCATTTCTACATTATATTTAGTATGTTATATAGTGTACAGGTAAAATATAAGACATGGGTTAGCTTGTGGCTCTTCCGGGTCGTGAGCACCGTGTAATGTTGTGAGTACTAGATTTGGGGCATTACAATTAACCTACTATTCCCAAATTAAACACTTTAAAATCTCTCTCAAAACTCTTAGTTTAAGAAAAGGCTAGGGTATCTTTAAGGTGGTAAATTAAGGCTCTAAAGGGTGGTTTGGCTTTGTCTTGCTTGTTTTCTAAGTAAAGTTACTCCTCCCTCATTGTTATTTTAAATAAAAACATGTCTTACTTAATGGTTTTCATGGCATTATTATGGGTTTGAGTTGTTTTTGAAATATATGTTAGGGATTTTTGTTACTAAAGGTTGGATAATGTTTCCCCATGTTCTATTTATGGTTTTTCATGTTATAATATTGGTTTGAACGTATGGTTGCATGGGTATGGTTAATTGTTTCTCAGTTTTAATTTTGGAAACTATATGTCCTTAACATGTTTGTTAAAATGTCAATGAGAATATTTTTGTCACATAGTTTGACTTTTATTGAAAACCTTGCATTGCATAATATGGTAATTGAACCCTAAATGGTTTAATTGAATTAAATATTTTGTAAAGTCCTTGGTGGCCATGCTTTTGATTGATTGGAAATCCAATGGGGTACATGGGAATCCCCTTAATATTGGCTAATGACATTGCTTGCAAGCTATAGTAGGTATGATGATACCACTTCATAATGTCGTGGTAGTTAACTTTTGGAATTGGTGGTTTGGTTATATGCTAAAGGTTTTAATTAGGAAATAATGGCAGGTTATGATAGCTAATCGTGAAAAGGTGAGTCCAATGGACAGACACTGGAAACACATGTTTGCCGACATTAGGGTTAGTCATGGTGACCATATACTTTTAGGGTACACGGGAATCCCCTAGGTTTATACTTGTATATATGTATCATAGAGGGCGAAGGGTACTCGTGAATCCCCAGCCCCTATGATATCTTTGGTTTGTGCGGCTACATGCATTTAGGCTCATTCAGGGTAACATTGGACCAATATAGCCCGTGAGTAGATTATCATGGTAAAGCTACACAAACCTAGGTAAAAGGTTTTAAATACATGCTAAACCTAGTTCCCTTCTCCGACATGGTATATATATTCATGAATGTGATTGTATATGGTTATTTACTTTGGTTTTGAATAATAGGATTATCTTATCCATATTCTTAAGTACCTGCTAGCGTTCACCCGCAAACCCATCTTCAGGTGTTGAATCCCCATGAAATGCAAGAACCGGCCATATTACTTCTGCTACTAAGTGATTTTGGATTTGGGGACAGCTTTGGGTCGAATTAAAGTAGTGAGCTTCCATACTCCGGAAGACACTATTTTATGCTATGGATATCTTCCCATACTTTTGTTTATTTCTTGGACTTTGGCTTTGGCTATGGTCGGGTGAATGTCCCAACCGGATGTTTCTTTTTTTTAATTAGAGGATTTGTGTGACTACTATGGGCATGGGTTATGTCAGTACTGGTGTCAGCCTTAGCATAGTTATTGGTATTGGGGCTGCCACCAGTTGGATATTTAGTTAGATGGTTGGTTAATTATGGTTATAGATTTTATTATTGACTTTAATTATTTATTGTTCTATCTTGTTATATGTTAAAAATTAACTTAATATAGGGTACAGGGCAGTTATGGTTGGGTATTAAGGGTGTTCATCGATTCAGCTTAGAATTGAGATTCCCAGCATGACTAGGCCCTGGTTTGGGCAGTGTTAGATTGGTATTTGAGCCCTAGGTTCATGGTCACTTGAGAGTCAACAAAGTTGTATCGAGCAGAGTTTTTCAATGGTGTTTAGTATGCCACACTAATAAGGGAGAGGCTATGAGGCAATAAGGAATGTTTCCCTCATGGTCTTTCTCCAAATTCCACTACTCTTCCTTAAGATACTCGGGGTGATGTGACCAATGTTAATTTCTATCGTTCGATCTATCTGCTTACATAGTTGGTGGCCTCTCAGTTTTGTTATTCTGATCGTAAGAGTGAAATTGCTCATTTTATTGAGGCCACTAGAGTTGGCCAGTTTATGAGGCTCAAACTTATGGTTTTTGCTGGTTCTAATGTTGCGAATGATCTGTAAGGCTTACTTGATGAGATGGACAAAATTTTCTATATAATGCATGGTTCTGACTTTGAGGGTATAGAATTTTCTACATACCAACTAAAGGATGTGGTGTATCAGTGGTATGAGGAGTGGAACAGTTTAGGGGAGATGATGTAAAGTTTCCTTTATATAAGGATTTCTTAGGTGCTTTTGTTAATTGCTTCTTTTCTCAGGAGTTGAGAGAGGTTGAAAAGTTCATGAAATTGAAGAAGGGTAAGATAACTGTGAAAAAGTATGCCCTAAAATTTAATCACCTATCTTGTTATGCTACGGAGTTGGTGTCCTCTATGATAAGGAAATTTGATTCTAGGTTATCTCGTGATTTATTGTTGGAATGCAAGGTTTCCCAATCGAATAAAACATGTATATTTCTAGATTGGTGGTGTACATACAATAGGTTGATGAGGAAAGGAAGAGACATGCTGAAATAGGAGAAAAGCAGAGCAAGTAATTCAAGTATTTTTAGCAGGGTAGAAGTTAGTAAAGTAGTGATAAAGATGGTAGGCAGTGGGGCAAGATAAAGACATGGGGTAATTTTGGTTCCTACTCGACGGCTAGTGCCCCATACCCTAATCCATCTAGTGATCATCCCTTTTAGAATAACATTGGTTTTAAGGCACAAGGTGCCCAATCTCCGGCCAGTAGCGCTTAGTTGGCTCCATCTTATTCTCCTTGTCATTTTTGTGGACAGGTGCATCATGGGTTTTGTGAGGAGGGAAAGAATAAGTGTTTTAGATATGGCATCCTAGCCATATTCATATGAACCTACCTTCAAGCGATGTTGCTACTAGAGCTAATAGGGCTTCTATTCCTACTTCTTCAGCTCCCACATCCAAAGGTATTGCTTCTAGCTCTGGCACTAGTCGAAATGGTCTGTATGATCTTGCCACTCATCAGGATTCTATGGAGTCTCCTGATGTTGTTATTGGTGCGCTAAAACTCTTATCTCGTGATATATATTGTCTACTTGATCCCAGTTTTACCCTCTCTTATATGACCCCTTATATGTATATTCATTTTGGTTTTGATCCTGAATGTGTTTTTGATCCCTTTTTTTGTGTCAGCCCAGTGGGTGACTTAATTGTGGCTAGAAGGGTCTATAGGGGTGTGTGGTGTCAGTTTATGGTATAGAGACCTTGGTGGATCTAGGGGAAGGATTAGTTGCACTCGTGTTATGCCTCTCTTGATTGAATCTTATGGGACATTGAATAAGCTTTCCATCGATATCAAATTTGCTTAAATCCAATAATCGGGTAAGAAGTTATGACTATTTCAAGTCCCCATCGTAAAAAAGGGCCATATTGGACAATGGCGCGCCGCACCACAAGATAAAATGACAATTGTCCTTTTACCAGTGTCCTAGGATAATTTCTCCACGTTGCGCCAAACTTCTAGGTCGCATATATAGTGGCAATGCGATGGCTCCACGTCGCGCCATTTCCCTATTTTCCAACTGTCAATTTCCAATGACACGGTGAGATAGCACCGCATCGCGCTAGGGGTCCAGGTCGAGAAATTTTCACCAATTTAAAAGATGAGTTCAGGGTTAAAAGGTCAATTTCCCACTCCTATTTAGCCCTTTAACATGAGATTCAGCTATTTAGAACCCAAAATATACTAGTTTCTCTTAATTTTCTCTCAAGAAAAAGCTAGGGTTTCAATTGGGAATTCAATTTCAAGTAAGTCTCTCTGTCAATCTTTGCTAAATCAAGAACTAAGGCATATCATGTGTTGATTCATGGGTCTCTTTCACCCATGAAGCTCAAGAATCTCTTTTCAAAATCAAAGATTTGTATATTTACGAATGTTCATGATTTGATTGAACTAAAGAGTGATGTTCAAGTTGTTGTTTTGTTTCATTCCATGTTATAGACTATTAATTACAAGAATGATTCTAGTATGTGAGGAATTATGCGGTATTCATGTTAAACCCTTCAATTCATAAATTTAATGATGTATCCTTGATTATTAAATGTGTTGATGATTGTATAACCACAGAATGTTCCATCTATGTTTGATTAAATGCCTATGTGAAGGAAAAGTGTCACACTAGTATGATAATATGAAATCTCCATTCATGTACAAGTTATGTATGTCAAGTGTTTGGTGAATTTTCTTAGCCAATGGATTATGTATTGTTGATGTTGGTCCTGTACTCAAGAAAGTCATGCTTTGTCAGTTTCCTTCTATCGAGTCCTGGGGGTACTTGTACCCAAAAAATATAGCTGTGTGCCTCGATTCTGTGTTATATTTTCATGATATCCTCAGTCAAGCCATGATCCATAGAACTTAGTTAGTCATGTGACTCAGGAAAGCTCAGTAATACAGTAATCTCAGTACTATTCCATCAGTCAATGGAACTCAGTTAATTCAGTCCAGTTCAGTTTAGTAATCCATGATCAGTGTCTATTCAAATGGGAGTAGGAATTAGCACTGAGGGAACCCAAGGATGGGAACATATTGTCTGATGAGGGTGTGATTCTTAGAATTCATCCTTGCATTCCAAAACTATATAGCCAGCATAGGTTGAGACATCAACACTATCAGATGAGGGTTGGTGAGGTGGATAAGTACTGTCTGATAAGGGCCCCACCATTTTCTTTTAGGGATACTGTCAGATGAGGGTCACTTACAGCTTGTCATTACCAGAGGTTCGGTATTGACACCCTTCCAATTAGAGTTACAGATTGGACCCCAACTCAGCCATAGTAGCAAATTAGGGGCATATCGATTGGGTAATTATTTCCCACAGTTTTAGTTGCAGAATCAGGATTATTAGATATAGTCATTAAGTCTTAATAATAGATCTCAGATAGTTCTACAAAACTTAGGACTTTCAGATACAGTCAGCTCAGAACAGTACAGAACTCAGCTAGTTCCATTAGATTTTGGACTATCATATACAGTCACTCATATCATCAGTTATATCAGTCATCAGAATTTAGTTATTAGTCATGATAGTTATCAATAAATTTATGTTATCACAATCTCAGATATAGTTATGACATATTTATGCATGTATTCTGATATTCATATTAGTCAGTTAGCTAGTATTGTTCATGCATATGAACCCCATGCATTCAGCCTACCTTCTGTGCATACCAGTACGTTCAAAGTACTGACATATTTGCGCTATGGTGTCTTATACCATAGGTTCAGAAGCATGAGCTCCAAAGCATCAGTAGCATTCCATTCTTAATAGTCAGAGTTAGCAGTGAGTCCTTATCTTTCGAGGATATGATCATTTATTTATTATCTCATAAATTAATTTATAAGTTGGAGTTAGTTGGGGACATGTCCCATCAACTCCTTATCTAGACACTTATGTTTTAGAAGTTTTTCAGACTACAGTATGTTCAGACAGTATTTCAGTTTTGGGTATTCTATTACCCCACTCAAATCTTATATTTTATCAATCATGTAGTGTTGAACCTTATGGACTTTCTTCCTCCATTTCTGCATTATATTTAGTATGTTATATAGTGTAAAGGTACAAATATCAGTCATGGGTTAGCTTGTGGCCCTTCAGGGTCGTGACATCGTGTAGCATTCTGAGTACCAGATTTAGGGTATTACAATTAACCTACTATTCCTAAATTAAACACTCTAAAATCTCTCTCGAAACTCGTAGTTTAAGAAAAGGCTAGGGTATCTTTACGGCTGTAAATTAAGGCTCTAAAGGTTGGTTTCTCTTTATCTTCCTTGTTTTCTAAGTAAATTTACTCCTCCCTCATTGTTATTTCAAATAAAAACTGCTTTACTTAATAGTTTTCACGACATTATTGTGGGTTTTCATTGGTTTTGAAATATATATTAGGGATTTTGGTTACTAAAGGTTGGATAATGTTTTCCCATGTTCTATTTATGGTTTTTCATATTATAATATTGGTTTGAACATGTGGTTGCATGGGTATGGTTAATTGGTTCTCAGTTTTGGTTTTGGAAACTATATGTCCTCAACATGTTTGTTAAAATGTCAATGAGAATATTTTTGTCATATAGTTTGACTTTTATTGAAAACCTTGCATTGCATAATATGTTAATTGAACCCTAAATTGTTTGATTGAATTAAATGATTTGGAAATTCCTTGGTGGCCATGCTTTTAATTGATTGGAAATCCTATGCGGTACATGGGAATCCCCTTACTATTGGTTAATGACATTACTTGCAAGCTATATAGGTATGATAATACCACTTTTTACTACCATGTTAGTTAACTTTTGGAATTGGTGGTTTATTTATATGCTAAAGGTTTTAATTGGGAAATATGGCGGGTTATGATAGCTAATCATGGAAGTTTGAGTCTAATGGACGAGCACTGGAAACTCATGTTTGTCGACCTTAGGGTTGGTCATGGTGACCATATATTTTTGGGGTACACAAGAATACCCTAAGTTTATACTTGTATATATGTATCATGGAGGGAGAATGGTACACGTGAATCCCCATCCCCTATGATATCAATGGTTCATGCGGCACATGCATTTAGGCTCATTTAGGGGGTAACATCGGACCAATATAGCCCATGAGTGGATTATCATGGTAAAGATACACAAACCTAGGTTAAAGGTTTTAAATATATGCTAAACCTAGTTCCTTTCTCCAACATGGTATATATATTCATGAATGTGATTGTATATGGTTATTTAATTTGGTTTTGAATAATATGATTATTTTATCCTTATTCTTGAGAAAATGCTAGCGTTCACCCGTTAACCTATCTTCAGGTGTTGAATCCCCATGCAATGCAGGAACCAACCATACTACTCCTACTTAGTGATCGTGGAATCAGGGATACTTTTGGTTCGAATTAAAGTAATGAGCTTTCATACTCCGGAAGACACTATTTTATGCTATGGATATCTTCCCATAATTTTTTTTATTTCTTGGACTTTGGTTTTGGCTATGCTCGAGGGAATGTCCCAGCCGGATGTTTATTTTTTTTAATTAGAGGCTTTGTGTGACTACTATGGTCATGGGTTATGTTGGTAGTGGTGTCAGCGTTGGCATTGGTATTGGTATTGGGGTTGACACCAATTGGATATTTGGTTGGATGGTTGGTATGTTATGGTTAGGGATTTTATTTTTGACTTTGATTATTTTTTGTTCTATCTTATTATATGTTCAAAATTTACTTGATAAAGGGTACTGGGTAGTTATGGTTGGGTATTATGGGTAGTCTTCGGTCCAGGTTGGAATTGAGATGCCCAACAAGACTAGGCCCTAGTTTGGGCCATGTCAGATTGGTATTTGAGCCGAAGGTTCAGGGTCACTTGAGAGTCGACAAAGTCGTATCGAGTAGAGTTTTTCAATGGTGTGTAGTGTGCCATACACATAAAGGAGAGGCTATGAGGTAGTTAGGAATGTTTCCCTCGTGGGCTTCCTCCAAATTCCACTAGTCTTTCTTAAGATCCTCAGGGTGATATGATAAATGTTGAGTTCCATCATTCGATCCAACTGCTTATACAGTTGGTGGCCTCTTAGTTTTTTCAGTCTGATCGTAAGAGTGATATTTTTCATTTTATTGAGGCCACTAGAGTTGGCCAGTTTATGAAGCTCAAACTTATGGTTTTCACTGGTTCGAAAGTTGAGAATGATTCGTAAGGCTTCATTGACGAGATTGAAAAGATTTCTATGTAATGTGTGGTTCTGACTTTGAGGGTATATAATTTATTACACA
Organism: Capsicum annuum; assembly: GCF_002878395.1. NCBI lineage: Eukaryota > Viridiplantae > Streptophyta > Magnoliopsida > Solanales > Solanaceae > Capsicum > Capsicum annuum. The sequence goes on along the minus strand of NC_061117.1, from coordinate 87,473,364 downwards.
CCAGCTAAAGGATGTGGTGTATCAGTGGTATGAAGAGTGGGACCAGTTTAGGGGAGATGATGCAAGGTTTCCTTTATAGGAGGATTTCTCTGGTGCTTTGCTTAATTTCTACTTTTCTCATAAGTTGAGAGAGGTTGAAAAGTTCATGAAATTGAAGCAGGGTAAGATAATTGTGAAAAAGTATGCCCTAAAATTTAACCATTTATCCTGTTATGCTATGGAGTTGGTGTCCTCTATGATAAAGAAATTTGCTTCTAGGTTGTCTCGTGATTTGTTGTTCGAATGCAAGGTTTCCCTGTCATATAAAAACATGTATATTTCTAGATTGGTGGTGTACATGTAACTGGTTGATGAGGAAAGGAAGAGACATGCTGAAATAGGAGAAAAGCAGAGCAGGAAATTCAAGTATTTTTAGCAGGGTAGAAGTTTGTAAAGTAGTGATAAAGATGGTAGGTAGTGGGGCAAGATAAAGACATGGGAAAATTTTGGTTCCTATTCGGCGGCTAGCGCCCCATACCCTAATCCATTTTGTGATCATCCCTTTAAGAATAACCTTTGTTTTAAGGCACAAGGTGCCCAACTCAGGCCAGTAGGGCTCAGTTGGCTTCATCTTATTCCCTTGTATTTCTGTGGACAGGTGCAGCATGTATTTTGTGAGGAGGGAAGGAATAAGTGTTTTTGATGTGGTCATCCTAGCCATATTCATATGAACTTAGCTTCAAGCAATGTTGCTACTGGAGCTAATAGGGCTTCTATTGCTACTTTTTCATCTCCCACATCTAAAGGTATTGCTTCTAGCTCTGGTACTGGTCAGAATGGTCTGTATGCTCTTGCCACTCATCAAGATTCTATGGCATCTCTTGATATTGTTATTGTTGCGCTAAAACTCTTATCTCGTGATATATATTGTCTACTTGATCCCAGGTTTACCCTTTCTTATGTGGCCCCTTATATGTCTATTCATTTTGCTTTTGATCCTGAATGTATTTTTATCCCTTTTTTGTGTCAGCCCGGTGGGTGACTTTATTGTGGTTAGAAGGGTCTATCCGGGTATGTGATGTCAGTCTATGGTATGGAGACCTTCGTAGATCTGATAGTGCTATACATGTTAGATTTTGATGTGATCTTGGAGATGAACTAGTTGCACTCATGTTTTGCCTCTCTTGATTGAATCTTGTGGGAAATTGAATAAACTTTCCATTGATATAAGATTTACCTAAATCCAATAACTAGGTAAGAAGTTATGACTATTTCAAGTCCCAATCGTAAAACAATGCTATATTGGTTAGTGGCATGCCGCGCCACACGATAAAATGGCAATTGTTCTTTTTCCAGTGTCCCAGGATGATTTCTCCACGTTGTGCAAAACTTATAGGTCAAAAATTAAGTGGAAACGCGATGGCTCCGCATCGCGCCATTTCCATATTTCCCAATTGTCAAATTCCAGCGACACGGTACGATAGCGCCATGTCGCCCCAGGGGTCCACGTCACAGAGATTCGGCTATTTGGAACTCAAAATATACTAGTTTCTCTTAATTTTCTCTCAAGAACAAGCCAAGGTTTCAATTGGGGATTCAATTTCAAGAAAGTCTCTCCGTCAATCCTTGCTAAATCAAGAACTAAGATATATCATGTGTTGATTCATGGGTTTCTTTCACCCATGAAGCTCAAGAATCTCTTTTCAAAATTAAATATTTGTATATTTATGAATGTTCATGATTTGATTGAATTAAAAAGTGATGTTCAAGTTGTTGTTTTGTTTTATTCCATGTTATAGACTATTAATTACAAGAATTAATTCTAGTATTTGAGGAATTATGCAGTATTCATGTCAAACCCTTCAATTCACAAGTTGATTTATGTATCCTTGATTATTCGATGTTTTGATGATTGTATAACCACAACATATTCCCCCCATGTTTGATTAAATGACTATGTGAAGGAAAAGTGCCACACCAATATGATAATATGAAATCTCCATTTATGTACAAGTTATGTATGTCAAGTGTTTGATGAAATTTCTTAGCCAATGGATTATGTATTGTTGATGTTGGTCATGTACTTAAGAAAGTCATACTTTGTCAGTTTCCTTCAATCGCGTCCTGGGAGTACTTGTACCCAAAAAATTTAGCTATGTGCCTACAGTCCATGTCATGTTTTCACAATATCCTCAGTCAAGCCATGATCCATAAAACTAAGTTAGTCATGTGACTTAGGGAGGCTCAGTAATATAGTAATCTCAGTACTATTCCAGCAGTCAATGGAACTCAGTTAATTCAGTCCAGTTCAGTTCAGTAATCCATGATTAGTGTCTATTCAGATGGGAGTAGGAATTAGCACCAAGGAAACCCAAGGATGGGAACACACACTGTCTGATGAGAGTGTGATTCTTAGAATTCATCCTTGCATTCCAGAACTATGTTGCCGCATATGTGGAGACATCAACACTGTCAGATAAGGGTTGATGAGGTGGATAAGTACTGTCAGATGAGGTCCCCACCATTCTTTTTTGGGGATACTGTCAGATGAGTGTCAATCATATCTTATCCTTACCAGTGGTGCGGTTTTGACACCCTTCCAATTGGTGTTACATGTTGGACCCCAACTCAGCCATAATAACAAATTAGGAGCATGTCGGTTAGATAACTATTTCCCACAGTTTCAGTTACAGAATCAGGACTATTAGATATAATCAACTCAGAATAGTACAAAACTCAGCTAGTTCCATCAGATTCAGGACTACAAGATATAGTCACTTATATCATCTGTTATATTAATCATCAGAATTCAGTTATTAGTCATGTTAGTTATCAATAAATTCATGTTATCACAATCTCAGATATAGTTACGACGTATTCATACATGTATTCTGATATTCATATTAGTCAGTTAGCTAGTATTGTTGATGCATATGAACCCCATGCATTCAGCCTACCTTCTGTGCATACCAGTACATTCAAAGTACTGATACATTTACGCTATTGTGTCTTATACCATAGGTTCAGAAGCATGAGCTTCAGAGGATTAGTGGCATTCCATTCTCAGTAGTCAGAGTTAGCAGTGAGTCCTCATCTTTCGAGGATATGACCATTTATTTATTATCTCATTAATTAATTTATAAGTTTGAGTTAGTTAGGGACATGTCCCATCAACTTCTTATCAAGACAGTTTTATTTTAGAAGTTTTTCAGACTACAGTATGTTCTGACAGTATTTCAGTTTTAGATATTCTATTACCCCACTCAAATGTTATATTTTATCAGTCATGTAGTTTTGAACCTTATGGACTTTCAACCTTTATTTCTGCATTATATTTAGTATGTTATATAGTGTACAGGTACAAATATTAGTCACTGGTTAGCTTGTGTTCCTTCAGGGTCGTGACACCGTGTAGCGTTCTGAGTACCAGATTCGGGGCATTACACTTAACCTACTATTCCTAAATTAAACACTCTAAAATCTCTCTCAAAACTCGTAGTTTAAGAAAAGGATAGGGTATCTTTACGGTGGTAAATTAAGGCTCTAAAGGGTGGTTTCTCTTTGTCTTCCTTGTTTTCTAAGTAAAGTTACTCCTCCCTCATTGTTATTTCAAATAAATACATGTTTTACTTAATGGTTTTCATGGCATTATTGTAGGTTTGCGTTGTTTTTTAAATATATAGTAGGGATTTTTGTTACTAAAGGTTGGATAATGTTTTCGCATGTTCTATTTATGGTTTTTCATGTTATAATATTGGTTTGAACATGTGGTTGCATGGGTATGGTGAATTGGTTCTCAGTTTTGGTTTTGGAAACTATATGTCCTCAACATGTTTGTTAAAATGTCAATGAGAATATTTTTGTCACATAGTTTCACTTTTATTGAAAACCTTGCATTGCATAATATGGTAATTGAACCCTAAATTGTTTGATTAAATTAAATGATTTGGAAAGTCCTTGGTGGCCATGCTTTTGATTGATTGAAAATCCTATGGGGTACATGGGAATCCCCTTAGTATTGGCTAATGACATTGCTTGCAAGCTATAGTAGGTTTAACGCCTTGAGATCCTATCCCAAGATGTCACACGATGCTTATGGACTCGAAGGACCGTAGGCTAACCCTTTTCTAATATCTGTACCTAAACACTGCATAATATCTAAAATTAATGTGAAAATTGGCCATAAGGTTCAATACGTCTATAAATACTAAAAATTGAATGTTGAATACTAATACATAAACATCCATCTGAAAAACCTCTAAATTATCTGAACTATGGAGTTGATGGGATAGATCCCCAACTAACTTCGTCAACTGAAAAAATATAAACAGAATCTGATGCAATATTTATAACCTGAGATTCATACTTGAAAGAAGAGGACTTACTGCTACTGCTGCTGACTGGGATTGAACTACTGAGGATACTCTTATCATGTGCCTCTGAACCTATGTGCCAAATAAAATATCATAGCTCAAATGTGTTAGTACAGGAATGTACTGAGTATGTAGACGAGGTAGAATAATACAAGGGCTCATACATGTATAATATCTAAATTGAATAATCATGAAGATGCCACACGAGAACACATAAATGAATGCATAGATCATGAACACAATCATCGCGACTCTAGACGCTGAAACTCGGATACCACTTTACTGCAGACTGATCTCACTACTGACATTGAGATATTGAAACACTAACTTAATAGATACTGTTAACTGAGGATCTGGATATATTTACATCAAGGACTAAATTCTGAGCTTACTTCTTTCAACTAAAATGATTAGGGATCAACTTTTCTAAGATGATTCCGAAAGTTATTATCGATGATAAGAAATATGATTATATCTGAATCTGACAACAAGAATACTCAATAGAAATTTGATACTGTGATCAAGCCTGTCTGATGGCATATCTCTTAAAATGATATCAAATAACTGTATGTGAGACCAAGCCTATCTGACGGGACGGTCCATGAATTAATGGAACTATCCAAGTTCTTCATAGAGATAGATGACTGTATCTGACAGTCCTAATTTTTAGAGATTTATACAAAAATTAAGACTGAATCTAAAACTATGGGAAGTATTCATCTAACCGACATGCCCCTACTATCTCAAAAGATCTGACTGAGTTATGCTGAGATTACTTAGTATCGTATCTGACAGAAAAGGTATCGAATAATGGTATCTGACTGATGATACAGAGCTTGAATAGATTACTCAAATCACTTCAAAGATTAGAATTGAATCATTTGAATACTATTAGATCTGAGCTGATTTACAGGACTAGGGCTAGATTACTAGCAGTATAGAGATTACGGCAATAACTGAGATTACTAAGCTTTCTTAAGTTCTGTAATTATCTGAGGATACAGAGTTCTATAGTTCACTGAGTTTGGAGAATCATGGCTCAACTCACAAATATTCATTCATCATTATAATCATTCATTCATCGTCACAAGCATTCATTCTCCATCACAGTCATTCAAGTATCTCACCAAGTAATTAGGAATCATAACATACTTTCCCCCTCAAAAATCCTTAAGGCATCACATCAAACATTTAGGAAACATAGGCCCCTATTCATCATCACAATCACCAAAGGGTCGCTTTAAGCATCTCGGAATAATAATCATATAATAACATAGGGGAAATATGCTATTAGATCGTACTCCATTCAACAAGGTTTTACCTCTACTATTTCATACCTATATCAGTCTTGACATATGTTTGGATATCACATGGCTTGGGGAAACTTCATACTATCATGTCATAACTTACTTGCTAACCACTTGGCATGTATTAAAAACTTAGCATATATCAAAGAGCAAATTATTGGGGAATTTACTACTATCACATCTCCACTTATTCACTAAGGTCCTTCAACAAATACTAGACACGCATAGGTTCACACTTATTTGGGGATTTCCTACTATCATGATATAATTCATTCACTTGGGAATTTTATAAAACACTAGGCATGCTTAGACTAGCTCACAATTTGGGGCTTCCTATTCAACATACTATAATGGCCCATATGCTTCTCCTAAGCTTTTATCAAACCTATGGGAGACATGCTCCGCTTATTCAACAAATTCTACACCCAAAAGTCATGAACACATCACATAAAGAGAAAATTCAAGAGGGTTTATCACCAACATCACATGAATTCCACATACAAGGGTCAAAGCTCACAAATCATGTAAACAAACATGAATCAAAACTCAACAATAGATGAAACATCAATTTAAACTCATACAAATCATGGAATTTCACAAACATAAAATCTTTAAGTTTTAAAGATGGGTGCTTGAGCTTCTTAGTTGAAAAGGACCCAAGAATCAACATCTACACACCTTGGGGAAACTTCTTTCTTGAAGTTTCTTGGAGAGATTCTTGATTTCTTGACTTCTCTTGATTTCTCTTGATTTTTCTTGAAGAAAAAATATGGATTTTGATCTTGGAAAGAAACGCTAATTTGATGTTTTGGATGAATGGGAAGTTATGATCCTTGTTTTGGGGTGATTGAGTGTTAAACAGAGTAAAAAATGACCCAAAAATCTCTTTAAAATGGTGCTTCAGCGCTGTCTCAGACAAATTGACGGTTAGAGTGACGGACCAACACTATGGTGACTAACCATCACTCCCACCATCATTTTGGGTCCAGAAAAGGGCCTTAATTCTTTACTTTTGATGGCCAAAGTGACGGGCCTTCACTGACTTGACGGTCCGTAAGTTTGTCCGTCACTCCTGGACAGCTCGGATAGCTCTCAGTAAAACGGCCATAACTTCTTACTCCGATATCATATTTTTGCAAAATTGGTATCGTTGGAAAGATAGTTTAATTATATATCTGTTGGTAGGTGATGATATCAATAATTATTTGTCTAATGGGAGATATTATCGTTTGAATTTGACTATGGTAATGTCCTTCTCAAGAATTCGATCGGTAAGGGATGTTATGATTCGTCTAATAGCTAGGACATATTTAAGGCCTTAATACACATCAAACTTGATCGTAAACTATCAAATCACTAAGATTTATTTATCATGAGCTTGAATCATGGTTTTACTATGAGTTGGGATTTTCGGTATATTACAATATCTCTCCCCTTTGAAACATTCGTCCTCGAATGTCGCTTGATAGACTGAGAATACGGATCAGTAGAACTTAATCAAGAAACAAAAACATCTCAAGGCATGACTACACAACTAGAATGACTGACATCCTGAGTTCTCAACTGGGCATGCATATCTGATGCATGGAATACTCGACTGAACCTACTAATAGCTGAATTCTCATAAGACACATGCATATCTGATGTATGGATGTCTGGCTAAGCTGATTTTCAAAAGCAAGACTTGAAAATGAAATAACGACTAATGCTAAATTAAAAAAGAAAATCTAACAATCCATTTTGATGAATCTAATGAAATGCAACATCATAATACTATGGGGTATCTGCCCCTCGGAACTCTATGTCCCCATAAACACACTTCGCTGAAATATTGGGGTAGTGTGTGGGGCGCCTACAGATTAGGTCATAATTGGCTGACTGAGATCTGAAACTCGTGCATGACTCATTCTAGTATATAAGCTCAAAATGGAAGAAAAAAAGCTAATAATGCATATCATAAAGATAAAGGGAACATAACTTACCTGGGTCTATTTTAGGGAATCCTTCCCGATCAAGGCGAGCTTGAAGTGCATGAAGTCTACCCCTTTGAGTTATCACTCTACATTCTCGCATTCTATGGCCTGGCTCACCATACCCAAATCACACATCACTACCAGTTCTACACACACCTTGGTGGCGCCTGCTATACTCTCCACATTGCGGATGGGTATGAACACCACTAGTAGTACTGGAAGTGGCTTTCTGCTGGTGCGAATATCTACCCCTCTGAGCTAGTATTCTACACTCTCACAACTTGTGTCCTAGCCTACCACATTCAAAACACCCCCTACGGTCGTCTCTACATACACCCCTGTGCTGCCTACCATACTTTTCGTAACACGGGTAGGTAAGAACACTCTTCCCACGACCTAGTGACTTAGAGCTTGATGCTCCCTCTCGAATAGCATTCTTAGGTTTAGGTACTGGTGCCTGGACTGATAGCAGAACTGGTTCTGAGGATCTCTGATGGAATTAGGAGCGGTTACTACCCCTTAATCTTGGCATAGAGTTATTTGTTCTAGTCCACTGATCCATCCTACGCTTTCTCCCTTTATTCTGCTGAGTGTCAGTTAAAAGCCTAGATAGGACAACGTTCTGCAAACTGTTCTGAGCAGCTATTGCCTGAGCTAAGGTAGTGAATGCAGCTTTGAACTCTGCATGTGACACACTCTCATTCTTAGGATCTACTGCCTGCGGGGGCTGGTCATCCACCCGAAGGACAAAATCTCTGTGAGAAGGCATACTCTATAAATGAAATAAAAAAGTAGATTAGATTAAGGATCAACTCGAGCTCATGCTCACTCGCACGACATGAACACTGAAATAAGGGAAACTGCTACTAAGAACATCATGTAGTCTCTTGTACATAAATGTGGCGCGCAACATACCATGCACAAGACCCTACTAGATACGGATTTTTAGACTCCCTAGGACACTATTGAATCTTAGGATCTGATACCAAGTTTGAAACGCCCTGAGATCCTATGCCGAGATGTCACACGGGGATTATGGACCCGAAGGACCACAAGCTAATTCTTTTTTGATATCTGTACCTAAACACTGCATAGTATCTGAAATAAATACAGAAATTGGCCATAAGGTTCAACACGTCTATAAATACCAAAAATTGAATGTTGAATACTAATACATAAACATCCATCTGAAAAACCTCTAAACTGTCTGAACTATGGAGTTGATGGGATAGGTCCCCAACTAACTCCGTCAACTGAAAAAATATAAACAGAATCTGATGCAATATTTATAAACTGAGATTCATACTTGAAAGAAGAGGACTTACTACTACTGCTGTTGACTGGGACTGAACTACTGAGGATACTCTATATCATGTGCCTCTGAACCTATGTGCCAAATAAAATATCATAGCGCAAATGCATTAGTACAGGAATGTACTGAGTATGTAGACGAGGTAGAATAATACAAGGGCTCATACATGCATAATATCTAAATTGAATAATCATGAAGATGCCACACGAGAACACATAAATGAATGCACAGACCATGAACACAATCATCGCGACTCTAGATGTTGAAACTCGGATACCACTTTACTACAGACTGAACTCACTACTAACACTAAGATACTGAATTACTAACTCAACTGATATTATTAATCGAGGATTTGGATAAATTTATATCAAGGACTGAATTCTTAGCTTGCTTCTTTCGACTGACAAGATTAGGGATCAACTTTTCTAATGAATGATTCTGGAAGCTATTATCTATGATAAGAAATATGATTATATCTGAATCTGACAACAAGAATACTCAATAGAAATCTGATACTGTGATCAAGCCTGTCTGAAGGCATATCTCTAAATATGATATCAAATAACTATATGTGAGACCAAGCCTATCTGAAGGGATGATCCATAAATCAATGGAACTATCTAAGTTCTTCAGAGAGATAGATAACTGTATCTAACAATCCTGATTTCTGGATATTTTTACTGAAACTAAGACTAAATCTAAAATTGTGGGAAGTATTCATCTAATCGACATGCCCCTACTATCTCTTAGGGGTCCAACCTCTACCCCCGGTTAGGAGGGTGCCAATACCGTGCCACGGGTAATGACATTATCTCTTCTCTAAGGTCAGGCTCTCTGGCGGTGACCCTCAATAGGTAGAAAATTGCTCCTATGCTGGCTACATAGTTCTGGAACACAAGGATTGCTTCTAAGAATCGTACCCCCTACTAGCAGGTGAGTTCCCATCCCTAGGTTCGCTCGATGCTGAATCCTACTCCTAACTGAAAGACTCTGGGTTGATTCTAAAACTATACACAATAAAGATGAATCTGTTACTGATCATGTTTCTCAAAAGATCTGACTGAGTTATGCTGAGATTACTTAGTTTCGTATATGATGAAAAAGGTATCGAATCAAGGTATCTGACTGATGATACAGAGCTTGAATAGATTACTCAAATCACTTCTGAGATTAGAATTAAATCATTTGAATACTATTAGATCTGAGCTAATTTATAGGACTGGTCTAGATTACTAGCGGTACGGAGATTATGGAAATAACTGAGATTACTGAGCTTTCTTAAGTTCTGCAATTGTCTGAGGATACAGAGTTCTATAGTTCACTGAGTTCTGAAAATCATGGCTCAACTGGAATTATCGAGGAACTAACATGGGCTCTAGACAGCAGCTCTATTGTTGGGTATAAATACCCCTAGTACTCGATAACATACAAGTAAAACATAATCATTCTTGTATCATCACGATTATCCATTCATCATCGCAATCATTTATTCATTCATAATCACAAGCTTTCATTCATCATCATAATCATTCATTCATCATCACAAGCATTCATTCATCATCACAATCATTCAAGTATCTCTCTAAGTAATTAGGAATAATAACATACTTTCCCCCTCAAAAATCCTTAAGGCATCGCATCAAATATTTAGAAAACATAGGCCCCTATTCATCATCACAATCACCAAAGGGTTTCTTTAAGCATCTTGAAATAATAATCATATAATAACATAGGGTAATACGCTATTAGATCATGCTCCATTCAACAAGGTCTTACCTCTACTATTTCTTACCTATATCAGTCTTGACATATGTTTGGATATCACATGGCTTGGAGAAACTTCATACTATCATGTCATAACTTACTTGCTAACCACTTGGCATGTATTAAAAATGTAACATAAATCAAAGAGCACATAATTGGGGAATTTACTACTATCACATCTCCACTTGTTCACTAAGGTCCTTCAACAAACACTAAACATGCATAGGTTCACACTGATTTTGAGATTTCCTACTATCATGGTATAATTCATTCACTTGGGCATTTTATCAATCACTAATCATGCATAGACTAGCTCATAATTTGGGGCTTCCTATTCAATATACTATAATGGCCCATATGCTTCTCCTAAGCTTTTATCAAACCTATGGAAGACATGCTCCACTTATTCAACATATTCTACACCCAAAAGTCATGAAAACATCACATAGAGAGCAACTTCAAGAGGGTTTATCACCAACATCACATGAATTCCACATACAAGGGTCAAAGCTCACAAATCTTATAAACAAATATGAATTAAAACTCAACAACACATGGAACATCAATTTTAACTCATACAAATCATGGAATTTCACAAACATAAAATCTTTAAGTTTTAAAGATAGGTGCTTTAGATTTTTGGATGAAAAGTCCCCAAGAATCAACATCTACATACCTTGGGAAAACATCTTTCTCGAAGGTTCATGGAGAGATTCTTGATTTCTTGACTTCTCTTGATCTCTCTTGATTTTTATTAAAGAAGAAATATAGGTTTTGATCTTGGAAAGAAACCCTAATTTGATCTTTTGGATTAATGAGAAGTTATGAGCTTTGTTTTGGGGTGATTGGGTGTTAAATAGAGTGAGAAATAACCTAAAAATCTCTTTAAAATGGTGCTTCAGCGCTGTCTCGAAGAAATCTGATGGTCAGAGTGACAGACCATCACTCTGTTAAATAACCATCACTCTTACCGTTACTTTTCATCCACAAAAGGGCCTTACCACTTTTGTTTGGATGGCCAAAGTGATGGGCTGTCACTGACTTGACGGTTTATCATTTTGTCTGTCAATCCTGGACAGCTCTGATAGCTCTCAGTAAAATGGCCATAACTTTTTACTCTGATACCATACTTTGGCAAAATTGGTATAGTTGGAAATATAGTTCAATTATATATCTGTTGGTAGGTCATGATCTCAAAAATTATTTGTAGAAAGGGAGATATGCTCATTTGACATTGACTATGGCAATGTCCTTCTCAAGAATTCGATCGATAAGGGATGTTTTGATTCTTCTAATAGCTAGGATGTATTTAAGGCATTAATAAACATCAAACTTGTTCATAAACTACCAAATCTCTAAGATTTATTTATCATGAGCTTGAATCATGGTTCTACTATCGGTTCGGATTCTCGGGGTATTATAGTAGGTATAATGATACCACTTCATAATGCCGTATTAGTTAAATTTTGGAATTGGTGGTTTGGTTATATGCTAACATTTTTAATAGGTAAATAATGACGGGTTATGATATTTAATTATGAAAGTGTGAGTCCAATGGACGAACACTGGAAACTCATGTTTGTCGTCATTAGGGTTGGTCATGGTGACCATATACTTTTGGGGTACATGGAAATCCCCTAAGTTTATAATTGTATATATGTATCATTCAGGGTGAAGGGTACACGTGAATCACCAGCCCTTATGATATCTATGGTTCATGCGGCTACATACATTTAGGCTCATTCAGGGGGTAACATTGGACCAATATATCCCATGAGTGGATTATCATGGTAAAGCTACACAAACCTAGCTTAAAGGTTTTAAATACATGATAAACCTAGTTCCCTTCTCCGACATAGTATATATATTCATGAATATGATTGTATATGGTTATTTACTTTGGTTTTGAATAATAGGATTATCTTATCCTTATTCTTGAGTACATGCTAGCATTCACCCACTAACCCATCTTTTGGTGTTGAATTCCCATGCAATGCAGGAACCGGTCATACTACTCATCCTACTTAGTGATCTTGGATTCGGGGACAACTTTGGATCGAATTAAAGTAGTGAGCTTCCATACTTCGAAAAACACAATTTTATGCTATAGATGTCTTCCCATACTTTTGTTTATTTCTTGAACTTTGGTTTTGGCTATGGTCGAGGGAATTTTCCAACTGGATTTTTTTTTAATTAGAGGCTTTGTTTGATTACTATGGGTATGGGTTATATCGGTATTGGTGTCATCCTTGGCATTGGTATTGGTATTAGGGCTGACACTAGTTGAATATTTTGTTGGATAGTTGGTTGGTTATGGTTACAGATTTTATTATTGACTTTGATTATTAATTGTTCTATCTTATTATATGTTCAAAATTCACTTGATATAGGGTACAGGGTAGTTATGGTAGGGTATTAAGAGTGGTCTCTAGTCCAAGTTGGATTTGAGATGCCCAACACAACTAGGTGCTAGTTTGGGCCATGTCAGATTGGTATTTGAGCCCTAGTTTCGTGGTCAATTGAGAGTCCACAAAGTTGTGTCAAGTAGAGTTTTTCAATGGTGTGTAGTGTGCCACACTCATAAGGGAGAGGCTATGAGGCAGTTAGTAATGTTTCCCTCATGGAATTCCTCCAAACTCTACTAGTCTTCCTCTAGATCCTTAGGGTGATGTGACAAATATTGAGTTCTATTGTTCGATCCATCTGCTTACATAGTTGGTGGCCTCTTAATTTTGTCAATCTGATTGTGAGAGTAATATTGTTCATTTTATTGAGGCCACTAGAGTTGGCCAATTTATGAGGCTCAAACTTATGGTTTTCACTGGTTCTACAGTTGAGAAAGATCCGTAAGGCTTCATCGATGAGATAGAAAAAAAATTCTATATAATGCATTGTTCGAACTTTGAGGGTATAGAATTTTCTACATACTAGCTAAAGGATGTGGTGGATCAGTGGTATAAGGACTGGGACCATTTTAGGGAACATGATTCAAAGTTTCCTTTATAGGAAGATTTCTCTTGTGCTTTTCTTAATTGTTTCTTTACCTAGGAGTTGAGAGAGGTTGAAAAGTTCATGAAATTGAAGCAGGGTAAGATAACTGTGAAAGAGTATGCCCTAAAATTTAACCAGTTATCCCGTTATGCTATAGAGTTGGTGTCTTCTATGATAAAGAAATTTGCTTCTAGGTTGTCTCATGATTTGTTATTGGAATGCAAGATTTCCCTGTAGAAAAAAAACATGTATTTTTTTAGATTGGTGGTGTACATGCAACAGGTTGATGAGGAAAGGAAGAGACATGATGAAATAGTAGAAAAGTATAGAAAGAAATTTAAGTATTTTTAGCAGGGTAGAAGTTAGTAAGGTGGTGATAAAGATGGTAGACAGTGGGGAAAGATAAATACATGGGGAAATTTTGGTTCCAATTCAATGACAAATTCCCCATACCCGAATTCATCTTGTGATCATCCCTTTTATAATAACATTAGTTTTAAGGCAAAAGGTGCCCAATCTCAGGCCAGTAGGGCTCAGTTGGCTCCATCTTATTCCCCTTGTTATTTTTCTGGATAGGTGCATCATGGCTTTTGTGAGGAGGGAAGGAATAAGTGTTTTATATGTGGTCATCCTATCCATATCTATATAAACTTACCTTCAAGCGATGTTGCTACTGGAGCTAATAGGGATTCTATTGCTTCTTCTTCAACTCCCACATCCAAAGGTATTACTTCTAGCTTTGCACTGGTCAGAATGGTTTGTATGCTTTTACCACCCATCAGGATTCTATGGTATCTCCTGATGTTTTTATTGGTACACTAAAACTATTATCTCGTGATATACATTGTCTACTTGATCCCAGGTTTACCATCTCTTATGGGACCCCTTATATGTCTATTCATTTTGGTTTTAATCCTGAATATATTTTTGATCCGGTTTTTGTATCAGAATGGTAGGTGACTTTATTATGGCTAGAAGGGTCTATAGGGGTATGTGGTGTCAATCTATCGTATGGAGACCTTGGTGGATATAATATAGCTATACATATTATATTTTGATGTACTCTTGGGGATGAATTAGTTGTACTCGTGTTATGCCTCTCTTGATCGAATCTTGTGGGAAATTAAATAAGCTTTCTATCGATATAAGATTTGCCTAAATCCAATAACCGGGTAATAATTTATGACTGTTTCAAGTCCCCATCGTAAAACAACGCCATATTGGTCATTGGTGCACCATGCCACAAGATAAAATGGCAATTTTCCTTTTTCCAGTTTCCCAGCATGATTTATCCACGTTGTTCCAAACTTCTAGGTCGCAAATAAAGTGGCAATATGATGGCTCTGCATCATACCATTTCACTATTTCCCAATTGTCAAATTACAGTGACACGGTGTAATAGTGTTGCGTCGCGCGAACGGTCCATGTTGAGAAATTTTCACCAATTTAAAAGATGCGTCAAGGGTTAAAAGGATCAATCTCCCACTTCTATTTAGCCCTTTAACATGAGATTCAACTATTTAGTACCCAAAATATACTAGTTTCTCTTAATTTTCTCTCAAGAACAAGCTAGGGTATCAATTGGGGATTTAATTTCATGAAAGTCTCTCCATTAATTTTTGCTAAATCAAGAACTAAGGTATATCATGTGTTGATTCATGGGTCTCTTTCACCCATGAAGCTCAAGAATGTCTTTTCAAAATCAAAGATTTGTATATTTACTAATGTTCAAGATTTGATTGAATTAAAAAGTGATGTTCAAGTTGTTGTTTTGTTTCATTCCATGTTATTGACTATTAATTACAAGAATGGATTCTAGTATGTGAGGAATTATGCGGTATTCATGTTAAACCCTTCAATTCACAAGTTGATTGATGTATTCTTGATTATTAGATGTGGTGATGATTGTATAACCATAGCATGCTCCCCCATGTTTGATTAAATACCTATGTGAAGGAAAAGTGCCAAACTAGTATGATAATATGAAATCTCCATTCATGTACAAGTTATGTATGTCAAGTGTTTGATGAAATACCTTAGCCAATGGATTATGGTTTTTTGATGTTGGCCCTATACTCAAGAAAGTCATGCTTTGTCAGTTTTCTTCTATCAAGTCCTGCGGTTACTTGTACCCAGAAAATATAGTTGTATATCTAGAGTTTGAGTCATGTTTTCATGATATACTCAGTCAAGCCATGATCCATAGAACTTAGTCAGTCATATGACTCAGGAAAGCTCAGTATTACACTAATCTCAATACTATTCTATCAGCCAATAGAACTCAGTTAATTCAGTCCAGTTCAGTTCAGTAATCCATGATCAGTGTCTATTCAGATCGGAGTAGGAATTAGCACCGAGAGAACCCATGGATGGGAATACATACAGTTTGATGATGGTGTGATTCTTAGAATTCATCCTTGCATTCCAGAACTATGAAGCCAGCATAGGTTGAGATATCAACAATGTCAAATGAGGATTGATGAGATGGATAAGTACTGTTAGATGAGGGCCCCACCATTCTCTTTTAGGGATACTGTCAGATGAGGGTCACTCATGCTTGTCCTTACCAGTGGTGCGGTATTGACACCCTTCTAATTGGAGTTACAAATTGGACCCCAACTCAGCCATAATAGCAAATTAGGGGCATATTAGTTTGATAACTATTTACCATAGTTTCAGTTACAGAATTAGGACTGTCAGATATAGTCATTAAGTTTTAGTAATAGAACTCAGATAGTTCTACAGAATTTAGGACTGTCAGATATAGTCAACTCAAAATAGTACAGAACTCAGCTAGTTCCATCATATTCGGGTCTATCAGATACAATCACTCATGCCATTAGTTATATCAGTCATCAGAATTTAGTTGTCAGTCATGTTAGTTATCAATAAATTCATGTTATCACAAACTCAGATATAGTTACGACGTATTGATGCATGTATTCGCACATTCATATTAGTCAGTTAGCTAGTATGGTTCATGCATATGAACCCCATGCATTCAACCTACCTTTCGTGCATACCAATACATTCAAAGTACTGACATATTTGTGCTATAGTGTCTTATACCATAGGCTTAGAAGCATGAGCTTCAGAGCATCAGTAGCATTACATTCTCAGTAGTCAGAGTTAGCAGTGAGTCCTTATTTTTTGAGGATATAATGAATTATTTATTATCTCATTAATTAATTTATAAGTAAGAGTTATTTGGGGATATATCTCATCAACTCCTTATCTAGATAGTTATGTTTTAGAGGTTTTTCAGACTACAGTATATTCAGATAGTATTTTAGTTTTGAGTATTCTATTACCCTACTCAGATGTTATATTTTATCAGTTATGTAGTTTTGAACCTTATGCCCTTTCAGCCTCTATTTTTGCATTATATTTAGTATGTTATACAGTGTACAGGTACAAATATCAGTTGTGGGTAAGCTTGTGGCCCTTCAGGGTTGTGATCACCGTTTAGCATTCTGAAAACTAGATTTGGGGCATTACAATTAACCTACTATTCCTAAATTAAACACTCTAAAATCTCTCTCAAATCTCTTAGTTAAAGAAATGGCTAGAGTATCTTTAAGGTTGTAAATTAAGGCTCTAAAGGGTGGTTTCTCTTTGTCTTCCTTGTTTTCTAAGTAAAGTTACTCCTCTCTCATTATTATTTCAAATAAAAACATGCTTTACTTAATGCTTTTCATGGCATTATTATGGGTTTGCATTGGTTTTAAATTATTTATTATCGATTTTGGTTATAAATGTTGGATAATGTTTTCCCATGTTCTGTTTATGCTTTTTCATATTATAATATTGGTTTGAGCATCTGGTTGCATGGGCATGGTTAATTGGTTCTCAGTTTTGGTTTTCAAAACTATATGTCCTCAACATGTTTGTTAAATGTCAATGAGGATATTTTTGTCACGTAGTTTGACTTTTATCGAAAACCTTGCATTGCATAATATGGTAATTGAACCATAAATGGTTTAATTGAATTAAATGATTTGGAAAGTCCTTGGTGGCCATGCTTTTTCTTGATTGGAAATCCTATGGGGTACATGGTAATATGCTTAGTATTGGTTAATGACAATGCTTGCAGGCTATAGTAGGTATGATGATACCACTTCATAATGCCGTGCTAGTTAACTTTTGGAATTGCTGGTTTGGATATATGCTAAAGGTTTTAATTGAGAAATAATAATGGGTTATGATTGCTAATCATGAAAGTATGAGTCCAATTGACAAACATTGGAAACTCATGTTTACCGACAATAGGGTTGGTCATAGTGACCATATACTTTTAGGGTACACGGGAATCCTCTAAGTTTATACTTGTGTATATGTATCATAGAGGGCGAAGGGTACACATGAATCCCCAGCCCCTAGATATCTATGGTTAGTATGGCTACATGCATTTAGGCTCATTCAGGGGGTAACATTGGACCAATATAGCCCGTAAGTGGATTATCATGGTAAAGCTACACAAACCTAGGTTAAAGGTTTTAAATACATGCTAAACCTAGTTTCCTTCTCTGATATGGTATATATATTCATGAATGTGATTGTATATGGTTATTTACTTTGGTATTGAATAATAGGATTATCTTATCCTTATTCTTGAGTACATGCTAACGCTCACCCGCTAACCCATCTTCAGGTGTTGAATCCCCATGCAATGTAGGAACCGGCCATACTACTCTTCCTACTTAGTGATCTTAGATTTGGGGACAGCTTTGGGTCGAATTAAAGTAGTGAGCTTCCATACTCCGAAAGACACTATTTTATGCTATGGATATCTTTCCATACTTTTGTTTATTTCTTGGAATTTGGTTTTGGCTATGGTCGGGGTAATGTCCCAACCGGATGTTCCTTTTTTTTATTAAAGGCTTTGTGTGACTAATATGGGCATGGGTTATGTCGTTATTGGTGTCAGCCTTGGCATTGGTATTGGTATTTGGGCTGACACTAGTTGGTTATTTTGTTCGATGGTTGGTTGGTTATGGTTATGGATTTTATTATTGACTTTGATTATTTAATGTTCTATCTTCTTATATGTTCAAAATTCACTTGGTATAGGGTACAGGGTAATTATGGTTGGGTATTAAGGGTGGTCTCCAGTCCAGGTTGGAATTAAGATGCCCAACAAAACTAGGCCCTTGTTTGGGTCGTGTCAGATTGGTATTTAAGCCCTTGGTTCAATGGTGTGTAGTGTGCCATACTCTTAAGGGTAAGGTTATGAGGCAGTTAGGAATGTTTGCCTCATGGGCTTTCCCTAAATTTCACTAGTCTTCCTTAAGATCCTCAAGGTGATATGAAAAATGTTGAGTTCCGTCGTTCATTCCATCTGCTTACACAGTTAGTAGCCTCTCAATTTTTTTGTTATTTTTATAGTGAGAGTGATATTGGTCATTGGATTGAGGCCACTAGAGTTGGCCAGTTTATGAGGATCAAACTGATGGTTTTCACTGGTTCTAGAGTTAAGAAAGATCCGTAAGGCTTCATTGATGAGATGGAAAAGATTTTCTATGTAATGCATGGTTCTAACTTTGAGTGTATAGAATTTTCTACATATAAGCTAAAGGATATGGTGTATCAATGGTATGAGGAGTGGGACCAGTTTAGGGTAGATAATGCAAAGTTTCCTTTATAGGTGGATTTCTCTGGTGCTTTTCTTAATTGCTTTTTTTCTAAGGAGTTGAGAGAGGTTAAAAAGTTTATGAAATTGAAGTAGGGTAGGATAACTGTGAAAGCGTATGCCCTGAAATTTAACCACTTACCACGTTATACTACAGAGTTGCTTTCCTCTATGATAAGGTAATTTGCTTCTAGGTTGTCTCATGATCTGTTATTGGAATGCAACATTTCCCTGCCCAATAAAAATATGTATATTTCTAGATTGGTGGTGTACATGCAACAAGTTGATGAGGAAAGGAAGAGACATGCTGAAATAGAAGAAAAGTAGAGCAAAAAATTTAAGTATTTTTAACAGGGTAGAAGTTAGTAAAGTAGTGATAAAGATGGTAGGCAGTGGGACAAGATAAAGACATGGGGAAATTTTGGTTCCTATTCGACGGCTAGCGCCCCATACGTTGATCCATCTAGTGATCATCCCTTTTGGAATAACATTGGTTTTATGGCACAAGGTGCCTAATCTCAGGCCCGTAGGGCTCAGTTATCTCCATCTTATTCCCCTTGTCATTTTTGTGGATAGGTGCATCATGGCTTTTGTGAGTAGAGAAGGAATAACTATTTTAGATATGGTCATCCTAGCCATATTCACATGAACTTACCTTAAAGCGATGTTGCTACTAGAGCTAATAGGGCTTCTATTGCTACTTCTTTAGCTCCCACATCCAAAGGTATTGCTTCTAGCTCTGGCATTGGTCAGAATGGTCTGTATAGTCTTTCTACTCATCAGGATTCTATGGCGTCTCCTGATGTTGTTTTTGGTGCACTAAAACTTTTATCTCATGATATATATTGTCTACTTGATCCCAGGTTTACCCTCTTATGTGACCCCTTATATGTTTATTCATTTTGGTTTTGATCCTGAATGTATTTTTGATCCCATTTTTGTGTCAGCCCGATGGGTGACTTTATTGTTGTTAGAAGGGTCTATAGGGGTATGAGGTGTCAGTCTATGGTATGGAGACCTTGGTGAATCAGATAGAGCTATACATGTTAGATTTTGATATGATCTTGGGGATGGATTAGTTGCACTCGTGTTATGCCTCTCTTGATTGAATCTTATGGGAAATTAAATAATCTTTCCATTGACATAAGATTTCCTAAATTGAATAACCGGGTAAAAGGTTATGACTATTTCAAGTCCCAATCATAAAACAACGCCATATTGGTCAGTGGCGCACCGCGCCACAAGATAAAATGGAAATTTTCCATTTTCTAGTGTCCCATGATGATTTCTCCATGTTGCACCAATCTTCTAGGTCATAAATTAAGTGGCAACACAATGGCTCCGCGTCGCGCCATTTTCCTATTTCCCAATTGTCAAATTACAGTGACATAGTGCAATAACACCGCGTCGCACTAGGGGTCCAGGTCGGGAAATTTTCACTAATTTAAAAGATGCATCCAGGGTTAAAAGGGTCAATTTTCCATTCCTATTTAGCCCTTTAACATGAGATTCAGCTACTTGGAACCCAAAATATACTAGTTTCTCTGGATTTTCTCTTAAGAACAAGTTAGGCTTTCAATTATGGATTCAATTTCAAGAAAGTCCCTTCATCAATCTTTGCTAAATTAAGAACTAAGGTATATCATGTGTTGATTAATGGGTCTCTTTCACCCATGAAGCTCAAGAATCTCTTTTCAAAATCAAAGATTTGTATATTTACGAATGTTCATGATTTGATTGAATTAAAAAGTGATGTTCAAGTTGTTGTTTTGTTTCATTCTATGTTATAGACTATTAATTACAAGAATTGATTCTAGTATGTGAGGAATTATGTGATATTCATGTTAAACCATTCAATTCACAAGTTGATTGATGTATCTTTTATTATTAGATGTGTTGATGATTGTATAACCATAGCAAGTTCCCCCCATGTTTGATTAAATTCCTATGGGAAGGAAAAGTTCCACACTAGTATGAAAATATGATATCTCCATTCATGTACAAGTTATGTATGTCAAGTGTTTGATGAAATGTCTTAGCCAAAGGATTATGTATTGTTGATGTTGGTCTTGTACTCAAAAAGTCATGTTTTCTGAGTTTTCTTCTATGGAGTCCTGGGGGTACTTGTACCCAAAAAATATAGTTGTGCGCTACAGTCCATGTCATGTATTTACGATATCCTCAGTAAAGTCATGATCCATAGAACTCAATCAGTCATGTGACTCAGGAAATCTTAGTAATACAGTAATCTCAGTACTATTCCATCAGTCAACTGAACTCAGTTAATTCAGTCTAGTTCAGTTCAGTATTCAATGATCAGTGTCTATTCAGATGGGAGTAAGAATTAGCACCGATGAAACCCAAGGAAGGGAACACACACTGTCTGATGAGGGTGTGATTCTTAGAATTCATCCTTGCATTCTAGAACTATGTAGCTAGCAAATGTTGAGACATCAACACTATCAGATGAGGGTTGATGAGGTGGATAAGAACTGTCAGATGAGGTCCCCACCATTCTCTTTTGGGGATACTGTCAGATGAGGGTTACTCACAGTTTGTCCTTACTAGTAGTACGGTACTGAAACCCTTCCAATTGGAGTTACAAATTTGAACCCAACTTAGCCATAATAGAAAATTAGCGGCATATTGGTTAGATAACTATTTCCCATAGTTTTAGTTATAGAATCAGGACTATCAGATACAGTCATTCAGTCTCAGTAATAAAACTCAGATAGTTCTACAGAATTTAGGACTGACAAATATAGTCAACTATGAATTTATAGAACTCTTCTAGTTCAATTAGATTTAGGATTATCAGATACAGTCACTAATGTCATCAGTTATATTTGTCATCAGAATTTAGTTATCAGTCTTGTTAGTCATCAATAAACTCATGTTATAACGATCTCGATATAGTTATGACGTATTCATGCATGTATTCTCACATTCATATTAGTTAGTTAGCTAGTATTTTTCATGCATATGAACCCCATGCAGTCAGCCTACCTTTCATGCATACCAATACATTCAAACTACTGACACATTTGTGCTAAGGTTTCTTATACCATAGGTTGAGAAGCATGAGCCCCAGAGCATCAGTAGCATTCCATTCTGAGTACTCAGAGTTAGCAGTGAGTCCTCATCTTTCGAGGATATGATCATTTATTTATTATCTCATTAATTAATTTATAAGTTGGAGTTAGTTGGGGACATGTCCTATCAACTCCTTATCTAGACGATTATGTTTTAGAGGTTTTTCAGACTATAGTATGTTCAAACAATATTTTAGTTTTGGGTATTCTATTACCCCACTTAGATGTTATATTTTATCAGTCATGTGGTTTTGAACCTTATGGCCTTTCAGCCTCTATTTCTACATTATATTTAGTATGTTATATTGTGTACAGGTATAGATATACATCATGGGTTAGCTTGTGGCCCTTCAGGGTTGTGAGCACTGTGTAGCATTCTGAGTACCAAATTTGGGGCATTTCAATTAACCTACTATTCCCAAATTAAACACTCTAAAATATCTCTCAAAACTCTTAGTTTAAGAAAAGGCTAGAGTATCTTTAAGGTGGTAAATTATGGATCTAAAGGGTGGTTTCTCTTTGTCTTCCTTGATTTCTAAGTAAAGTTACTCCACCGTCATTGTTATTTCAAATAAAAATATGTTTTACTTAATGGTTTTCATGGCATTATTGTGGGTTTGCGTTGGTTTTGAAATATATATTAGGGATTTTAGTTACTAAAGGTTGGATAATGTTTTCCCATTTTCAATTTATGGTTTTTTATGTTATAATATTGGTTTGAGCATGTGGTTGCATGGGTATGGTTAATTGGCTCTCAGTTTTGGTTTTGAAAACTATATGTCCACAACATGTTTGTTAACATGTCAATGAGAATATTTTTATCACATAGTTTGACTTTTATTGAAAACCTTGCATTGCATAATATGGTAATTAAACCTAAAATGGTTTCATTGAATTAAATAATTTGGAAAGTCCTTGGTGGCGATGCTTTTGATTGATTGGAAATCCTATGGGGTACATGGGAATCACCTTAGTATTGGCTAATGACATTTCTTGCAAGTTATAATAGGTATGATAATACCAGTTCATAATGCCGTGTTAGTTAACTTTTGGAATTCATGGTTTGGTTATGTGCTAAAGGTTTTAATTCCAAAATAATGGCGGGTTATGATAGCTAATCGTGAAAGTGTGAGTCCAATCGACGAACACTGGAAACTCATGTTTGCCGATATTAGGGTTGGACATGGTGACCATATACTTTTAGGGTACATGGGAATCCCCTAAGTTAATACTTGTAGATATATATCATATAGGGCGAAGGGTACACGTGAATCCTTGGCCTCTATGATATCTATGGTTCATGCGGCTACATGCATTTAGGCTCATTCAGGGGGTAACATTGGACCAATACAGCCCGTGAGTAGATTATCATGGGAAAGCTACACAAACCTAGGTTAAAGATTTTAAATACATGCTAAACCTAGTTCCCTTCTGCGACATAGTATATATATTCATGAATTTCATTGTATATGGTTATTTACTTTGGTTTTGAATAATTGGATTATCTTATCATTATTATTGAGTACATGCTAGCGTTCACCCGCTAACCCATCTTCAGGTGTTGAATCCACATCTTGGATTCAGGGACAGCTTTGGGTCGAATTAAAGTAGTGAGCTTCCATACTCCGAAAGACACTATTTTATGCTATGGATATCTTCCCATACTTTTGTTTATTTCTTGGGCTTTGGTTTTGGCTATGGTCGAGGGAATGTCCTAACAAGATATTTCTTTGTTTTAATTAGAGGCTTTGTGTGACTATTATGGGCATGGGTTATGTCGGTATTAGTGTCAGCCTTGGCATTGGTATTTGTATTGGGGATGACACCAGTTGGATATTTGGTTGGATGGTTGGTTGGTTATGGTTATGGATTTTATTAGTGACTTTGATTATTTATTGTTCTATCTTTTTATATGTTCAAAATTAACTTGATATAGTGTACAGGCCAGTTATAGTAGGGTATTAAGGGTGGCCTCTGGTCCAGGTTGGAATTGAGATGCCCAACACGACTAGGCCCTGGTTTGGCCCATGTCAGATTGGTATTTGATCCCTGGGTTTATGGTCACTTGAGAGTCCACAAAGTTGTGTCGAGTAGAGTTTTTCAATGCTATAGAGTTTGCCACACTCATAAGGGAGAGGCTATGAGGCAGTTAGGAATGTTTCCCTCGTAGGCTTCCTTCAAATTCCACTAGTCTTCCTCAAGATCCTCAAGGTGATGTGACAAATGTTAAGTTCCATTGTTCGATCCATCTTCTTACATAGTTGGTGGACTCTCAATTTTGTCAGTATGATTGTGAGAGTGATATTGCTCATTTTATTGAGGCGACTAGAGTTTTCTAGTTTATGAGGCTCAAACTTATGGTTTTCACTAGTTCTAAAGTTGAGAAAGATCTATAAGGAATCATTGATGAGATAGAAAAGATTTTCTATGTAATGTATGGTTCTAACTTTGAGGGTATATAATTTTCTATATATCAGCTAAAGGATGTAGTGTATCAGTAGTATAAGGAGTGGGACTAGTTTAGAGGAGATGATGCAAAATTTCCTTTATAGGAGGATTTCTCTGGTGTTTTTCTTAATTGCTTATATTCTCTGGAGTTGAGAGAGATTGAAAAGTTCATGAAATTGAAGCAGGGTAAGATAACTGTGAAAGAGTATGCCCTGAAATTTAACCAGTTATCCCGTTATGCTACAGAGTTACTTTCCTCTATGATAAGGAAATTTGCTTCTGTGTTGTCTCTTGATTTATTGTTGGAAGGCAAGGTTTCCCTATCGAATAAAAATATGTATATTTTTAGATTGGTGCACATGCAACAGGTTGATGAGGAAAGGAAGAGACATGCAGAAATAGAAGAAAAGCAGAGCAAGAATTTAAAGTATTTTTAGCAGGGTAGAATTTAGTAAAGTAGTGATAAAGATGAAAGGCAGTGGGGCAAGATAAAGACATGGGGAAATTTTGGTTCCTATTCGACGGCTAGCGCCCTATACCCTAATCATCTTGTCATCATCCCTTTTAGAATAACATTGGTTTAAAGGCACAAGGTGCCCAATCTCAGGCCAGTAGGGCTTAGTTGACTCCATCTTATTCCCCTTGTCATTTCTGTGGATAGGTGCGTCATGGCTTTTGTGAGGAAAGAAGGAATAAGTGTTTTAGATGTGTTAAGCCTAGCCATATTCATATGAACTTACCTTCAAGCTATGTTGCTACTGGAGCTAATAGGGTTTCTATTACTACTTCTTCAGCTCCCACATCAAAAGGTATTGCTTCTAGCTCTGGCACTGGTCGGAATGGTCTGTATGCTCTTGTCACTCATCAGGATTCTATGGCGTCTTCTGATGTTATTATTGGTGTGCTAAAACTCTTATCTCATGATATTTATTGTCTACTTAATCCCAGGTTTACCATCTCTTATATGGCCCCTTATATGTCTACTCATTTTGGTTTTGATCCTGAATGTATTTATGATCCCTTTTTTGTGCCAGCACGCTGGGTGACTTTATTCTGGCTAGAAGGGTCTATTGGGGTATGTCATGTCAGTCATTGGTATGAGACCTTGGTGGATCTGATAGAGCTATACATGTTAGATTTTGATGTGATATTGGGATTGATTAGTTTCACTCGTGTTATGCCTCTCTTTATTGTATTTTGTGCAAAATTGAATGAGCTTTCCATCGATATAAAATTTTCCTAAATCAAATAACTGGGTAAGAAGTTATGACTATTTCAAGTCCTTATTATAAAATAGTACCATATTGGTCATTGGCGTGCCGTGTCACTAGATAAAATGGTAATTGTCCATTTTCAAGAGTCCAAGCATGATTTCTCCATGTTGCGCCAAACTTCTGAGTTGCAAATGAAGTCGCAACGCGATGGCTCTGCATCGCGCCTTTTCCCTACTTTCTAATTGTCAAATTCCAGTGACACAGCGCGATAGCGCCATGTCCCTCCAATGGACTAGGTCAGGAAATTTTCACCAATTTAAAAGACGCGTCCAGGGTTAAAAGGGTCAATTTCCCACTCCTATTTAGCCCTTTAACATGAGATTCAGCTATTTGTAGCCCAAAAGATACTAGTTTCTCTTAATTTTCTCTCAAGAACAAGCTAGGGTTTCATTTGTGGATTCAATTTCAAGAAAGTCTCTCCGTCAATCTTTGCTAAATTAAGAACTAAGGTATATCATGTGTTGATTCATGGGTCTCTTTCACCCATAAAGCTCAAGAATCTCTTTTCAAAATCAAAGATTTTTATATTTGCAAATGTTCATGACTTTATTGAATTAAAAACTGATGTTTAAGTTGTTGTTTTGTTTCATTCCATCTTATAGACTATTAATTACAAGAATTGATGCTAGTATGTGAGTAATTATGAGGCATTCATGTTAAACCCTTCAATTCACAAGTTGATTAATGTATCCTTGATTATTAGATGTGTTGATGATTGTATAACCATAGCATGTTCCTCCCATATTTGATTAAATGCCTATGTGAAGGAAAAGTGCCACACTAGTACGATAATATGAAATCTCCATTCATGTGCAAGTTATGTATGCCAAGTGTTTAATGAAATGTCTTGTCCAATGGATTATGTATTGTTGATATTGGTCCTGTACTCAAGAAAGTCATGCTTTGTCAGTTTCCTTCTATCGAGTCCTTGGGGTACTTGTACCCAAAAAATATAGTTGTGTACCTAGAGTCCATGTCATGTTTTCATGATATCCTCAGTCAAGCCATGATCCATAAAACTCATGTGACTCAGGAAAGCTCAGTAATACAATAATCTTATTACTATTCTATCAGTTAATGGAACTCAATTGATTTAGTCCAGTTCGGTTCAGTAATCGATGATCAGTATCTATTCAGATAGTAGTAGGAATTAGCACCAAGGGAACCCAAGGATGGGAACATATATTGTCTAATGAGGGTATGATTCTTAGTATTCATCCTTGCATTCCAAAACTATGTATCCAGCAGAGGTTGAGACATCAACACCGTCAGATGAGGGTTGATAAGGTGGAGAAGTACTGTCAGATGAGGGCTCCACCATTCTCTTTTAGGGATACTGTCAGATAAGGGTCACTCACAGCTTGTCCTTACTAGTGGTGCGGTATTGACACCCTTCCAATTAGAGTAACAGATTGGATCCCAACTCAGTTATATTAGCAAGTTAAGGGCATGTCGGTTAGATAATTATTTCCCATAATTCCCTTAGTATTGGCTAATGACATTGCTTAGAAGCTATAGCAGGTATAATGATACCACTTCATAATGCCGTGTTAGTTAACTTTTGGAATTGGTGGTTTGGTTATGTGCTAAAGCTTTTAATTGGGAAGTAATGGCAGGTTATGATAACTAATCGTGAAAGTGTGAGTCCAATGAACGAACACTGGAACTCATGTTTACCGACATTAGGTTGGTCATGGTGACCATATACTTTTGGGGTACTCGGTAATCCCCTAAGTTTATACTTGTATATATATATCATGGAGGGCGAAGGGTACATGAGAATCCCCAGCACCTATGATATCTATGGTTCGTGCAGCTACATGCATTTAGGCTCATTCAGGGGGTAATATTGGACCAATATAGCCTGTGAGTGGATTATCATGGTAAAGCTACACAAAATACATGCTAAACCTAGTTCCCTTCTCCGACATGGTATATATATTCATGAATGTGGTTGTATATGGTTATTTACTTTGGTTTTGAAAAATAGGATTATCTTATTCTTATTCTTGAGTACATGATAGCGTTCACCCGCTAACCCATCTTCAGGTGTTGAATCCCCATGCAATGTAGGAACCGGCCATACTACTCCTCCTACTTAGTGATCTCGGATTCGGGGACAGCTTTAAATCGAATTAAAGTAGTGAGCTTCCATACTTCGGAAGACACTATTTTATGCTATGGATATTTTTCCATACTTTTGTTTATTTCTTGGACTTTGGTTTTTGATATGGTAGGGGGAATGTCCTAACCGGATTTTTTTTAATTAGAGGCTTTGTGTGACTACTATGGGCATGGGTTATATCGGTATTGGTGTCAGCCTTGGCATTGGTATTGGTATTGGGGCTGACACCAGTTGGATATTTCGTTGGATGGTTGCTTGGTTATGGTTATCATTTTATTATTGACTTTGATTATTTATTGTTCTATCTTCTTATATGTTCAAAATTCACTTGATATAGGGTACAGGGCAGTGATGGTTGGGTATTAAGGGTAGTCTCCGGTCCAGGTTGGAATTAAGATGCTCAACATGACTAGGCCTTGGTTTGGTCCGTGTTGGATTAGTATTTGAGCACTAGGTTCATGGTCACTTGAAAGTCCATAAAGTTATGTCGAGTAGAGTTTTTCAATAGTGTATAGTGTGCGACACTCATAAGAGAGAGTCTACGAGGCAGTTAGGAATGTTTCCCTCGTGGGCTTCCTACAAATTCCACTAGTCTTCCTCAAGATCCTTAGGGTGATGTGACAAATGTTGAGTTCCGCCGTCTGATCCATCTTCTTACACAGTTGGTGGCCTCTTAGTTTTGTCAGTCTGATCGTGAGAGTGATATTGCTCATTTTTTTAAGGCCACTAGAGTTGGCAAATTTATGAGGCTCAAACTTATGGTTTTCACTGGTTCTATAGTTGAGAAAGATTCATAAGGCTTCATTGATGAGATGGAAAAGATTTTCTATGTAATGCATGGTTCTGACTTTTAGGATATAGAATTTTCTATATGCCAGCTAAAGGATGTGGTGTATCAGTGGTATGAGGAGTGAGACCAGTTTAGGAGAGATGATGCAAAGTTTCCTTTATAAGAGGATTTCTCTGGTGCTTTTCTTCATTTCTTCTTTTCTCAGGAGTTGAGAGAGGTTAAAAATCTTATAAAATTGAAGCAGGGTAAGATAACTGTGAAAGAGTATGCCCTAAAATTTAACTAGTTATCCTGTTATGCTACGAAGTTAATGTCCTCTATGATAAGGAAATTTGCTTATAGGTTGTCTCATGATTTGTTGTTGGAATGCAAGCTTTCCCTATCGAATAAAAACATGTATATTTCTATATTAGTGGTGTACATGCAATAGGTTGATGAGGAAAGGAAGAGACAAGCTGAAATAGGAGAAAAGCAAAACAAGAAATTCAAGTATTTTTGGCAGGGTAAAAGCTAGTAAAGTAGTGATAAAGATGGTAGGCAGTTGGGCAAGATAAAGACATAGGGAAATTTTAATTCCTATTCGACGGCTAGCGCCCCATACCCAAATCCATCTAGTGATCATTCCTTTTAGAATAACATTGGTTTTAAGGCACAAGGTGCCCAATCTCAGGCTAGTAGGGCTCAGTTGGCTCTATCTTATCCCCCTTGTCATTTCTATGGATAGGTGCATCATGGCTTTTATGGGGAGAGAAGGAATATGTGTTTTAGATGTGGTCTTCCTAGCCATATTCATATGAACTTACCTTCAAGCGATGTTGCTACTGGAGCTAATAGGGCTTTTATTGCTACTTCTTCAGCTCACACATCCAAATGTATTGCTTCTAGCTCTGGCATTGGTCGGAATGGTCTGTATGCTCTTGCCACTCATCAGGATTCTATGGTGTCTCCTTTTGTTGTTATTAGTGCGCTAAAACTCTTATCTCTGGATATATATTGTCTACTTGATCCTAGGTTTACTCTCTCTTATGTGACCCCTTATCTGTCTAATAATTTTGGTTTTGATCCTGAATGTATTTTTTATCCCTTTTTTGTGTCAGCCCAGTGGGTGACTTTATTGTGGCTAGAAGGGTCTATAGGGGTATGTGGTGTCCGTCTATGGTATGGAGACCTTAGTGGATCTGATAGAGTTATACATTTTATATTTTGATGTAATCTTGGGGATGGATTAGTTTCACTCGTGTTATGCCTCTTTTGATTATTGGGCCCATAGGATCAGTTTCTAATTCTCGAATGAGCCAGTGATTGTGTGGGAAAGTAGTTCCTTAGTTCCTAAGGGAATGTTTATATCTTGTCTTAGAGCTTGGAGGTTCATTTCCTAGGGACGTCTCTACCATTTAGTGCATGTTAAAGATTTTAACTTAGAGTGTCCTTTGCAATCTTTTCTTGTGATCTGTGAGTTTCCAGAAGTGTTTCCCGATGATCCTCCAGGTGTTCCTCCCAATAGGGAAATAGATCTTAGGATTGATCTTCTACCGGATACCTGTCCTATCTCTACCCATCCCTACAGAATGGCTCCGACTGGGTTGAAATAACTGAAGGAGTAGTTGAAAGATCTTCTAGTAAAGGGTTTAATTCACCCAAGTGTTCTCCTTGGGGTTCTCTGATTCTTTTCATGCGTAAGAAAGATGGGTCCCTTCAGATGTGTGTAGACTACCTACAACTTAATAGGGTAACTGTGTAGAATAAGTACCAACTTCCTAGGATTGATGATTTGTTTAACCAGCACCAGGGTGCTAAGTACTTCTCTAAGATTAATCTTCGATCAAGTTACCATCAGTTGAGGAATAGGGAGGTGGATATCCCTAAAACTTCTTTCTAAAGCCAGTATGGTTTTTTTTGAGTTTTTGGTGATGTCCATTGGTTTGACTAATTCCCCGACGATATTTATGGATCATATGAACTGGGTATTCCGTCAAATATTTAATTTGTTCATCATTGTATTAATTGATCATATTTTGGTGTATTTCAAGAGTGAGGTAGGTCATGTTGATTACCTCCACCTTGTGTTTCAAACCTTGAAAGATCAACAATTGTATGCGATGTTCTTAAGGTTTGAGTTCTAGCTGAATATTGTGACCTATATGGATCATATTGTTTCTAGTGAAGGGTATCATGGTGGATCCACAAAAAGTTGTAGTGGGTAAGAAGTGGCCTAGACCATAACTCTAACTGACATTTAGATATTCTTGGGTTTAGCCAGTTATTATAGAAGATTTATGGAAAGTTTCTCCTTTATTGTTGCCCCACTGACTAAGTTGACTAAGAAGAAAGTAAAGTTTATATAGTCTGATGCTTGTGAGGGTAATTTTGAGAAATTGAAGAATAAGTCAACTTCGGCACCAGTTTTGACTCTACCCGAGGGTACCGATGGATTTGTTGTTTATTGTGATGCATCTCGTATAGGATTGGGTTATGTTTTGATACAGCATATCAAGGTGGTTGCATATGCTTCTAAGCAGTTCAAGGTGCATGAGAAGAACTATCCTAGTCATGATTGGGAATTGTTGGTTGTGGTCTTTGGCTTGATGATTTGGCATCATTATTTGTATTGGGTTCATGTGGACATCTTCTCAGGCCATAAGAGTTTACAGTATGTGTTCACTCATAAGAAGTTTAATCTCAGGTAGAGGAGATGGTTTGAGTTGCTCAAGGATTATGGCAGAAGTCTTTATTTTCATTCAGGTAAAGCTAACTTAGTTATTGATGCTCTTACCAAGTTTTCTATGGGAAGATTATCTCATGTAGATGAGGAGAAGCAAGGTTTGATTTGGCTAATGTTAGAGTTTGTCTCTTAGATTTTGAGAACGGTGGTGTGACTGTGCAAGGGGTGGTAAAGTTATCTCTTGGTGATGAGATGAAGGTGAAACAGGTCTTGGACGCTATTTTGATGAACATCAAGGATGATGTGGGTCACTAGAAGGTGATGGCTTTTGAGATTGATAGTAGTGGTATCTTAAGGTACAAAGTATGTTCTTAATGTGGATGGGCTGCAGCAGGGAATCTTGGATGGATCTCATCAGTTGAGGTACACTATTTATCCTGGTTCGATGAAGATGTGCCATGGCTTGAAAGAAATATATTGGTGGAATTAATTGAAGGGGGATGTGGAAAATTTTGTGGTTAAGTGAGTGGTGTGTCAACAAGTGAAGGTTGAGCACTTAAGGCTTAGTGTTTTGTCTCAAGAAATTGAGTTGCATGTGTCAAAGTGGGAAGTGATTAATATGGATTTTGTTACTGGTATTTTGTGATCTCACCATCAGTTTGATTCCATTTGGGTCATCGTGGATAACTAAGTCTTCTCACTTCTTGTCGGAAAAGACTAGCTAGTCGGCAGAGGATTATGCTAAGCTCTTTATTGAGGAGATTGTGAAGTTGTATGGTGCTCCAGTTTCCATTATATCTAATTGAGGTACTTAGTTCTCATCTCATTTTTGGCATTCCTTTCAAATAGGTTTGGGAACTATAGTGAACCTTAGAACCTCCTTTACCCCTCAAACGGATGGACATGTGGAAAGGACGATACAGAATTTGAAAGAATGCTAAGGTCTTATGTGATTGATTTTGGTGGTAGTTGGGTTGACCATTTGCCTCTCATATAATTTACTTATAATAATAGCTATTATTCTAGTATTAGGATGGCTCTGTTCGAGGCTTTGTATGGTAGGAGATGTAGGTCTCCTATAGGGTGGTTTGAGATTGGTGAGAATATGTTCTATGGTCTCGACTTGGTTCACCTAGCTCTAGAGAAGGTGAATGTGATTCAGGATAGGCTTAAGATCGCCCAAAGTCGCCAAAAGTCCTATGTGGATGTAAGGCGAAGAGACTCTGAGTTTGATATGGATGATTTGGTATTCTTGAATGTGTCTCCCATGACGGGAGTGATGCGGTTTGGAAAGAAGGGGAAGCTTAGTCCTTGCTATGTTGGTCTACACTGTATTTTGAGGCGAGTAAGCAATGTGGATTATGACTTGGATTTACGTCCAAGTTTAGCTTCCATTCATCCTGTTTCCTGTGTGTCGATGTTGAATAAGTGTATGGGCGAACCTTCCTTGGTTATTCCTTTGGAGAGTTTGGGTTTCTCGGATTCCTTATTATATGAAGAGGTCCTAATTGAGATTTTGGATCAGCAAGTCTGTCGATTGCTAACAAAGGACATGGCTTCGGTAAAGGTTCTATAGAGGAGCCAAAAGTGTGAAGAAGTTACTTAGGAAGCCAAAGAGGACATGATGTCCAAATATCCATCCTTGTTTTGCGCTTCGGATAGCCGTGCGTGAGGTATGTGATTTCCTTCATATCTTTGTTTCTTGTCTTTGTTAAAGGTAAGTGTGGATGTACTCTATGTCAAATCTTGCTAACAAAAGCCTTGTTCCATCATTCGAGAACGAATGATCCTTGGGGGGAGAATGCAACACCCCAGATTTTTGGTCCTTTAAACTTTATGAAATTTTATACTCACTGCCCAAACTACGTATCACAACCCGAACTAGGGCCTGTCCTTGACAGGCATCTCAAGTCCAACGAGGATAGGAGACCACCCCCTTAGCCTAGTCAACCAGAGTGCAATACAACATAACAACGGAACTTCATTATAAAATGATATAGAAGAAATGATGTAGGCTTAAAAAAGTCTATAAGTTCAACAACCAATCCTTTTTCCATAGTACTTGTCCAACAAAGACTCTAACAAAACGAAAGATAAATGGGTCGAGACATGCCCCCGACCATAGCCAAAAACGAATCCATGATAAAGATTCAATACATAACAGAACCTAAAACATGAAATGGGATCTTCCGACGAATGGAAGCTCACCACTTTGGTCTGACTCGCGAGCTGTCCCACGATCACCTAGTCACTGTGTAGGAGGAGTAAAAGTATGTCCAGTTCCTGCATTGCAAGGAGATACAACATCTAATACGGTTAGCGTTTGGAGCGCTAGCATGTAACTCCCCCAGGAACCCTTTTAACATACCTAAGTACTATTTAAGTCAAAAATCAATGTTTCGAACACAGAGAGGCCAAAAAAAATTCTCAAAATGTGGTGGTGTTACATTACCCCCCCCCCCCCCAGGATCATTCATCCCTAAATGATAAGCTAACACACTTTTTGCACGAGAAAAAATAAATTACACTAAAATCAAACAATAAGCCCGAATGATAACAAGAGAAAACAAATTTCATACCTTAAGTTCCTTCGTCCGACACATGAAATAAGAATGGGTACCTATACCTCTTATCTTTATCTGCTTCCCGTGTGGCTTCTTCTACCTTATAATTCCTCCAAAGGACCTTTACTGAAGCTACATCTTTAGTCCACAACCTACGAACTTGCCTATCCAAGATCTCCACTAGGACTTTCTCATACGATAGGGAATCTGAGATACCAACACTCTTAATAGGGACCACCAAGGAAGGATCCGCCACGATTTTATTTAGCATGAAAACATGAAATACAAGGTTAATGGAACCCAAACTTGCAAGAAATTCTAACTCATAGGCAACATTTCCCACTCTCTTCAAAATTACATAGGGGCTAACGTAATAGAGATTGAACTTCCCCTTCTTATAAAATTTCATCACTCCCTTCATGGGAGACACCTTCAAGAACACCCAATCATACATATCTAACTTCAACTCTCTTCGCCTGATGTTCGTATAGGACTTTTGGCAAATTTAGTTGGTCTTAAGTCTATCCTGAATCACCTTCACCTTCTATATAGATTGATGAACTAAATCAAGATAGAATAAGCTCATTTCACCAACTTTGAACCATCCAATAGGGGATCTGCACCTTCTACCGTACAACTCTTAAAATGGAGCCATACCAATGCTAGAGTGATAGCCATTATTGTACGCAAATTCTATAAGAGGAAAATGATCAACTCGACTACCACCAAACTCAATTACACAAGCCTAAAGCATATCCTTTAAAGTCTAAATGGTACTTTTTTCTTGTCTATCTGTGTGCAGGTGAAATGCAGTACTAAGGGTTACCTTAGTCCCCAAACCTCTCTGAAATGACCACCAAAAATAAGATGAGAACTGAGTACCATGATAAAAAATAATGGAAACCGGAGCACCATGCAACTTCATCATCTCTTGAATAAATAACCTTGCATAGGCCTCTACAGAGTAATTAGTCCTTGCCGATAAGAAGTAGCAGGCTTAATCATCCTATGCACTATAACCCAAATAGAATCAGACTAGTTTTGAGTCTAGAAAAAAATGTTAACAAAATCCATATTTATTACTTCCCGTTTCTACACAGGCAACTCAATTTCTTGAGATAACCCACACGGGCCTCAAATGTTGAACCTTCACTTGTTTAGCCACAAAATTAGCCACATCCTTCTTCAAATTATTACACCAATAGGTCTCCTTAAGGCTATAATACATCTTCATCGAACTAGTATGAACTGAATAACGAAACTCATGAGTTTTAGCCAAAACCCTACCTTACAACCAATCTACATTGGGAACACACAACCTCGCTTAGTACCTCAAGATACCATCACCCCCAATCTCAAAAGTCATTGCCTTCTTCTTGCCCACATCATCCTTTATTTACATCAAGATAGGTTCCAACATATGCTTCTCTTTTACCTCAATACCAAGAGATGACTTCACCACCTCTTGCACAAACATACCACCATCCTAAGAATCTAA
Source organism: Capsicum annuum (assembly GCF_002878395.1). Taxonomy (NCBI): domain Eukaryota; kingdom Viridiplantae; phylum Streptophyta; class Magnoliopsida; order Solanales; family Solanaceae; genus Capsicum; species Capsicum annuum. The sequence goes on along the minus strand of NC_061117.1, from coordinate 87,437,580 downwards.
GAGAAGCACCCTAGATTAGCTAAATAGTGAATATCCTTTACCAAGTCGCATTTCTCCTCATCCACATAGGATAGACTCCCTATTGTTAACCTTTTAAGATCATCAACAACCATGTTATCTTTACCAGGGTGATAGTGGAGACTCACATCATAGTCTTTGAGCAACTCAAGCCATCTCCTCTGTTGAGATTCAACTCCTTCTGGGTGAATGCATATTGTAGGCTCTTATGATCTGAATAGATGTCGACATAGACCCCATATAGATAGTGCCACCAAATCATCAATGAAAGTACCATAGTCAACAATTCCAGATCATAAGTCAGATAATTGCTCTTATAAACTTTCAACTGCTTAGAAATATATGCCACCATCTTGCCATGCTGCATCAATATATAACTAAGACCCATACAGGATACATTACAATAAACCACGAAGCCATCACTACCCTTAGGAAGGGTCAAAATTGGAGTAGAAGTTAATTTATCTTTCATCTTCTCAAAACTCCCCTCACAAGCATCGGACCATAAAAACTTTACCTTCTTCTGAGTCAACCTAGTCAAAGGTGCAGCAATCGATGAGAAGCTCTTCACAAAGATCCTATAATACTCGGCTAAAACCAAAAAGCTATGAATATCAGTTGGAGGTGTGGGTCTAGGCCACTTCTTAACCACCACAACTTTTTGTGGATCCACCATAATCCCCTCACTAGAAACAGCATGTCTTAGAAATGTAATAGTATCAAACCAAAATTCACATTTGAAAACTTAGCATACAAACACTGATCTTTTTAGGCTATGCAACATAATATAGAGGTGGCAGTCATGGTCCACCTCACTCTTTGAACATTCATCAATAAACTCAATCATAAATAAATCTAAGTACTGATGGAACACCCGATCCATGAGATCTATAAATATTGTCATGGCATTGGTCAATCCAAAAGACATAACCAAGAACTCAAAATATTCAAACCGGGTACAGAATGACGTCTTAGAGATATTCTTCTCCCTAATATTTAACTAATAACCCAACCAAATGTCAATCTTAGAGAAATACTTAACACCCTAAATCTAGTCAAATGGGTCATCAATCCTCGGAAGAAGGTATTTTTTCTTCACCGTTGCCTTATTCAACTGGCAGTAATCAATACACACCCAAAGAGAACCATTTTTTAATGCATGAAAAGGATGGGAGCACCCTACGGAGACATACTAGGGTGGATAAAACCCTTGTCAAGAAGGTCCTTTAACTACTCCTTAAGTTCCTTCAACTCAAATAGAGTCATTCTATATGGAGGTGCAAAGATAGGATGAGTTTTTTAAGGAAGATCGATCCCAATTAATTTCCCTATTAGGAGGTATACTAGCAAGATCATCAGGGAAGACCTCAAGAAATTCACTAACCACGATAACAGGTTTTAAAGGAGGATCCTCCATGTTTAAATCTTTTACTAGGACCAGATGATAAAGACAACCCCTAGACATCAATTTTCGGGCTCTAAGATATGATATGAGCCTTCCCTTAGGAATGAAGAGACTCCCCTCCCACTTAATAATTAACGCATTTGGAAATTTAAAATGACCTTATGGGTCCGATAGTCTAAAGAGACATAGCATGAATGCAACCAATCCATCCTATAGATGACATCAAAATCTAACATATCTAATTCAATTAGATCCATAAAAGTTTCCCTACCACCAACAGATACCATGTAACCCCTATATACCCTTCTAGCAATCAGCAAGTCATCCACCATGGTAGAAATGGAAAAGGGGTCCGAAATACACTCAAGATCGAAACTAAAATGCACAGCAATAAATAGGGACATAAGAAAGAGTGGACCCTAGGTCAAGTATGCAATACACATTATGAGATAAGAGTTTCAATGTACTAGTGATGACATCATGAGATGCCTCAGAGTCCTGACGGGTGGTAAGAGCATATAGATACTTTTGACCAGTATCAAAACTAGCAGTGGAACCCTTTGGTGTAGGAGGTGATGAAGAAGTAACATAAACCCTGTTCTACCTAGAAGAAACTCTATAAGCAAAATCAAGAAAAAATGACCAATTTGACAGCAACTAAAATGCCTATTCCTCTTTTTCTCACATAGACCATATTACAACTAACCAAAGAATCTGCAGGGAGGATATAATAGAGCTGACTGGGCCTCATTGGCCTGAGAATGGGTACCCGATGCCCTATAATCATTACCACTCTAAAAATGATGATCTACGAACAGCTCATCGAATAGAAACCCGAGATACGTTACTTCTTCTTTAACCATTTTCCACTATCTATCCTACTCTTCTGCTGACCTCCATCCTGATCCGAATACCAAATCTTCTTACTCTTTTTCTCCCCTCACTCTTTCTTGCTTCTTGTTTTCCTTCTCAACCTGCTGTATATACACCATCAGTCAAGAGATCTCCATATCTTTGTTTAACAAAGCATCGGTGCTCTTCAAAATCAATTCACGAGATAAAATAAAGGTGAATTACCTTATTCTAGACCTCATGCTAGAAACTAGCTCATAAGCATACTGCAAAAATTGGTGGAACTTTAAGGCATATTTCTTCATCGTCATCCTGCCTTGCTTTAAATTCATCAACACCTCAACTTTTTCCATCCTCAACTCTCAAGGAAAGAAGCAATCAAGAAAAGTACTAGAGAAGTCATCCCACAAAGTTGACTCAACAGCATCAGCCCTAAGCAGCTCTCACTCTTCTACGATTGGTATGTTATATCCTTTAATTGATAAACAGTGAATTCCATACCCTCTACCTCTATATCATGCATAACCCAAAAGATTTTCTCTATCTTATCTATAAAAACTTAAGGATCCTCTCCAACCTTAGTACAACTTAAAGTTGAAGGGCTCAATATCATAAATTGGCCAACTCTAATGGCCTCATATGAACTCCTAGCAATACCAGCAGAACTCATCTGACGTGACTAAGATGTCATAAAATAGGTTAACAAGTGAAAGTATTTACAAAACTTAATATTAGTATATCTCCCAGAGGTGATAAATTATAGGTGCTACCAACTGAGGGAGGATCAGGGGAGATAGGTGGAACTCCACAGGGACAATTAAAAGCAGCGACCCTAGATTAGGTATGTATCCCATAAGTTAGATGAGATCTACCCACATTGTCCTCAAATAAGACAGATGAGTCTCTATGAGTATTATATAGTCTGGAAGGCATGATCTGAAAGGTGAGTAAATGAGAGTTAGAGAAACTTAAGACTTTAGACTCTAAGGACCAAAAATAAGACTACAATAAGGAAAAATATTCCTAAATACCTCATAGCCTAACCTTTTTAAGTATGGTGCTCTACACACCCATAAAAGAAACTCTACTTGATATGACTTTGTGGAATCCCAATTGACCATAAACCTAGGCTCTAATATCAACTTTATCATGACCTGAACTAGGGGCTGGCTGTAACAAGCATCTCAAGTCCATCAAGGATCGCAGACCACCAATTTAGTCTAGTCAACCTGAGTACAATCCAACATAACAGCAAAACTCCAACATAAATCAGATAGAATAATATGATTAAGACTCAATAAAGTTTATAAGTTCAACAACCAATCCCATGTCCATAGTACTTGTCCAACAAAGCCTCTAACAAAACCAAAGATAAATTTGTTGGGACATTGCCCCCAACCATAGCCAAAACCAAATCCATAAGTATGAGTCAATACATAACAAAACCCAAAACATGAAATGGAGTCTTTCAAAGAATGAAAGCTCGCCACCTTAGTCTGACTTATGAGTTGTCCCACGATTACCTAGTCACTATGCAAGAAAAGTAGAAGTATGGTTAATTCCTACATCAAGTGGGGATACAATGTCTCAACACGGTTAGTGGATGGAGTATTAGCATGTAACTCAGGGATATAGGATAACATAATGCCATGATCAACAGTTCAAAATTATTCAAATTCTATGCACATAATCAAATACATATATATATATATATATCATATGTCAGGTTAAGGAACAAGGCTTAACATGTACTTTAAAACCTTAGCCTGAATTATGTAGCTTAATTTTCATATAATAGTACCCACGAGCTATATGGGCCACAACTCTCACCCCGTAGTCGAGGCCCAGTGCATATAGTCGCACGAACAGGAGAATAATCTCATATATATGCACGGGGTACTCGAACCTCCCAATCATAAACTACGGCGACTTAAGCAAACAATTATGTAATGTAATATAGGGGACTCAAACTTCCCAATTATGTAATAATAATAATAAGGTAGAATCAAATTACCTATTCATAAGCAAGGGGACTCGAAACTTCAAGCCATTTAGACCCCCGCATCGGCAAACACAGTTTCCAGTATATGTCCCTCAGGGCTGCCACTTTCACGGCCTAACTACACAACCCTCTTTTAAGCCTCATTAAAATATTTATCACACATTTTTATTAATTGAACCATATTACACATTAAGGCATACATTGTTGGTATCATCATACCAACCATACTTGCAAAGGTAACAATACTATGCCAAACCAATTATCATCACTTGGGAGAACTCACAACCCCGTTGGTACAATTATACATTAACTTGGGGAGTTACAAAGCCATACAAGGTTCAATTCAAAACCATTATGCTTCATTAGAATAGTTCAATGTACATACTTTTTATATTTAAAACCAATTTCACAATATAGGATTGAGGTCGTAATCACTTTAATGGTCAATATTCACAAATTATAGAAATCACAATCTCCTAGTTTATTCACCATACCCATGCACCCCACAAGTTCAAAACCATGAACAAAGTATTAATAATCATATGTAAACCATGGAAAGTTCAAAAGCAAACATTCTAAACCCCTCAATCCATGTTCTAATACCAATATCAAAAACACATGAATTATAATCTAAAATGCATACTTTTACAAATAATAGTTAGGAAAGAGTAACATACCTTAGACACATAAAGATTTGTGGGTAAATTAGAATTTAGAACCGAAATGATAAACATACATTGTAACCCTTATACTTTTGGGGGGTTTAGAGTTTGAGAGTGAAATAGTCAATATTGTGTAGTGAAAACTAATAAGAATATGCTTATGGAATGTTTATAAGTCATCCCTACGTTAAAGGACCTCATTACCCCTCATCTCAATTATGTAAAATAAAATAATTACATTATTACATAGGTTCATGGCACAAACCTTCTCGTGGAGATTAACCTCCATACTGCAAACCTTAATGCAGACACTAGACTCTGTGTCACAGAGGCTATCGCAGAAGCCAACCTCTATGGCATGTCGATATCACGAAGGCTTACTTCCTTCGTGACCCAAAACCATCCCAAATCCCATTAAAGAATTCAAAAACTCCCTTGGGACACCCCTTTAATATGCCTAAGTACAATTTAAGTCAAAACTTAATATTTCAAACACAGGGAGGCCAAAAATAAAAATTCTCAAAATATGAGGGTATTACACTATGACTCTCTATATGATTCGTAAAGAGTCTTGATGAGTCTTGAGGACCCAATCATTGCCAGGATAGTAGGTTCATTTTGAGTTTTTGATATGAATACAACTAGGGCTTACGAGTCACAAAGACTCAAAATGATTTGTATGGTATCTTCTGTAGCCTGACTAGTGTGATGCCTTATTGTTTTTGCTTTGACAATGACTGCACCATGCGAGTGATAATATCTGAGTATAATTCATATGGTATGAATCGTAGCCAAATCAGTGTGGTGACCATGGATATTTTTAGCATACGAATGGATGATATAAGTCATAGGGTGGCCCTATAAGTCTAAGGTCACCCGTGGTAACTGGGCGATCAATTTTCAGTCATTTTATTAAAGGCATTCTAGTCAATTTCCCTTTTCCCTTACTTAGATCCCACATCCATAAAGCACTCAAAGGTATTATTTTTCATTCATAATATAATCAAAATAAACTATCTTCTCTTTTAAGTCTCTGAGGTCAAGATACTTAGGGTTTCCAAAAAGTTGGTATCTTAGGGCTCAAGAGTTGATTTTTCTCCGTAAATCTTAGTGTCTCGGGCATGTTACTCTTCCCTAATTCTAATTTTATGAAATCATGAGTTTCACATGGTTAAATTGTATGGATTTGAATGTGTATTTCCAACATGGTTGAGGGCTTTGCCATGGTTGATCCTTAAATTGTTTTCTCATGATTAATTATGCATTTTTTATTATTTACTAATGGTTTTGATCTTGTGGATTCATGGGAATTTCATAAACTAAGAGGCCAAGGTATTTTCCCAAATTGAAGTTTTGAAATTGGAATTGGTTTTGAATAATTATGTTCCCTCAACCCACTTATGTAAATAGCTTTGAGTTGTGAAATTTTCACTTGGTTTGACTTATTCAACTATGTTATTGCATTGCATAAATGATTAAAAAATGAACATGGATTTTGAAAGACCTATTGTCTATGTTTTAATTTAATGAACAAAGGGGGTTGAGGTATTCCCCCAGTTTAGATTGATAAACTAAAGGGGGACGAGGCATTTCCCCAAGTTAATGTGATTGTTATGGCATAGAGATAAGTTTACAAGTGTAAGGTTATGACGATACCCATGGTGTTCCTTAAGGCTGGTTCGTTGGTTAACAAATGGGTTATGTAAAACTTGCTTTGAATTGAACTTAACAAGGTTATGTAGCAAAGCCGTGAAGGTGTAGGTATCGAATGACTTGTACTGGAAACCCATGATTATCAACATGAGGTTTGGTCTTGATAACCTGTGTGCATGGTTCACACAATTGATATATCTGTATCTGGGATTGACATGGGGTCAGGGCATTCCTTGGTCTTCCTTGATACCTCCGATTAGTGTAGCTAACACGCGTTGGGGCCTATTCAGTAGGGAAGCTAAGCCCATATAGCTCGTAGGTGCCTGTTTATAATGATTGAGCTACATAGTCTAGGATAATATTTTACTTTATGATAAGCCTTGTTCCCTATCCCATCATATTATTTATGTATGTATATGATGATGTTCACATGGTTTTGATTTGGACTTGAGTAGACATTATTTTATCCTATATCCCTAAGTTACATGCTAGTTCTCAACCCATTAACCATCTTTAAATGTTGTATCCCCAATGATGCAGACACCAGAGATATTTCTATTTTTCCTACATAGTGTTAGTTGGATCAGCTTGATTCGTCAATCGTTATGGTGAAGTGGTAAGCTTCCATTTTATAGAAGACTTGGTCATTTCATCAGTCTCCTTTCTTAGACTAGAATTAAAGAGTTCTCATTATCATTAACATTATCATTCTCATTTCTATTGTCATAGTCGAGGGAATTTCATGACAAAGTCTAGTTTTTTATTTTGTTTAGAGGCTTTATGGACATTATTGTGGTTTGGGTTATGATGATTGACACTATTAGTGTCTTGAGTTTATTATCCTCTATATTGCCATAGTTTGGATTTCATCTGCTATTAGGTACACTATGTTTTATGTGGTTAGGCAAAAGGGTTGGTCTTCGGTCCTTGATTGACTTTAGATGCTCGTCACAGCCAGGCCCTTGTTTGGGTCATGACAACAAAGTTTGAATATCTTCTTCTTAATCTTTTTATCATGGTACAGCTTTATCTTCTCCTTAAATAAGGCTGAACCTTCATACCCACGAAGGCAGAATTCATCTAACTCACTCATCTCATCAAACCTCAGTACACAATATCACTCTACTTAAAATTTAGCTACTTCAATGCCCAAAGTGTCTTGTGCTCAATTTCATCGGCAAGTAGAATTCCTTGTCATACACTGGCTCGCAAGTTGAGGCACCTCTGAGTGTTTTGTAAGATGTAATATAGGTCTATTGTACATCATATAACTTTCTCAACCATTTACTTTGATTGGAATTTGTCATGACTTGATTCATGAAGTCATGATGGCACCTACTAAATCCTACCAGTAGATAAGACAACACCGTAACTCAGAGATGAGGCAATGGATTACCTTGATAGAAATGCCCAACAGGCCCTAAAAACACGAATACAATTATAATCAATAGTATTCCACTAAAAGAAGCCAGTAAAAATATGGATACAAATCCCACAACCTGGTAATATTAGTACAAGAGCATCTAAGTTTGATAACAGGAAATACAATTCATAAGTCTAACATAGTCAATAATTTTGTCTCGAATACAAAAGACTAAACAAAGATAGAGGCAAATGAGTGAATCAAAACGCCAAGAGCTCACCCTATCTTCGAAAGATCAACACTGGATGATCCCAACTCAGCAGCGGTAACTAGTACTCGAGTATGCACCAAAAAGGTATAGAAGTGTAGTATGAGTACCAAAATAATGGGTACTCAGTAGGCATCATCGGCTGACTGGGCTAAGTTATGATATAAAAATGATATAAAGCAAGATAATATCTCTAAGTCAAGGTACTGAATCATCTTCATCATCACTGTATAAAAAAATGATCAACTAGAACAATAATACGACATCTTATATCAATACTCTCTAAAATCATCATATATAATGGGTAATCGATCTGGAAGCATAAAGCAACACCAATACATTTACAACTGCATAAATACCAAGCTAATGCACATACATCTATTAGAGCATAAAGTAAAGAACTCACCATAGCATCCCATACAACCGGGGAGTACACCTAAAAGAACATAAAGTAAGGAACCCATCACGGCGTCCCATACCACCAAAGAGTGCATCAAAGATCAACTCACCAATGTTTATAGATATATACCAACTTCTCATTATCCAAGGTTTCCAACTTTTCACCAACAGTTATTTGCAAATATTTTAAACCATCAATTATTACAATAATTAAATAACATATACCAAGGTACTAATATCTATAATCATATCACCATATAGACATCTATCTCATCAATATACTTTATTTACTAATTACTAGCTAACCAATGATTATTAATGAATCATCCATTTACTAGACAACAATGACCTCTAATTATTACACTAACTGATACTTTAAAAAATTCTAATTCAAGGGATATCAACTAGTCATTATCCGCTAAATAACAAACATCCAACTTCTAGTCAAGGTTTTCTACTATATCATAGATGCCATTTATCCCAAGCACAATTCTAGTCATCATAATCATACTAGTAGTCAACTAGTTACTACACAACCCATGGTAATCTACAACATTCCATAATTAATTCATTTATCCAATGATATCTAACCTCACTAGGTGGATCATCAAATATCACACAATATCCCAGTTACCAACTTGTCCTAGTAAATTATGCGGCACATACTTACTACTCATTATTTAGCACCAGCAAGAACTACACCACTTAACAAGTGGTTAGCATCGAAGAATTATACCCGACATCCCAAGAATAACATCATATCTTCAAAGAAGATATGGATATAATCATATAAAGGCATAAGCACACATAAATATATATACACATATTCACCATACATAACATCAATATATCCTCCAAATTTACCAGGCATCATCATAACATCAATATATCCTCTGGACTCACCGGGCATCATCATCACATCAATGTATCCTCTGGACTTACCGGGCATCCTCATAACATCAATATATCCTCCGGACTTACAATCTATCATCATAACATCAATATAACCTATGAACTCACTTAGAATCATCATCACATCAATATATCATTCATACTTATCGGGCATCATCATGATATAAATATATCCTCTGGACTTATTAAGCATTATCATATCATCAATATATCCTTCGAACTTACCAGGCATCATCATATCATCAATATTAACCATAGCATGAATATTTATCATAACATTAATATTAATCATAACTTCAATATTCATTATAACATCAATATATATGTGCAATCAAATCTATAATAAATACAAGCTCCACGAGGGATGGGTGAAGGAGACATAAGGGAAGACATACCTTCGTACCTCATTATTCATTACCAATATAATATATTATTAGGAGCATACACAAGTATATTCATATGGTATGAACACTCAATACCTTACCGAGCTCAATATAATCATTAATATTTTAAAATACAAGGCATAGTTTATCTTCTAGAGCCCCTCATTTTTAGCATGATTTACATTATTAGCATAAGAGGATCTTTAGCACAAGCATTAGCTTGGTCTTTAGGATTGAAAATAATATGAGTAATAGCATAATCCAAGACCCACAAGGTAATTTAGTAAATGATTTAAGTGATTGCATATTCATTGGTTCAATCTATAAGACAATCCATTGCTATCCAAGCACTATCAATAATCTAATAACCAATCATGCATACCAATTCCAACACCAACATCATAAATAAACAATTTATCGGGGTTAACCATCTTATTACCCAAGGCATATTCTATGCATTTAATAAGTATATAGGTCACTTATGAAACTACATAGTCCAAGTTTAAGGTCGGTGAAGTTCTGCTTTAAATAACCCAAACTCCTTTGCAAGTCTAACTTTAACCTGGAACTAATCTAAGCCCCCTAAATTATGTCTTAAAGGTTTACCATTCCACACTAGTCCCATGGTGAAATCCTTCCTCAAGTATTACTCTTAATCCAACCAAGCTACTAGGGAAATCTCCACAACAATGCACAACTAAGGTCAACTTACTATTTGATATGAGTCACAAGGTCACTCCCATCTAACTAGAGAAACTAGAGCATTCTCATATTATTCATGAGATAGTAACCCCAACTAACCAAGGTTCTAGACTATAAGTCAAGTACCACCCTTTATGAGTTTTTTTTATTTGATTCGGTATTTTATTAAAAATTATTCAAGAGTTAATGGACCAATACATTATATAATTAAAAAGCCCACTACTATTTGAAAGACCAAGTCCAACCCAGATCTATTTAAGACATAAAAGTTAGTAGGGTTTCCAAAAACATCCACTTTTCTAATCTTTCTCATCTTCTCAAAATGGATCTGCCTTTCTTCAACTTTGAGATCCACCACGTTGTTCTTTGGATACTCAACCAGGTTCTATCTTTTTCAAGTCCTGCTTTCTTATTTAGCTTACAAAAGAGAGTAAAAGTTCCTTTATGTTGATGCATTTTATTCTTATTATGCTCCCACTAATAAAACACCTTCTGTATCTGAGTTTTCTTCTGAATAGGACCTCAACCCACTTTGTGATCATCTCTGAGAGATCTAATCAGCTGTGTGAAGCTGCTACCTTTAACTAAATATTCCTTTATCTATTTTTGAGCTCGCATCTTCACTCTGCACCTGTAGCTTACTCATTTTATACTGTGATATTTAAATATGGGAGGGATAAAGATAAAGGATGCTTGTACCCACGAAGATACTAGTAGCTACTTGACACTCAGATTTAAGAAGCTCAAATCAATTAATAGATCCTCCCATGATGTTGAGAGTCCATTTTGTTGGTTGTAGTAGACTAGGCTAGCTATATGCTCTCCTTTTGTTATTTTTAATTCCTGTAAACATGATGCATTTAAACTTTGATGCATAATACTTCTCTTGCCCTTTAACTACATATGGATGTAACTCTCAAGTAGGGGCACTGCCATTTATCACTGTTAAGTATGACTTTTTCTTTTTGTTGTAGTTGTTGAAAACTAGTTGCTAACCTCTCCTAAGTCAATGGCTACATTTGCAAGATGATCAGCTAACTGATTCCTTTCTCTATAAATGTGTTGATACTTGACTTTCTTTCCTTGCATGTATTGCTCAATCACTTTTACTATGTATGCAATGCTCCATGGACATTTTTGAATTCTTGTTAATATCTTCTCCAAAATAAAAGAATCCATTTGAATGATTATCTTGTCTAATTGTGATTGATTATAGTTCTTTGCTGCATATAAAATTGTATGTGCCTCTGCTTGTAAACTATCTGCATAGTATTATGGATCTACTTTAGCATATTTAATATTACCCTTCTCATCTCTCAAACAGAAATCATATGAGCTTTCATCATCTTCCGTTCTGAATGTTCCATCTATATTATATTTCACCCATCTCTCTTCTGGTACCTCCCACATCACTTTAGTAACCTTGATCTTGCTCCTATCTTAGAATGATTCCTACAATATTTGTAGCCAATCAGTAGGAAAACTTCTTGCTAGTTTTCTGACCATCAACATCAATATCAAAGCCCTTGTTATACTATAAATCAGCCTCAATCCTTTTGTACTCTTATTATCATGTTTCTTTATGTTTATTCTCCTCTATATCTCCTATAAAATAATGCTAGGTAGATCATGGAAATATGGTTGAACTTTCTATTTCACCTGACATTCCCACCATTTGATGATAGTACCCCTTAAAGTTAATTCTTAAATAGAAATACCTGCAAAAGAAGAAAAATAGGACCAAGTCTTGTTAGCATGATATGATCTTCTAAAGACATGAGTGATTGTCTCCACGACAGGCTCTTCACAACACCAATATTTATATGGACCATGCATTCCCTATCTTCTAGAATAATCATCCACAGGAATTTTATCTCTTCATAACTTCCATATAAAGAAACATATTTTAAAAGGCATCCCTTTAATCCAAATATTCCTGTATATGTTACTCATTTGTCCTTTATTGCTGATATATTGCTAAGTAGCCTTTATTGTAAATGCTTTATCTAATTCTATACACCATACAGGCATGTCATGTCCTTCTCCCTTTGGTGGATGTACTTTGGTTAAAATATGTTCAACCATATATGGTGAGAACATACTTATAACCAAATGTTCATCCCATCTACCATCCTTCATAATCTCTTTTGCATGTTGATACTACCAATTTTCATCCCAGTTCCCTTCCACTAATAAATACAAATCCCCCTGACCAGTCCAATTATCCAACCATAAATTAGCATTCCCTTCTTTCAGTTGCCACACTATTAAATGTTCCACCATATCTATTGCACTTAACATCTTTTTCCATACTTGGGATCCCCCTACACTAATTTTCCATATCACCATATTTGGATGCTCCTTTTTGTAGTACATGTTATACATATACTCACTCTAGATGGAAGATGCTATTCTAAAATTCCGTCATAGTTTACAAAATAATGCCGTAGAGATATCAAAAATTCTTCTAAATCTTAGGCCCTTTTTTTCTTGGGGTAAACACACATCTTGCCACTTCACCTAATGTCTCCCTTTTTCTTTATTCTGCTGCTCTAAAAAAATTGTGATAGAATCTTTTAAATAGAATTCAAGACATTTAGAAGGGGGTTCATCACTGACAAGGAATGTATAGGAATAGTCTGTAACACATTCTTGATCAAAACTACTCTACCTCCAGTTGATAGAAGTTTTCCTTTCTATGTTTGCACCTTGTTTGCTATTCTATTCATCAATTAGTAATAATACTCATTCTTCTTCCTTTTGTATAATATGGGACAACCAAGATACATGAAAGGAAATTCTTTCCTCAGGATGCCTATAGCCACTTCTGCCATAACTCCTATTCTATTTGACATCCCTCTATGCAAATAAATAGCACTCTTTTTCTTATTTATCTTCTACCAAGATACTTTTTCATATACATCCAATGTATTAATCACCATATGAAGAGTTTTTAGTTCAGCTTTACATAAAATTATCATATCATCTACAAAAGCCAAGTAATTTAACTTAGGAATCCCTCTTGGCATACCAAATAGCTTAAACTTCTTTTCCAGCATCAATTTCTTCAAATTTCTAAACAAAACTTCATCTTCCATAATGAACAAAGTAGGTGATAGAGGGTCTCCTTGTTTCAGACCTCTTGATTATTTAAAAAAATCCTTTGGGCTACCTATTCAGTAATATTGAATACCAGTTATTCTCTAACAACCTAAACACCACGTCTATCAACATTTCTTAAAAGCCCATTTTCCTCAACACCTTTGTTAAAAAAATCCATTCAACCCTATCATAAGCCTTCATCATATCTAACTTCATAACTATATTAGGTGGTCTATCCCTCTTTCTTATTTCTCATATTATCTCTTGAACCACCAAAATATTTTCAGCAATGCTTCTCCCCTGTATGAAACTTGCTTTCTTAGGTTATATCAGTTGAGGTAAAATTCTTTTGATCCTTTTATGAATAATTCTTGAATAGATTTTATCACAAAATTACTCAGTGAAATTGGCCTCATATCTGAAAAAGTATTCACTGCTAACTTTTTTGGTAACAATACCAAATTTAAATGTGTAATGAATCTTAGAATCTGATAACAACAAAAGAAGAAAATTACCATTCTATGTATATTCTCCTTGATAATGTTCCATGCATCTTGAAAAAATGCTCATGTCATTCCATCAGGTCCCCCTACACTATTCCTATTTAACCCCATTATTACTTTTCTTACTTTATCTTCAGTAGGAATTCTGTGAATATCCCTATTCTTCTCATAAGTTACCAACCTTATGTAATACCCCGATCATTTCCTAAGTCTAAATCTATTTTTTGAGTGGATATGTATGACTTACAAAGTGATTGATATTTAAAACATGTTTTATTTCTATAATTTATACTTTTTTCATGTAGAGCATTGAGTAAGTTTTCCATCTATACCAATTTCATCAAAATCCAACATCGAATGAGTGATTTATGGCTGTTTTACTGAATGCTATCGAATCGCCTAGGTTTGATAGTCGACCTAGTGGACCGTCAGGTCCTTGGTGGACCATCAATTGTCCCGTCAAACCAAGTCAGTAGCTCTCTTTTTGGGATGTCGTGTGACAGTCAAAGTGGTAGACCATCACAGATTTGATGGAGCGTCAAGGTGTCCGTTAGACCGAGGCAGAATGTCCCATTCCTAAGCCCCAAGTGACGAATGATATGGTGGACCATCAGTCCCTTTGACGGACCGTCACTTTGACCGTCACTCCGAGGTAAAACATTCCAATTTTGACACTTGGGTGACGGACGACCTGGTGGACTGTCAGCTAATCTGAGATCGTCCGATCGACCGTCACAGGCCCCGATCAACAAATTTCAGCATTTTCAATAAGGGCATTTTGGTCATTTCCTCCCCATGTGGTATTATATATATATCAAGGTGGAGGAGAGACACTCATTTTTCTTCTCCTTTCTCTTCCAAACTTCCAAGAATCTCCTAGAAACTAGGGTTTCTACAAGATCCAAAATCCAAATCCTCTTCTAAGAAATTCAAAGAAACTTCCATGACTTTCTCTAAGTTGTTCAAGAACTAAGTTTCCCAAGTGAAAGGCATTAAGAATCTTGGTGCAAAAGTGTGAGAAGAGTTCCAAACAAGTTTCTATATCTTCAAAATCAAAATCCAAGGTATGTGGGGCTTGAACAAGAACACTCTTTTCGTTCTTGTGCCTAAAGATTTACTTTCTACTATTGATTTACATGATTTTGCATGTGGGTTTACACCCAAATTTCTTTATTTATGATTTATGAGATTTGAGTTGAATAAGTTTGATATTTATGATTATTTCACCATTATGTTTCTTAAATTGAGAATTTATTCCATGAGTTGTGTATTGTTATTACATATTGATGATTTCTGAGTGATTTAAGACAAGTTTCATGAGTTATGCCTTTCTATGAGAAATTTGAATATTGAATATATATATCGATATTTGAGATTGAAAGTCAAGAATGAGTCCTATGATGTTTTGTTGAAGCTTTGGATATTTGAAAATGATTTGAAAAGCAAATGTACTTGATGTTGAGAAAGATTATGTTGAGTTGAGTCAAGTTAGGAATCCACAAGATGTTTATGATTTACAGATGAAATATATATATATATCTATGTTTTGGTCTTTGTAATAGACCCATTAGTTGATATTGATTAAGGTGGATTTCCTACCGCGTTCAGAGCTGAGTCTGGGAGGAGTATTTAGCACCAAGTGGGAAATTTAGTATTTCCCCAAAACTACGTACCACCGTAGGATTGATGTTGATAATTATGGGCCAAAGGCTGAGTGTGGGATTGTGATTGTGAAATTGAGGTTGTACTCTGTGGCAAGAGTACGACGCTCTCGCGAATGTGGGGTTCTCTCCTTAGGAGGGAAAAACATTGGACTCCATGCGGCTCACATGGTGTAGTTATGTCAGTTATAAGAAACTCCCACGTCCATAATGATCTAAGTACTATGAGTTACCGGGTCACTCTAAGTCATGAGTCAAAGAGTTTGAGTTGAGTTAAATGATTTATAAGATTTATGAAGCATATGTTATTACTGATGACTTCCGGAAATGATGTTTTAGATAATTCAAGCAAAGAGAGTTGTTATTGTCAGCATGCATGATTTTCTTATACATTTATAATATTATTCAAAATCTTGCATCCACCCCCACATACTCAGTATATTCCTAAGTACTGACTCTCATACTCTTTTGTATTTTATATTTCCTCCGGATATAGGTTTAAGTGCTCAGTCTCAGCAGTGACAGTGATCTTTGAGTATCCTCATCTACATTCTTGAAGTTCGTGAGTCCTCATGGTTCGAGGACCTGTATCTCTTATTTTGTCTTATTAATAGATGGATATTTCCTTTCAGTATAGTACAAGTCAGTTAGGGATCTGTCCCGATGACTCTTTAATTCTATGTAGTAGAGGCTTTATCAGACCAGAGTACCAGTACATACAGAACTGTAGTATTTTGATTGCACAGGACAGTATTACTTTATATCTCAGTATGTTAAGCACATGGTTATTCCTCTTTATCTTATCATGATTTGCATTATAATGAGTTATGAAAGTGATGATAGGTTTATAGGGTTAGCTTGAGGCCACGTGTTACCTTAAGCACCGTGTTACATCTTGGGATAGGTTCTCGGGGCATTACACCTTAGTTTCTGATCTAGCATGGTAAAATTCTCTATATTTTCCTACTTAGTAAACTGCTTCTAGAAAAAATCTATTGTTGTATCTACTATCATTTGTTCTTGTTCCATCCATACCCCTTCTTCATTCTGTATCCTCCTAACTCTTAATCTGCTTCTACTTTCTTTGAAAATTGCATGAAAGAACTTTGTATTTCTTTTTCTATCTTTAAACCAGTCATATCGTTCTTTTTTCTTCCAAAACTCTTCCTCTCTCTTTAATTGAAGGTTTAATTCAGCCTGAGCTTTACTCAGAGTTTCCCTATTTTCTCCATCAGGCATATCTTCAAATTACTTTTCCTTAACTTTTAGAACATCTACAAAAGTGGAAATTTCCTGAAATATGTTTCCAAAGGCCTCTTTACTCCATCTTGTCAATGTTGATTCAACCTTCTTCATATTATGATGATACACAATGAAAGAATTACCATCTATGTCTGCTTTCCAATTGTCCTTTATCACTTCTAAACATGTCTCATCCTTCAACCATAGATTCAGGAATCTAAAATATCTAATTACTTGATCCTTATCCATCTTGAACTGAATCAATAAAAAAGCATGATCAGAACCACTTCTAGGAAGATATTCCACCTCCAATGTCTGAAACAAATTTTGTAATCTGTCATTGAACTACACCCTATCCAACTTTTTAAATATACATGAATCATCTATTCTACCATTCCACCAAGTATACTTGATTTCTTTAAAATTAGGTTCTTACAAATTGCACAAACTTATACATTGATTAAAATCCTGAGTTTCATTCAGTGTAACTAGTAATCCCCCCAATTTATCTTCTTCATTTATTATTACATTAAAATCCCCTTCTATTATCCAAAGTTGTTGAAAATTATACATGTCTAATAATGAATCCCATAGAGCTTTCCTTTCTCCAGAACTACACGTTGCATAAACTAATGTAACTAACAAAGTTACATCAGCTTGTTGACATACTAGCTTCATTGATAGTTGTTTTACTTTATCTTTGACTATGATACATTCTACACTTCCATCCATGAATGCCCATATCTTCCCTGATATATTCACTGCTTTCTGCTTCGTACCCAATTTTCTTTTATAATCTTCTATATGGTACCTCTCTTGAAATGGTTCCATAATACCTATAAAACAAAACTGATTTCTCTTTTGTATTGAGATTAATCTGGTAAAGGCCTGTTGTGTATTAACAGACCTTATATTCCATATTAATGCTTTCATCTTGACTTATTCTTAGCAGTCTGTCTCCTTTTATGAATGCTCCTGCACTTGAAATATTATTCTAGTTCTTCCTCTTTGATTTACTTTGCTTGGATTTCATTGACTCAACTTGCCTGGGAGATAAATCTGAATCCTTAGCTACTTAATTAACGTTATGTTCCAGGTTATTCTCATCCAAATCTGCCTTATTTTTATTACAAATTTCCATCACTTTGTCTAATTTAATCGCTAATAGAGAAATCCCTTCCAGAATCTTCAACTCATTTGCTTCTGCATCAAACAACTAAATTTGCTTGTCTTCTTCTTCCTTTTATATCTCTTTATTACTATCTTTTTCCTAGTTATCTGCCTTATCATCCTATTTTTCTTGATTCTTCTACATATCTTCAACTTTGCTTGTCCTTTCGTTTGTTGCAATTATCTATTCTGCATCCTGTGCTCCTTGTTTATTTTTTGCATGTTTACCAAAACTCTTATTCACCCAATCTTTTGTACTGAGTAACTCTACATCCCCTTGTTTATCTATATCACCTTTTATTTTTACCTCTTTAATGTGATCAACTTCATTTTTTTTGTCTTCCAATACATTAAAAGAGTTAGAAACTTTCAGCTCCTTATCATTTTTCCCATTTATCTCTCCTATAATTTGTCCAAATCTGTCCATCCTATATCTATTCTTCATTGTATGCCACTATTTATTATTTATTTTCTCTCTTCTTGTATTGTCTTGGTGCTGTTGTAACTTCATTTGCCCATCCTGAATCTTCTTTTCGGTTTACTCCTCTGTATCTTTGCTTGCTTTCTTTATTTTGTCAAATAATTTTGGATTCTTGTTCCAACAACTATCTGCATCATGCCCTTGTAAACAACATTCTCTATAGTATTTTGGCATGTAATCATACTAAATTTGTATCCATTTTTATTTGATCTCCCCAGTAATATCATTCTCTTCGTTTATTCGTATCCTTTGATGCAATTTCGCAACCAAATCAACCACCACCTTCACCCTCGCACAACTAGGTCTAGTATGATTTTTGGTTGCCATATCAACTGTGAGAGGCATTTCTACAGCTGATGCAATAGAAAATATTGCATCTTTTGCAAAAGAATTTGATGGAAGATCTGGCATAGAAATCAAAGCTACTGCAATTGAAGTTTCAACATCAGGCTCAAACCCTGGATCCCATTTTAACGTCCTCATTTGCCAATATTTGTCCATCGACTGAATGAGAAAAGATGATGTTGATAATAATTGAACATAGTCCTCCAATGCTTCTAACCTTATTAGCACGTGTCTTTCATCCATTACTCCTATATTGCATTATCCATTTATTCCACATTGATTCGGAATGATTTTCCTTAATATTTCAGAATAAGGTTTTGCATAAGAAAACTTACCAATGATTTCATAATGTAATTTCTCCTGCATGATTAAATTTCTAACTTAAGATGGTTTTCACATAATATTAGGCTCCCCATGCAACATTATAATCGATTTAGGTGGAACCCTAATGTTAGAGTTATCCACCACTTTAGGTTTCAATAAATCAGCATATTTTGTAACCTTCGTAGTGTGTTTGTTACTATCATTCGGTGGGATATTCCCACCAGCTATGGAAGCCATGCGTACCAGAAAATTCAACGGCTAGATTTAGAAGTCAACGACGCTGGAGAGAATATTCCCTTTTATGATTTCAATAGACTAAATGGTCCAACTAATCCCAACTTTACCATCTACCATTTCAACACCTAAAACCTTGCCCATTATCAAGATATGAAATTCATACTATAATAAAACTCAATCGAACAATAAGTCAACCTAACCTACCTTGAATCCAATATAGCTCACGAACCAACAATCTTTGCTTTTCCTTTTCTCAAATCTTCTTCTAAGAGCCAAGCTATCAAAAACATAATCTAAGCATTATTACTAGAATATTAATACCCATATTGCAGCAATGTGCTTCGGGTCCAAAACGATACCAAAAAAACCCCCCAAGTGGATCCCATATACGGGAAATGAGTTTTGAAGACCAACCCATTGTTAAAATACCATTAGGGGGTTATATCCCTCAAAAAATTTATGCCAATCAATCATATTTGGGCTAAAATCAAGCCTTAAGCCATTTGGGGCTTTAGGTCAAATAATCAAGGATTCAACACTAATAATGAAGGATTCATACCTTAGATTAGATGTTAATCATGAGTATGCAAGTTATTCAAGCTCCTAATAAACACCCAAGACTCAATCTATGGACTACACAGCTATTTAGGATTTATGAAACTCAAAGCAAGAGAGAAAATGGCTAATTCTCAATTAAAAGGAAATTTAAATACCCTGTCCCAGGCTCTCAGTTCACGTAATTGCAAACACATGGGGTCCACAATTGCGGTATCATAATCGCGATATAGCCTTCCAAATTATGGTACTTTTGCTGCACCAGATGACAGCTGAAACTTGAATAAATTTTAAGTTTTGGTCGATTGCCTTGGGATGCCTCTGGAATCCAATATGAGCAAAAGAAATATGTAACCACACAGATTTTGATACTCCAGACGCATAGACAAAGTTGAATTTTCCGTCTAAGGTTGTTTTGACCAAATATGGGACCTACACTCGAATTTTCCAATTTATCAACTTTCCAATCAATAGGTCAAAATGAGTTTAGGTGCAGTGGAACCTGAGCCAAAGGTCCACCCAACCTAAAATTAATATTCCAGAGTTGTTGGCACAGTCAGAATTCATATCCGATATCATTTTACTGAAGTTTCTGATCAGTGGTCATTTGGAACCAGCGAAGTCTTCTAAATAGGGAAATGATTCTAAAAATCGAATGAATGGCCTAGTAATTGAACTATCATTTCTGGCAAGTCAAAAATTACTTGGGATAGATATGGAAAATCTCTAATTAAAAAAGTAAGCATAATCATGAGAAATGACCTGAAGGGCCATTACAACATCCACTACTAAGGAACTTTCATCCTCGAAAGTTAAAGATGAAGAAAATACCTGAATTCTCGAACAGGTAAGGATACTAGGATCGCATATCGCTCTCAATCCCCAAGTAGCTTCCTCTACTACACAGTTCTTCCACTAAACCTTGATTACATGAATATCTCTGGTACGCAACTGCCTCACATCACTTGCCAAAATAAGAACGGGCTCATCCACAAAGGTCAATTGCTCATCCAACAAGACTGAGTCCCACATAAGCACATAAGAAGAATCTAGAATATACTTTCGCAACATAGAGACATGAAAATCGAATGAACGACAGCAAAATCTAGAGACAAGGCTAACTCAAAGGCCACTTCATCAATTGTGCAGAGAATCTCAAAAGGACCAATATACCGAGGGCTGAGCTTACCCTTACTTTTGAATTTCATCACACCTCTTAAGGGTGAAATACAAAGGAACACATGGTCACCAACTTCAAATCTCAAGGCACGGAGCCTACGGTCGACGTAGGCCTTCTGCCTACTCTAGGTTGCTCTCATTCTGTCCTGAATCACCCTGACTCTATCCAATGAGTCCTAAAGCAAATCTATACTATGAGGTCTTACCTCAAAAGTATCTAACCATCCTATCATAGAACGATATCTCATAACATAGAAATCCTCATAAGGTACCATCTCAATAGTCGAATAATAGCTATTGTTGTATGTGAACTCTGCCAATGCTAATTGTTGATCCCACTGTCTTCCAAAATCCATAGCACAGGCTCAGAGAATATCCTCAAGCACCTAAATAGTCCACTCAGACTGACTATCAGTCTGTGGTTGAAAATTTATACTCAAATCCACTTGAGTAACCAACTTCTCCTAGAATTCTCTCCAAAATTGTAAAGTAAATATAGAACGACATTCTGATATGATAGAAATAGGCACCCCATGCAAATGAACTATCTCCTACACATAAATATAGGCCAATCTTTTAGAATTAAAGATCATCTAAATAGAAATAAAATGCACTGAGTTGGTCAAACGATCGACAATAATCCAAACATTGTCAAGACCATGGGAAGTACAGGGCGAACTACTAATGAAGTCTATAGTAATCCATTCCCATTTCTACTCAAGAATATTAAATCTATGATTTAATCCTCCTATATGTTGATACTCGACCATAACCTATTAGTAATATAGGGAACGAACCACAATGCCTGCCACACCTCTTTTCATACCGTCCCACCATTAATATTGCCTTAAGTCTCTATACATCTTAGTTGTGCCAGGATAAATGAAATATCTCGAGCTGTGAGCCTCATACAGAATTGACTGACTCAAATCATCAAGCTAGGTAACACAAATATGACCCTAAAATCTCAAAATACCCTTGGAATCAATGGTGTGCCTCCCAAAGTCACCACTCACTACCTAGTCACGAAGGGAGCATGGCTTGTTATCCTCATATTGACGATCACAGATCTGCTCAATAAGGGAGAACCTCACCTCCACACAAGCCAAAATCCCTACAGGATCTAAAATATGAAGGCAAACTATCAAATTGGCTAAGGATTGAATGTACCATGCCATAGGCCTCTAAGAAACTGATATGCATGTCAAGCTACCCATAGTCAAGGCCTTACAACTCAAGGCATCAACTACCATATTTTCCTTGCTCGGATGATACAAGATGGAAATATCATAGTCCTTTAGCAATTCCATCAATCTATGCTGGCGAGCATTAAGCTCTCATTGGGTTATAAGATGTTGAAGGCTGCGGTGATTAGTGAAAATATCACAATGCACTACATATAAATAATGCATCTAAATCTAAAGTGCAAAGACTACCGCTGCCAACTCCAAATCATAAGTGGGGTAGTCACACCATGCACCTTAAGATATCTAGAATCATAAGCAATGACACGACCCTGCTGCATCAAAACACAACCAAGACCAATACCTGAAGTTTCACAGAACATGGTGAATCTCTCACCCTCAATAGGAAGAGCTAATAGTGGGGTTGACGTAAGACAATCCTTGAGATTTCTAAAGTGCAACTCATACTCCTTGGACCATTGAAAAGGAACTTTCTTCTGAATCAATCTAGTCATAGGGGTTGAAATGGTAGAATATCTCTCAACAAAGATCTTGTAATAACCAGCCAAACCAACGAAATTGCAAACCTTAGTAGACAAACGCATTGATAAGTCATCAATTTGAGGATTTTCAAGAACTTTATAAGACTAAATTACCATGATTTTCCATTGATTTTATGTTAATCTCTTAATGCGTATTTGTGTAAGAAAAGATGAAAAGGAAAGATGAGAAAGTCATTCAAGTCAAAAAGAGGTTAAATGTGAAAGAAAAAAGTCGAATGCTGGAAATAAAGCCTAATAATCCCTCAGTTACCATGATGGCAGCCTGAGGGTTGCAATCATGATCAGTCAACTGGAGGACAATTGCAATATGACTATCACGATCGCGGGAATCGCAAATGCGGTGAAGAGGAGGCGATAGCGATAAAGCAGAACAGTTTCAAAGGATTTTTGTAATATTTGGAAAATATAGAATTAGGTCTTAAATAGGGTTTTTTGCTCATTTTTCACCATATTGATTCTATCTTTCATCTTCACTTTTTATCTCATCACTTAGAGCTTGGGGAAAAATTTGTACTAATCTTGAGATAAGAAGATATTTGAGTGACTCCTAAGTGCAGAATTGGCAAATCCCATTGAGGATTCATTGAAATTTAAAGTGAGGTTTGCATAATTTTTATTTTTAATGAATCAAATTAATGGAGATTTTGGTATATTCTTGTTTATTATCTTTATGAGTTGCTAGTTCTTTCTCTTTGTATTGTGTTAGAATAGGGCACAATTGTATGTGGGTTGTGATGTATTAGTGTTGATTCTAGTTTGTTAATGATGGGTTTAACCATTGCTTGATTAATTAGTTGGGATGTATGGGTGAAAACCCCAAAAAAACAAAATGGATTTGTGGGTGAAAACTCCAAACTCTTGAAAGCTCACATCATCCTTGAAAGAGGGATGTGGGTGAACTTTTGGAACCCATGACATCCTTGAAAGAGGGCTATGGGGGATAAAGAAATAATGGACAACAATGGATGTAGTTTACTATCTTTTTGTTATCTTAGAAATCAGGGTGAATAGAGAGTAGGCTATGTTTTGGGAATCTTCCTAGAAATAGGGATGCCCAATTGAGGTATTGGGTGGCTTTAATTGATACACACGTCAGGTACTCAAAAGGGTCAATGATTGACATATTTGAGACTTTGTTGACAAACTAGACTCAAGGACTTTCAACCTAGCCTACCACATCATTAACAATTAGAATTTGCACTGAATCCTTATGTGACTATGCATAACTTTCCCCTAGGAAAGCATAATACCAAGATCCATTCCAAATTGATTACACTCTAATTATTATTAGTCTCGCATTGGTTCTTTAGAAGACCAAGAATTGTTTTACACTTTTGAAAACATTCACAATCCCCTAAAATATTTGTATAATATATTTGAATTTAGAAAGTAACTTTAATTTTGAATTTATTTAATCACCACTCATATTGTTCCTTGTGGATTTGACCCCGACTCAAAGTTGGGTAATTATACTGACAACGACTGCCTTATAATTAAATTGACGTGTAATTTGAGAGTTATCAGGCATCATTGGTGGACTGACATAAATTATGATATAAAGATGATATAAATCAAGATAATATCCTGAGTCAAGGTACGGGAATCGAACCTAAATCATCGTCATCATCACTGTATAAAATAAATGATCATCTAGAACAATAATACAACATCTCATATAAATACACGACAATATCGTCATATATAATGAGTAATCGATCCGAAAGTGTAAAGCGACATAAATACAATTACAACCACATAAATAACAAGCTAATGCACATATATCCATTAGAGCATAAGGTAAAGAACTCACCACAGCATCCTATACCACCGGGAAGTACACAAAAGAACATAAAGTGAAGAATCCATCACATGTCCCATATCACCGAAGAGTGCATCAAATATCAAATCACCAACATATATAGATATATAACCAACTTCTCATTTTTAAGGTTTCCTACTTTTCACCAAAGGTCATTTGCCAAAATTTGTAACCATCAACTATTAGTGTAATTAAATAACCTATACCAAGGTAATAATACCCATAGTCATATCACCATATAGATATCAATCTCATAAATATACTTTACTTACTAATTACTAGCTAACCAATGATTATTAATGAATCACCCATTTACTAGACATCAATGACCTCTAATTATTAGACTAACTGATACTTTACATAATCCTAATTCACGGGATAGCAACTAGCCACTATCCGCTAAATAAGCAACATCCAACTTCTAGTCAAAGTTCACTACTACACCGTAGACGACATTTATCCCAAGAACAATTCTAATCACCATATTCACGCTAGTCATCATCTAGGAAAAGACCACTAATCATCATTAAATACTTATATATATATAATCATTAACGTCTTTTAGTATCTAGAGACATTAATATACAAATCCTTAATTAATAGCTAATCAACATCATAACATAATTATCATTATCATTAATCATCACCAATGCTAACCTATCATCCTCATTAACCACATAACAACCACAATTATTAGCTACTACATTTTAACAAAACAAGGTTCAATAACTAGAATTCTAGACTTCAAGTCATCAAGTAAAATAGTCACTTAGTAGTGATCTAGTTACTACACAACCCATTGTAATCGATAACATTCCTTAATTAATCAATTTATCCAATGCTATTTAAACTCACTACGTGGATCCTCAAATACCACAAATATCCAGGTTACCAACTTATCCTAATACATTATGTGGCATATACTACTACTACTCACTATTTAGTATTAGCAAGAACTGCAATGCTTAACAAGTGATTAGCATCAAAGAATTATAACTGACATCCTAAGAATAACATCATATCTTTAAAGCACGTACAGATATAATCATATAAAGGTGTAAGGACACGTAAACATATATACACATGTTTACCAAACATAACATAAATTTACCCTCTAAACTTACCGGGCATCATCATAGCATCAATGTATCCTTCAAAATTATCGAGCATCATTATCACATCAATATATCCTCTGGACTTATTGGGCATCATAATAACATCAATAAATCCTCCGGACTTACCGGTCATCATCATAAAATCAATATGTCCTCCAGACATACCAGGCATCATCATAGCATCAATATATTCTCCGAACTTATCGAGCATCATCATATCATCTATATATCCTATGGAATTACCGGGCATCATCATATCATCAATATTCACCATAGCATCAATATTCATCATAACATTAATATTCATCATTACATCAATAGTTATCATAACATTAATTTATATGTACAATCAAATCCATAATAAATGCAAGGTCCACAAGGAATGGGTGAAGAAACATAAGGGAAGACCTACCTTTGTACCTCATCATTCATTATCAACACAATATATTACTAGGAGCATGAACAAGTATATTTATATGGTATGAACACTCAATACTTTTACCGGGCTCAATATAATCATTTGTATTTTCAAATATAAGCCATAGTTTATCTTCTAGAGCTCCTCTTTGTTAGCATGATTTACATTACTAGCACAAGAGAATCTTTAGCACAAATATTTATTTAGTCACTAGTATTGAACATAATATTTGTAATAGCATAATCCAATACCCATAAGGTAATTTAGATAATGATTTAAGTGATTGCATATTTGTGGGTTCAATCAATTCATTGTTATCCAAGCACTATTAATAATCTAACAACCAAACATGAATACCAATTCCAACACCAACATAAAAAATTAACCATTTACCAGGGTTAACCATCTTATTACCTAAGGCATAATCTATGTGTTTAATAAGTACCTGTGTCACTTATGAAACTACATAGTCCAAGCTTAAGGTGGGTCAATTCTGCTTTTAATAACCCAAATTCTTCTTCAAGTCTAACTTCTACTCGAAACTAAGCTAAGCCCTCTAAATCATGTCATGGAGGTTTATCATTCACTCTAGTAATATGGTGAAATCGTTCCTCAATTATCACTCTTAATCCACCCAAGCTACTAAGGAAATCTCCACAACTAAGGTTAACTTACTATTTGATATGAGTGATAAGGTCACTCTTGTCTAACTAGAGCAACTAAAGCATTCTCAAATTATTCATGAGATAACAAGTCAAATCAACCAAGCTTCTAGACTATAAGTCAAGTACCACCCTTTATGAGTTCAATAGCCTAAATGGTCTAACTAATTGCAACTTTACCATCTACCATTTCAACAACTAAAATCCTAACCAATCTAATCAATACATCAAAGTCATACTATAATAAAGCCTAATTTAACAAGAAGTAAGCCTAACCTACCTTGAATCCAAATATAGCTAGCAAACCAACAATTTTTGCTTTCCCTTTTCTCGAAGCTTCTTCAACAAGTCAAGCTATCAAAAACACAATCTAAGCTTATTATTAGAATATCAATACACATATTTCACCATTGTGCTTTGAGTCTAAAACGACACCAAAAATCCCCAAGTAGGTCCCACATACACGAAATAAGTTTTTGAGACCAATTCATTGTTCAAATACTATGAGGGAGTTATATTTCTTGACAAATTGGTGCCAATCAATCATATCTAGGCTAAAATCAAGCCTCAGTCCATTTGGGGCTTTGGGTCAAATAATCAAGCATTCAACACTAATAGTGAAGGATTCATACCTTAGATTCAATGTTAATCATGAATATGCAAGTTATTCAAGCTCCCAATCAACACCCAAGACTCAATTTGTGGACTACACACCCTTTTGGGGTTTATGGAACTCAAAGAAAGAGAGAAAATAGCCAATTATCGACTAAAAACTCATTTAAATAAAATTTCCCAGGATCTTGATTTACAATCATGAACACGTGGATCGTGGCATCACGATTGCGATATAACCTCTACAATCATGGTACTTTGCTGCACCAGATGACATCTGAAACTTAGAATAAATTATAAGTTTCGATTGATTCCCTCGTGATGCATCTGGAATCTAATATGAGCAAATGAAATATGCAACCACACTGATTTCAATATTTTGAAGGCATTGGCAAAGTTAAATTTTCCATCCGAGGTTATTTTCGCCAAATATGGGTCCCACATCCAAATTTTAAAATTTATTAATTTTTTGACCAATAGGTCGAAATAAGTTCAGGTGCAGCGGGACCCGAACCAAAGGTCCACCCAACCTAAAGATGATATTCTAGATCTGTTGGCGTAGTCAAAATTTATATCTGATATCATTTTACTGAAGTTTTCACTCGGTGGATATTTGAAACTAATGAAGACTTCTCAATTAAGAAATGGTTCTAAAAATTAAATGAACTACTCGATAACTGAACTATCAGTTACAACAAGTCACAAATAACTTAGGGTAGATATGGGAAAGCTCTAATTGTGAAAGTAAGTAGAATAACGAGAATTGACCTAAAGGGTCATTGCAGAATTCACTGTCTTTACCAAAATGGACTTGATCTCACGATTGGAGTCCTCAACTTGCCCACTTGTTTGCAAATATTGCCACCTTATATGTCACTCCATATTTCTAAAGTAGTACTTTAAATAGATAATTATAAAAATAGGACCCACCATCACTAATAATAGCTAATGAAGTACCAAATCGCGAGAAAATATTCTTCTTTAAAAATGTAATGACACTTTGACCTACATTATTAGGAAGCGCAACTGCTTTCACCCACTTAGACACATAGTTGACTACCACCAATATGTATTTCATTTCATGTGAAATCACACATGAACCTATGAAATCAATTCCTCATACATCAAACAAATCTAGCTCAAGAATAGGTGTCATGGCAGGCTATCATGAGATACTGCCCCACATTTGGCATTGGTAATAGGCTCGAGCATATTTATATTAATATTTACAAATCATCGACTAATAATAGACACATTACATAATCTTATAGGAAGTACGAGTATCTCTATGGTGACCCCCAATTGGAGACAAATGACAGGCTTCCAAAATACTTATTACCCCAACTTTAAGAATACACCTCCAAATCAAACCATCTGGACACACCAAAAATAAGTAAGGATTATCTCAAAGGAACTTCTATACCTTATATATCCTTTTTAATTCTAAAAATACATGTCTTTTAGGATAAGATAACTTTCCAAATAATTGGCAAAGTAAGCAAGCTAGAGGATTAAGTTGTGTGTTGCTTTCAAGGCGTGCTTATCTGGAAAAGTATCATCAATCTCAAGCTCATCCTATAGTTTAAGCATTGGCTCCTCTTCTGGGTGGGATAAATGATCTGCAACCTAATTTTATGTGCCCTTTTGGTCCTTAACCTTAAATTCAATCTCTTGCAGCAATAGTACCAAAGGAATTAACCTAGGCTTAGAATCCTTCTTCACCATAAGGTACCTATGATTTGAATGGAAAATATGAACAATAACATTGGTACTAATCAAATAGGAGAAAAACTTCTTAAAATCAAACATCACCACAAGTAAGTTCTATTCAATAACCATATAATTTTCTATGTGGGGTTAAGTGCTTTGGCATAATTAATGGGATACAGAATCTTCTCATATCTTTGTCCTAGGATAGCTCCTAAGTTCACACCACTAGAGTCACACATCACCTTAAATGGAAGAGTCCAATTTGGAGATACAATAATAAGAGTTATGATCAACCACCTCTTACGGCACTGAAAAGCCTTAAGACAAGCATCATCTAACAACTTGCACAGTGGATTTGCAATATTAGAGATATATTTGATTAACCGCCTATAAAAACCTGTGTGACCCAGGAAACTCTGAATACCTTTTATAGAAATTGATGGAAGCACATTTTTAATCTCTTCTATCTTTGCCTTGTCGACCTCATGACCTTATTTAAAATTGTATGCCTAAGAATAATCTTATTTTTAATAATGAAGTAACACTTCTCCCAATTGAAAATCTGAAGCCAAAATTTAATGTCGCCCAAATTACAAATCTAAGAAAGTATAAAGTGGTTACTTGTCAAATATGTAATCCAACAAGGTTGGGATCGATCCCATAGGCAATAGGATGGAAATATATCACGAGTTTGATGATGTAGCTAGAAAGTGCAGAAAGTATATAGGGGAGGTATAAGACCCATTAAAAATATTGATTTTATTTTTGACCCTCCCACATGTGTAATGTCAATTTTTGACATGAATCAAGTTTAGGGATGTTAAAAGGGTATTTTGTAAAAGTTTTGAATTTTTTGGAAAGGGTTCAGGGTCATTTTGGGATCTTGAGTCATTAAGCCTCCATGATAAGGTTAGGTCATGGAGGTTAACCTCTAGGATTTTGGCGTGGCACAGAGGCTAACCTCCATAATATTAGTGTGTCGCGCCACTGTTTTAATTTTATCCAATTTTTATTTTTTCACTTAGAATGAGGGGCTTTTGTCCCTTTACCCCTTGTACGGTCTTATAATATAAAATAACTCTATTACCTTTAGTTTTCAATAATCAAAGCATTCTTTTCCTCTCATAAACTTAATACCAAAGAACATTCAAGGGTTTTACATAAAATTCATCATTTGGGCTCTAAACTTTGAATTAACTTTAATTTCTTGTGTATTTCAGGCATGTCTTTCTTCCCTAAACTAGAATTTTACATTGTGTCATTAATTGAGTAGATTTTCATATAATTTAAATTATGGGTTTTGAAATTAGTTTGTGGGGTTTTTGTTGTTACTGATTGAATTATTTTTTCTATGTTTTAAATTGATTATTCATGCTTTAAATTGATATATTTAGGACTGAATTGGTACATTGTTTAAATGATCGGAATGGAGGATATATGTTTCCCCAAATTAGATGAATTATGGCTTGAAATTGGCATTAACCTTAACTCACTTTATAATCTAGGTTTCAAATTGGACAATTGCATAGTCAAACTTATTTTGAATCAATTGCATTGCATTAAAGGATAAATAGCTCTGAATATGGTTTTGGATGGCCTTGGTTTTGTATTTTAAATTAACTTAAGAGTCTAATTTAGTTATGGAGATTTGGTTCGGCATAATTAAACAAGTTTGTCGGCATATTGGTATGACAATACCAAGTGGTAAATTCCTTAATGAATGAATCTTGGGTTAATGGATTGGTTTATGTGTAAATTATTTTAATTTAGGCTTAAAGAAAATTGTGTAGCTTACCATAAAGATGTAAGTCCCGAGGAGCAAACACTAGAAACCATATTTGTTAGTGTTGGGGCTCTATATGATTTTGTGTTTAGTGTACACTTGATATATATATATATATATATATATATATATATATATATTAGGCGGCTATTGCGCAGGTGGCTTTATTTTTCCCTTGGTTTTTCCTTGATTTGTGGCTAACATATATTGGGTCCCTTTTGGTAATGGGAGCTAAACTATATAGTCCATGGTTGCCTTTAGGATAGATTGAGCTACGCATTTTAGGTTAAAACTTTAAACTCTCATGTTCATGACCCTTGTACCTATCCCGATATTGTATATACATGTATATGAATATGGTGCACATGGTTTATGAATGGTTTTGGTAATTGTATTTTATCCTTTTTCCCTGAGCTACATATAGGTTCTTATTCCATTGACCATCCCTAAATTCTACATCATATCATGATGTAGGGTCCAAAGGGTTTCTGTTGCTCTTATGCAGCATTAGGTGGTTGAGCATATTTTTTTAGTTGGTGTAAAGTGGTGAGCCTCCATCCTTAGGAAAGTCTTCTCATTTCATTATTCTCTCTTTATTTTCATAGTACTTTTGGATTCTTTTTGTTCATAGTTGAGAGCATGTCCCGACTAATATGTTATTCTATCTTGAGAGGCTTTGTGGATAAGTATGGGTGGATCATTATTTGAATTCTTGAACCATCATTTATTTTATCTATTCCTATTACTATTATCATTAGTTTGATTGGATTTCATTTTATTTTTATGATTATTATGCTCTTGAGGTTAGGCTAAGTGGGTGGTCTCTGGTCCATAGTGGGCTTGAGATATCCTTCACGACTAGGCCTTGGTTCAAGCATGATAGCCTTGGTATCATAGCACAATATAAGGTCATTGGGTATTCATAAAGTCATGTCAATTAGATTCCCTTTGATGGGTGTGTAGCATGCCACAATTATAAGGGGGAGGCTACAAGGCATTTAGGAATATTTTCCCTCTTTGTATTTTATTTTAGGCTATAAAATCTAGTGTTATGAATCTTTTGTAACTCCTGGCTTTCTTGAATTTTAGATCATGTGTCCCCAAAGATTTAATGTTCATAAAAACTCTATTGGAACCTCTATTCCACCTAAGGAGAATGTAGAGGGAGTTCACTCTATTTATAGGGTGCAGACCTGGTCTAGGGTCCCTGTTCCTTGCTATGCTGCCCCACATGGAGTTCCACCTATCCCTACTAGTCCTCCTCGATCTTCCTAGGTTGGTGACACTTATGATTAGTCACCTCAAAAAGATATCTCTGATGCATAGTTTCACCAATCTATTCATATACTTACTCAATTAGTGGCATTACGTTGTCATGAGTCTGATCGTGTTGGTTCTGTTGTTATTCATCTTGGGTCACTTGGGTTGGCCAACTCATAAGGTTGAATTCCCCAACCTTTATAGGATTTAAGGTTGAGGAGGATCTGTAGGGTTTTATTAATGAGACGGAGAAAATTTTTAAGGTGATGCATGCTACCAATTCTGAGGATGTAGAGTTTGTTGATTATCAGTAAAAGGATATAGTGTATCAGTTGTATGATAAGTGGGAAGCTATGAGGCGTGATGATGCTGAGTAGATTATGTGGGATGACTTTTTAGGGCCCTTTCTTGATCACTTTTTTCCTCAGGAGTTGACGAAAGCTAAGGCTGAAGAGTTTGTGAACATGAAGCAATGAAAGATTAGTGTGAAGGATGTGATCTAAAATTTCAATAGTTGGCTCATTATGCTTCAGATATGGTATCTAATATAAGGTCAAAAATAAGGAAGTTTGCTTTTGAGTTGTCTCTCAATTTGGTGCTAGAGTGTAAGGCTGCTATGTTGAATAATGATATAGATATCTCTAGATTGGTGGTTTATGTGCACAAAGTATGGGATAAGAAAAAAAGTAGGTAGAGATACGAGAGAGGCAGAACAAGAAATTTAGATATTCAGTATAGGGTGCAGGTCAGCAAAACAATAAAAAAGATAGTAGGTAGTGGACTAAGAAGAAGGATTGGGGGAATTCTTATCGATAGCTAGTGTTCCCTATCCTAAACCTTTAAGCGATCTTCATTTTCAAGCTAGCAGTGGTCCTAAGGCACAGGGTGCCTAGTCTCAAGCTAGTGGAGCACAATCATCTCCATCTTATCATTCTTGTCATTTTTGTGAACAACTTCACCATAGATATTGTAAAGAGGGGAGAAATTGGTGCTATAATTATGGCCAGATTGGTCATATACAATGAGATTTTCCTTCATCCAGGGTTGCTAGTAGGGCTAATAAAGTTCTTATTGCCACTTCTTCAGCTCCTTCCCTAAGGGCGCTACTTTGGATACCAACACTGACCAAAATTATCTCTATTAACTTAATACTTTCCAAGAATTTGATGCATCCCTAGCAGTTATTACCGGTATGTTCCAGCTCTTTTCACCTGATGTTTATTATTTGCTTGATCTGGGTTCTACCCTATCTTATGTGACCCCTTATTGGATATATATTTTGGTTTTGGTCTTAAAAATATTTTAGAGCTCTCTCATGTGTCTACTTTTGTGGCTGAGTCTATTGTTGCTAAAAAATGAATAAGAGTTGTATGGTGTCTATCTTTCATAAAGAGACATTAGTGGATTTGATATAATTGGCATAAAAAGCATTGGCGGATTTGATTGAATTGGCATAAAAAGGCATTGGTGGATTCGATTGAATTGGGTATGGTGGATTTCAATGTTATATTGGGAATCGATTGGATTTATTTGTGCTATGCGTCTCTGGATTGTAGGACCCAAAAGGTTAGTTTTTACTTTCCTAATGAATCAATATTAGAATAAAAGGGGAGTTCCTTAGTACCTAAATAGAGGTTTATTTTCTATGCTAGAGCTCAAAAATTAATTTCAAAAGGTGTCTATATCATCTAGTTTGGGTTAACGATCCTAACTCTGAAAGTCCTTTGAAATCTGTCCCTGTGGTTAGTAAATTTCCTAAAGTATTTCCTGATAATCTTTCTGGAATTTCTCCTAATGGGGAAATAGATTTCGGGATTGATATTCTATTGGATACTCATCCTATTTTCATTCCTCCTTATAGAATAGCTCTAACTGAATTACACGAACAAATAAAAGATCTTCTTAATAAGGATTTCATTCATCTTAGTGTTTCACCATGAGGTACTCTTGTGATTTTTTGTAAAAGAAAGATGGGTCTCTGTGGATGTGTATAGACTATCATCAGCTGAATACGATTACAGTGAAGAATAAGTATCCCCTTTCTAGAATTAATGACCTTTTCTATCAGCTTTAGTGTACTAGGTGTTTCTCTTAGATTAATCTCAGTTTGGGCTATCATCAGTTGAAAATTAGGGAGGTTGACATTCCCAAGACTGCTTTCCAAACCTGGTATGGTCATTATGAGTTTTTAGTTGTGTCATTTGGGTTGACTAATGCTTTGATCATATTTATGTATCTTATGAATCATGTTTTCAGGCAGTTTTTGGATTTATTTGTTAGTCTGATTGATGACATATGGGTGTACTCCAAAAGTGAGGAGGATCATGTCAATCACCTCTGAATTGTGTTGTACTCTTATAGACCAAGGTTATATGCAAAAAAATTTAGGTATGAGTTTTGGTTGAATGTTGTGACTTTTCTTGGGCATGTTTTTTCTAGTGAATGGATTAAGGAGGATCCACAGAAAGTTGCGACAATTAAGAAATAGCTTAGACCTATGACTCCAACCGATATTAGAAGCTTCTTTTGCTTGGTTGGGTATTATAGGAAATTTATGGAGAGTTTCTCATCTATTGATTCTCTGTTGATGAAGTTAACTCAGAAAAAGGGTTAAGTTCTTATGTTTTGATACTTGTGATAATTTTGAGAAGTTGGTGGATAAATTAACTTCTGCGCCAGTTTTGACCCTGCCTGAGAGTATTGATGGTTTTGTTGTGTTTTGTGGTGTGCCTCGTATGGACTGGGTTGTGTCTTGATGCAACATGAAAATATTGTAACTATGTTTCTCGAGAGCTTAAGGTCCATAAACGGAATTATTCGACTCACGATCTAGAATTGGCGGCTGTGGTTTTTGCATTGAAAATTTGAGACTATTATTTTTAAGGGATGTATATGGATATTTATTCATACCATAAGATCTTGCAGTATGTGTTTATGCAAAAGGAAATATATCTTAGGCAGAGGCGGTGGCTCAAATTGCTTAAAGATACAATATGAGTTTGCACTACCATCCACGTAAGGCTAATATTGTTGTTGATGCTCTTCACAGGTTATCTATGAGGAGCTTATCTTACATTGATAAAGAGAAAAAAGGGTTGGTGAAGTATATTCACAAGATGACTAACTTGGTAGTCCATTTCTTAGACTCTGAGCATAGAGTATTTATTATTTAGAAAATGGTTAAATTATCTCTTTGTGTGGAGGTAAAGGAGAAGCTGTCTTTGGATCCCATACTTATTTAGATTAAGGATGATCTGGGTCAGTAAAAAGTTATGGCTTTAGAGATTAGGGGATATGGTATTTTTAGTTATCAAAGAAAGTTGTGTGTTCCTAATATTGATAGGCTGCAAGAAAGGATTTTAACTGAGGCTCGTAAGTCTAGATATACAGTTCATACAGGTTTAACTAAGATATATCATGACTTGAAGGAAAGCTACTGGTGGAATAACATGAAAAGAGATATAGAAAATTTTAGTGCCAGATGTATGGTTTGTCAGCAAGTTAAGTTTGAGCATTTGAGAACTGGTGGCATGTCTCAAGAGATAGAGTTACCTATGTGGAAGTGGGAGTTTATCAATAAGTATTTTATGATAGATCTTCTGCAGTCTTGGAATCAATATGATTCCATTTGGGTCATTGTGGATAGGATGATTAAGTTAGCTACTTCTTGCTTGTGAGGACTAACTATTCAGGAGATGATTATGCTAAGTTGTTCATTCAGGAGATTGTGAAGTTGCATGGTTCGCCAGTGTCCATTATTTCAGACTAAGGTACACAGTTTTCTTCTCACTTCTGACGTTCATTTTATAAAGGTTTGGGTACTCAAGTGAACTTTAGCACTACTTTTTGTCCTTAAATAGATGGACAAGCAAATAGACTATTCAGGCTTTGGAAGATATACTAAGGGCCTGTGTAATTGACTTTAAGGGTAGTTGGGTTGATTATTTGCCTCTTATTAAGTTTGCTTATAACAATAGTTACCATTCTAGCGTTCAAGTGACTCATTTTGAGGATCTATATGGTAGGAGGTTTAGGTTTCCTATTGGATGGTTTGAGGTAGGTGAGACTAGGTTTTTTCTTCCTGACTTGGTTTACCAAGCCATAGAAAAGGTAAAGGTCATTAGATAAAGACTTAGGACTATTTAAAGTCTCCAAAAGTCTTATGTGAACATGAGGCGAAGGGAGTTAGAGTTTGAAGCTAGTGATTGGATGTTCTTAAAGATGTCTCCTATGAGAGGATTTGTGAGGTTTGGGAAGGAGGGAAAGCTCAGTCCCCGTTATGTTGGTCCATATTAGATTTTAAGGAGAATTGGAAATATTGCGTATGAGTTAGATTTACCTACAAGTTTATCTTTGATTGATTCTATTTTTCATGAGTCCACGCTGAAAAAGTATGTGGGCGATCCTTTCTTGATAGTGCTTGTTGAGATATTGGTGTTACGGATTCCTTGTCTTATGAAGAAGTCCTGATTGAAATATTAGATAGGCAAGTTCATAGGTTAAGGACCAAGGATATAGCCTTGGTGAAAGTTTTTTGGAGAAATCAAAAGGTGGAAGAAGCTACATGGGAAGCTGAGGAAGATATGAAGGCCAAATACCTACTCTTGTTCCACGTGTTAGGTGAAAATGCCTAACGTATAAGTTTCATTTTCCTCTTATCACTTTTCGAGTTTATCATTTGATTCTGGTGTAGTCTTATTATTCTCGTGCTAAAAGTGTCCTAACTTATCATTCGAGGATGAATGATACTAAGGGGGATAATGTAAGACCCCTTAAAATTTTGATCATTTCATTTTTTATCCTCTCACGTGCATAATGTCAATTTTTTACATGAATTATGTTTAGGGATTTTAAAAGGGTATTTTTGAAAAAGATTTGGATTTTTTATAAGGGGATCAGGGCCATTTTGGGACCCCAAGGCAGTAAGCCTCTGTGATAAGGCCTTGTCGCAGAGGTTAATCTCTGCAATATTGGGGTAGCATGGAGTCTAACCTCTGCGATATTATCATGCCACACCGTTGTTTTAATTTTGTCCAATTTTTATCACTTGGAGTGAGGAGCTTTTGGTCTTTTTTACCTCTTGTACGACCATATAACATAAAATACCCCATTCTTTTTAGTTTTCAATGTAAAATAATTCTCTTTCTCTCTTAAACTCAAAACCCAAGAACATTCAAGGATTTTACAGATAATTCATCATCCATACTCCAAACTTCAAATTGACTTAATTTCTTGTGTATTTCGGGTATGTTTTTCTTTCCTAAACTAAAACTTTATATTGTGAGATTAATTGAATGGATTTTCCTATGATTGAAATTATAAATTTTGAAATTGGGTTGAGGGATTTTGATTGCTACTAATTGATTTACTTGCTCTATGTTTTAAATTGATCATTCATGCTTTAAAATAATATTTTTGGGACTAAATTAGTGCATTGTTTAAATAATTGTAATAGGGGATATAGATTTCCCCAAATTGGATGAATATTGGCTTTGAAATTGGCATTAACCTCAACCCACTTTATAATCCGGGTTTCAAATATGGATAATTGCATGGTTTAACTTATTTTTAACCCACTGCATTGCATTAAAGGATAAATGAATATGAATATGCTTTTGGACGACTTGGGTGATCTTGGTTTTGGATTTTAAATGGAACTTAGGAGTCTAATTTGGTTATGTGAATTTGGTTTGGCATAATTAAATAAGCTTGCAAGCATATTGGTATAACAATACCAAGTGGTAAATGCCTTAATGAATGACTCCTAGGTTAATGGATTGTTTTATGTGCCAATTGATTTAATTTAGTCTTAAAGAGAATTGTGTAGCTCACCGTGAAGGTTTAAGTCTGGGGAAGAAGAACACTAGAAAACATGTTTTCCAGTGTTGGGGGTCTATATGACCGTGTGCTTGGGGCACATTTGATATATATATATTTTGGGATGGCTATTTCATTAGTGGCTTTAGTTTTCCCTTAGTTTTTCTTCAATTCAGATGGCTAACACGCACTTGGGTCCTTTCAGCAGAGGGAATTGAACCCATATAGCCTATGGGTACCTTTAGGACAGGTTGACCTATACAGTTTAGGTTAAGTCTTTAAAATCTCATGTTCATGACCCTTGTCCCTAACTCGACATCCTATATATATATGTATATGAATGTGGTGCACATGGTTTATGATTTAATTTTGATAATTTCATTATTTTATCTTTATTCCTTAAGTTATATGCTTGTTACTTATCCCAATGACCTTCCCCAATGTTATATTGGTTCATGAGTGGTTGAGCATGCCTGTTAAGTTATTTAGTTCTTTAGAAGGTGGTTGAGCACATCTATTAAGTTATTGTGAAGTGGTGAGTCTCTATCCTTTTGAAAGCCTTGTCATTTCATTATTCTCTCTTTAATGCTATAGTACTTTAAATTCTTTTTGGTCATAGTCGGGGGTATGTCTCGGCTTAGATATTATTTTAGTTTAGAGGGTTTCGTGGATAAGTGTGCGTGGATAGTTATTTGAATTCTTGAACCGTCATTTGATTAATCTATTACTATTACTGTTATCATTGGTTTGATTAGCTTTTGCTTAATTTTTATGATTATTGTTCTCTTGAGGTTAGGCTAAGGGGGTGGTCTCTAATACATGGTTGGCTTGAGATACCAATCACGACTTGGCCATGGTTCGGGTCACGACGGAAGGGGGGTTTGAAAGAATGATATTAACAATAATAGTGCTAGCAAATAGGATTGTTATCAGTATGAGATTATCACTAGGATTGTGTTTCCCATGACTTCTTAACTCCGTAGACTTCTCGTGCTCGTCAGACTATCTCGGTACCTTAATTACAAAATTTGGCACATTATGTACCACCTAACCATCTATTGACCTTGTGTTGGGTGAATTTCACTCATCTCCTCTCGATCTCAGAGAGTTGCATTACTAACTCTTGTTCTGGATCTCAAATTAACTATTTTCTCTCGATCTTAAGTTAATTAGATGAAGGTTGGTAGCTTTAAATTACTAATTTGATCTCCTTTTTCTCAATCTTTACCTCCCTCTCGAATTAATATTGAATACATTCGTGTTCCTAGCGTTTGCAACCATTAAGAAAGAAATCAAAGCGAAGAAAACCATAATACATGGTAGAACACCAATTTAGAATGACTTTGCACTTCCTCATTTTTGTTAATCCATCAGGGTTCCCACAACCTTATTTATGGAGTTTAGCTCATGCTTGGAAGAACACGCGTAGAATTGATAATTGAAAGCAGAATGGTCTCACGAATAATAAGAATGAAAATTGAAATCTCAAATTAATATCAAACCCTAAAATCCAAGAGCAAGAATTTCAAAATCAAAAGTGTCTAAGAACTCAAAATAATGTAATAAATGTATAAAGTGGGTAACATAACAATGAAATGTCTAATGGGTATTTATATTTACAGCATAATCAGATAATAATAAGTCAGCTCAATGAAAATTATGAGGAACAATTTATTTAAATTATAGTACAATATCATATTAAGACATTATTTAGAACTATTTTCTCACAATCACTACAATTCTAATGAATTGGTAGTGTTTTTATTCTGTCACAAACAACATATATAACACACGATTAAACTTTTATTAACATATTGATACATAAGAAATGAAATTTCTAAGAAAATTTGATGCTTAGCAATTGTAGTAGCAGAAGCAATAACGTCCCAGAAGGCCTCTTCTAACGCACTTACCCTTGATTGCCCTCGATTACTCTAATTTGCATTTTCTGGTAAAAATGGTGCTCAAGAAGCAAAATTTGGTAGTATATGTTGTGCCCCTCCAATAGCAAATTTTGCCTTCAGCGGCTTGTATGTCTGCATGAAACAACTTATCACATATTCATTTTTTTGTTAAAATTATTTTGAATTGAAATATATGATGAATCATCTCTGCAGTACCACAAAAATATTGTGGCAGATAACCAACCAATATGGGGTTAATTAATTTAGGATCAATCCTCATAATTCTTTTTCATGTTGATTGGTAATACGTATAGTGCCCGGCTGTACCTAGTTTGGATAAGGCGTAACAATCATTATTGTTGTTAAAACTATTATTTGAAATTAATATATATTGAAACATAGAATTCTGAATAGTCACAAATAAAATAACAAACAAATTAAGAAGTACAAACTATTGGATGAAATGAGGAGGAAGCATAAGAGGAGACCAAGGAAAGTTGTGTAGCTCAATAGAGACTTTGTCATATTCCTAGACCTTGGAAGTAAATAAAGATTTTTCTATTTTCTATGAAGTTAGTTGTGCGTGCAAACTATTAAGAGAAGACATGTATTTATAGCAAGCCCTGGCAACTAATTTAAGGGTTTTTATCAACTTCCAATAAAAATATGAAAATAACTGGATGGCTATTAAAAGAAGAAATGAATAGTTTAAGGAAGCAAATTGAAGACATAAAAATTAGGCTTTAAGTCATCTGCGGTCCCTTAGACTTGTTACCGAAATTCACCTACACACCTCAATAGACCTTTTTTCTTATTAAACACTTTAACCTTAAAAAAATAAGTACTGATTGAACATTTTCTTGATAGTTGTTTAAAAGAAAAGTGTGTGTAATACACACTCTAATGGTGTGGCAAAGTGAAAAATCAGATACAAACATATGGCATTTTAATATAAAATAATCACCAAAAAATAAATTTTTAATATACAGAATTCTAAATTCCAAAAGAAAAAATGGAAAATATTTATTTATACACCCTCGTGGAACAACCTATCCAATCCTCCCCCTTTCTTCTCTTCCTCCCCCTTTCTTCTCTTCCCCGAAATCACCTTTGTGTTTAAGTAACGATCATTTTTATTGAATAATGAGAGAAACTATAATTTTTTAAATATTATTATTTCCTGAGAGCAAAAACTAAACCACCTGATAATGTATAAGTGGTAACAATGGCAATGAAAGTGAAAGAAAGAAAGAAAGAAAGATAGATAGAAAGAAAGAAATAAAGAAAGAAAGACAAGTTATAGTTGTTGATGGTGATTAGTGATGCTTTCATCCTAACTATTGCAACTGAAAAATTTTGTTGAAGTATATTCAATTTATATGTTGAAAGTTTGTCATCCTCTACATCGCCATACCCCAAACCTATTCTTTATCAATCGACACTTGTATAAAATTGTCCTAAATTCTCACACCAGCACACCAATTTAGTCAAGATTTCAATTCCAAAAATGTACTTTTGCAAATTTTATCTATTTTTTCACTCATTTCATCAAAAGTTCAATCCCCAAAATACGATTCTGCAATTTATAAAAAAACTCATCATAGATTGTAAATTTTTGGTGGCGGAATGGTCGTTTTATGGTGATAAAGATTGGTAGTTTTTAAAGAGAAGAAAGAGAAAAGGATTCTTTTTAAAAGAAAACTAATGAAAAAGACGAAAAGAAATGATGGAAAAAAATATATATGAAAAAGATGTTATAAGATGGATATTTAAGATGGATATTTTAGGAGTGGCGGAACAATGTAGATCACGGTATGTATAATCTCTCATATATAGTTTCTGCATATAGAAAGCACGACAAAGTATTCTGATCATAATCACAACAAAATAATATGATAATCCAAGTACAAAAATCAATGTAGTAATATCAATCGATGGGAAAGAAAATAGAGAATAACTAATACTACAACTAGTAGTATCGATTAGGAAGAGATGCAATACTTTACTACCTACTAATAAGTTCCTTCTCTAATTTGTCTTATATATTACCTCTTATTTATGACCATTTCTCAATTAGATGAAACTTTGTCATGTTTTGTCTAGTCGCCTCTCCCAATACTTTTCTTCTTACCTCTTCCTCTCTTTACAAGATACATATCAAACTTCTCACACCTCTACACTAGGGCATATGGATCTCTCCTCTTCACATATTTGAACCATTGTCGTCTCACTTCTCATTTCTTGTCCTCCATCAATGCTCAGATATCTTTATCTCTAATTCTGTCTTTCTTCCTCTTTTCACATATCAATCGCAACATCCTCATTTCCACAACTTTTAAGTTTTGAGCATGAAAACTCTTTACTAACCAACACTCCACCTCATACAATATATTTGTTCTATCCACCATTTTGTAGAACTTAACTTTAAGTTTTTGTGGCACATTCTTATCACTAAAACTTTGGATGTGAGCCTATATTTATCCAACATCTTACCAGTACTATGTATGACATCATCATCAATGTCTTTATTTATTTAGATAATGGACCTAAGATACTTGAAACTCCTTTTTTATTAAATGATTTGTGTGTCAAGCCTCACTTCCATGCTAGCTTCATATGTTAAGTAACTAAATTATGCTTCTAAGTATTTTATCTTGGTTCTGCTTAATTTATTTTCCACGTCATACTCATTAATTAAGTTTCCAATTGCTTTAATTAAAGATCTTTTTGAGGCATTTGACTTAGTACAATTCTTCTTGAATAATACTCCAAAAGTTTATCAAGACTTTCTAATTCTTGATCCTTGGGTTGAGTCAAAGTCAGCAAGAATGATAAGAATCCAAAAGATTATTGAAGGGATACTAATAGTAATGTACATAAAAACAACAAACTAATTCATACTATTTGACTAATTAGAAAGCCCTTTCATAGATACAACACTCCATATACCTCTGTTTGAATGTTTCTCTTTTGGAACCGATCAACTTCACAAAACTTATTCTGAAAGAAACCATCCCATTTATTTTATTGTTTACGTTTCCTTAGTATTAATTCAACTTCTTGGCTACCTCTTAATTCAAAGAATCATGAATTAAATATGTTGCTTGTATTAATTATGTTAGATAAGTTAAGTTTATTTTTATTGCATCGGTAAAATTAAAATAGAATTAGAAAAATGGCCATAATACGTTAATAAAATGTTAACAAAATAAATTTGGACCAAAAGCTATATTAATCATTTAGAAATTTTGATCAAATTTAAAGATAAAAGTTGAGCCGAACAATGACTGTTGCACGAGAAGAGACTCTTTTCTCAACTATTTAATAGTTAATGTAAGTGCTTCTATATATCTGCATACTAGTCTTGTTCTTCCTCATAATGAGGGACAAAGTTCTTTTAAAAAAAATCATTTTTGAATTTATCATTTTCTTCTATTTTGAACTCTTCCATTTTTTAGTGACACCATTTCCAAACAAAATAATCTTTCACATAAATGGAAATGGTTATTTGAGAAAAGATATTATGGTTTGCAAGTTAATTGCATCTGGATAAGTAGATTTTTTTTTAATTAATTACATTTAGATAAGTAAGTTTTTCTTTAAAATTTTTGTATTAAATATATATCGGATATACTTGGTTAACCGATATTTGATATCTTTAAACTGTCATATTTTTGTATTTATCTAGACAACATACGTTATATAATTAATTCATGACTGTCTTTGGTTCCCATTGTTGTGCTTCGTTTAAGCTATTTGCTTACACTTCACACTAAATAGTTAATTTCTAAATTTGTCATCCTATACTTATAGATACACCATACTATATACCCGCATCAAATTAAATCATTAAAAATACTTAACGTCTTGTGCTTCTTACTCAATATTGTCTGGTCACGAGAATGAACCAAAATTAATTTTGACATTTTGAACTGCCATCAATGACTTTATTTGATCTACAGTTTTCTTGAACCTAGCTAGAACTTGGAATTTTTGGTCTTCTAGGTAGAGTACCGCGCTGTTACTTTTCCTCATCACAGTCTAATTCCCTTCTATGATCTCTAAACTACCTCATTAGTTATATCTTTTGTAAGTAGATTCGATCAACACATTATCGCTAGACTTAATATAGTCAATTTTAATAATTGCAATAGAGAAAAATTATCTAAAGGTATTATGTTTTCATCGTACATGACGAAATTTTATGTTATGCATAACATTGTATGTATACATAACCAACGATTTGATCCAAAATGAAATATCTTCCAACAAATTGCAGACCTATTCAATTTCTACATCGCTTTATCTAAGGCTATGAACTGAGCCTTCATTGTAGAGTGGTCAATTCAAGTTTGTTGAATGATTTTCAAGACATTACTCCATCACCAATTGTGAACATATACCTGCTTTTGGATTTAGAATTAATTGAAATGGTGATCCAGTTTGCATCACAATATCGCACAATAATCATGAGATATTTACTTTAATGCAAAGTAAGGTTTTGAGTATGTTTTAA
This sequence comes from Capsicum annuum, assembly GCF_002878395.1. NCBI lineage: Eukaryota > Viridiplantae > Streptophyta > Magnoliopsida > Solanales > Solanaceae > Capsicum > Capsicum annuum. The sequence goes on along the minus strand of NC_061117.1, from coordinate 87,392,799 downwards.
ATGCCCCAAAATTCATTTCATTGTCACATAATGATTTTTGTTGGTATCATTAGTTTATCGGCTTAGTGTACTTATACCACATGTTATATCGGGTCATATACTATTTATGTTGCACACCAGAGTTTTGAACACTCTAGCATAATCCATTTGAGACTTACTTTCACTTTAATTGGTGTCTTTGAAATTTTGAAATTCAAGTACTTGAACCATTCAGAGGCTATTTGACATAATGAGATTGAGAAAATTCTAGATCATGAGGAGTCTCGTAGATCTTTAACTTCCAAAATTAAATAAATAACTCCTAAGCCTTTCATATCAAAGGTACTAAAAAGACAAGCAGTTAGTAGTATGTATGTTATCAATATTATTACTCATTATAAGCATATTTTTCATACTCACTAATCTTGAAATAACACAAAATTATATAGCAAATTCCACATGTCATGTTTGGGTTCGATTTGTTTTTAGTCAGGGGCAGATTTACAGTTATCAGTATGGGTTCCCGAGAACCCAGTAACTTTTTACGAGACCTTGTAAATGTATTAAAAATTTTAGTTCAACCTATTAATTATATACATGGGAACCACTAATAACTTAATAGTTGGTTCAGCGGTGGAGAACTACCCACTGAAGAGTCCCCGTGCTAGGCAATGTGGGATCAAATCCCCTTGAGGATTTTTCTTTTAATTAATAAGCTCATTTTTATATTTTAAAATATCTTTTTTAGGAACCCATAAACATAAAATTATGGATCAGCCTCTACTTTTAGTCCATAAAGATAATTAACAAGCCGACATAGCTTCATTTCTTTTTTTTGCAATTTCATGTAAATTTTTTTTGTCCAGATCTCTATTTAAGAAGTATGTTTTCACATTCATTTGATGAATTTTGAGACCATACATGTTAGTTAATGTTATTAACATTCGAATAGATGTAATATCCACTACTGGTGAGTAAGTGAGATGGCTCATATTTACCCTTTTCTTTATTAGACCTATATTTACTGAGTTTTTTTTTTTAAAAAGTTAATTTTAGTTTTAGATATTGCTGAAGAAACTCAAATATAAGAGGAAAAAAGTCTCTTCTCTCTCATGCCCAAGCTAGCCATCCTCATCACCTGAATATTTTTTTATCTACCAGAGATGGCTACTCAGGACACTAATGTCACAGCCCAAACTACTGGATCGTGAGGGCATCTATTCTAATTCACCAAGTTAGAATAATACCTTACAAACCCCTTAAGTAGTCAAGCAAAAGTCTTTATTAAATAGGAATAACCAATCTCTATTACATCGGTTTATAAGATCAAATACAGAAAATATAGACTATCATAGGATATAGTCTAAACAGGTACACGGGTTGCTAAGGAAAAATTAAAACCTAATAAAACATCCACCATGAGTAAGAGAAGTAGAAGATGCTAAAGGATCTCTAACTGCAATAATTATAAAACAGACACTGATTCCTACAAAATATTATACCCCAAAAGGGTATATGTAATACCCCTAAGTTTTTAAACTTTATACCCACCAATAGATAGATAATTGAATTAGCTTTCCAATGCCACAAGTCTCACCTTAATCGGATATAAGGATAAAAAGTTATGGTCCATTTACTGAGGAACTATCAAAGCTGCCAGTAACAACAATGCTGACGATGGCTCATTGACAGATTATGGACTTCATCACAGGGTTTCCTCATACTCATCGATAGCATGATTATGTTTGGATTATTGTGGACTGAATAACTAAGTCAACCCACTTTTTGCTAGTTAACACTTCAAATTTAGTTGAAAATTATGCTAAACTCTATCTTAGGGAGTTGATGAAACTACATGGAGTCCCTCTGACCATTATTTTAGATAGAAGTACCCAGTTTACTTCTAGATTTTGGAAGACATTTTAGAAGGGTCTTGGTACCTAAGTTTATCATAGTACGGCTTTTCACTCACAGATAGATAGTTAGGTAGAGAAAGCCATACAGACCTTAGAGGATATGCTAAGGTAATGCATGATTTATATCAAAGGTAGTTGGGATGATTATTTGACTTTGATTGAGTTTGCTTATAATAATAGCTATTACTCCAGTATTTAGATAGCCTTGTTTAAGGCACTTTATGGTAGGAGGTGTAGGTCTCATATCGGTTGATTGGAGGTTAGTGGAGCTACTTTGATAGGGATAGATTCAGTCCATGGGGCGATGAAAAAGGTTCAGGTGATTAAGGAAAGACTTAAAACTGCTTTAAGTATTCAAAAATTTCATCTAGATATAAGGAGAAGGGAGCATGAGTTTGATATTGGTGATTTTATCTACTTAAAGGTTTTGCCCATGAAAAGGGTAAAGAGATTTAGTAATAAGGGAAAGCTTAGTCCCTATTATGTTGGTCCTTATGAGATTTTGAGTCGATATGGTAGGTAGCTTATGAGTTGGAGTTGCCGACAGATTTTAACATCACTACATCCAATCTTTCATATTTCCATGTTAAAGAAATGCATTAGTGACCCAGCCTTAGTCATTCCTTTAGAGAAAGTGGGTGTAAAATATAGTCTCTCTTATGAGGAGATCCCAGTTGAGATCCTTGATTATCAAATTCATAAGTTGAGAAATAATGAGGTTGCTTTACTAAAGGTTCTATGGAGAAATCAGTCAGTTGAGGGAGCTGGTTGGGAAGTAGAGAAAGATATAATGACCAAGTACCTCACATATATATCAGCTCTAAATCAGCTATAGATCCAGTTATCAAGTTATTATTCTCATTCAGCTCGTAGGAGTTCAGTTTGGGAATTTTTTCTTTCCCCTAGTACTTTAGTTTAGTCAATTTCATTCAGGTATGAATGATACAGACAGGGAGATATTGTAATACCCTAAGTTTTTAAGCTCTAGACCTAGCACAAGATAGATAATTGAATTAGCTTTCCAACACCACTAGGATAGCCTTAATCCGATATCAGGATAAATAGTTATGGCCCATTTACTGAGGCACTATCAAAGCTACCAGTGACAACAACTCTAATGATAACTCGTTGTTAGACTAAATGTGTTATCGGGATGAATCATTATCACGGTAGTGGAGAATCAAAAATCCAATCCTTTGACTATGACTCGTCAAGACAAATCATGATCAGACTATACGAGTCGTCAACAGGACTTGTTGTTATACCAGTAAGAAATCAAAGATTGTAGTCCAAATATCTTGGTTGTGTGTTGACAACGCATGGAAAGGTGATTGACTATACTTCCAGGCAGTTAAAGGTACATGAGAAGAATTATCCTACTCATGGTTTGGAGCTATTGGCGATTGTATTTGCTTTAAAAATATGGCGCCATTATTTGTATGGTGTTCATGTGGATATCTTTTCTAATCATAAGAGTCTACTAGTGTATGTTCACCCAAAAAGGGCTTAATCTCAGGCAGAGGAGATGGCTTGAGCTTCTCAAGAATTATGATATAAGTCTTCACTATCACCCAAGTAAGGCTAATCTGGTTACTGATACTCTTAGCAGGTTATTTATAGGGATTTTCGCTCATGTGGAGAAAGGAAACTAGGAATTGGTGAAGGATATTCACCGCTTGGCTAATCTTGGAGTTTGCCTCTTGGACTCCAAGGATTGTGGTTTGATGGTGAAGAAGTGATTTGATTATCTCTTGGTGTAGAGATTAAGGAGAAGCACGTACTAGATCCTATCTTGATGAAAATCAAGAGTGACGTTGGTGGGAAAAAGGTAGTGATGTTTGAGATCAGGGGTGATGGTACTTTATGGTACCAAGAGAGGTTATGTGTTCCTGATGTCGAGGTTGCAAAGGATTTTTGCTGAGGTGCATGAGTTGTGCTATGTTGTTTATCCCCACTCGACTTAAATATATCATAATCATAAGGAGATTTATTAGTGGAATGGCAAGAAGAGGGATATAGATGATTTGATGGACAAGTGCATGGTGTGTCAATAGGTTAAGGATAAGCATATGAGGCCAGAAAGGCTATATAAAGAAATTGATTTGCCTAAATGAAAGTGAGAAGTGATCGATATGGTCTTTATTACCGATCTTTCTCGGTGTTGGAATCAATATGATTCAATTTGGGTTCTCGTGGATAAGATGAAAAAGTCTGTGCACTTTTTGCCAGTGTGGACTACCTTCTCGGCGGAGGATTATGCTAAGTTGTATCTTTAGGAGATTGTGAAGCTGCATGGGGTGCGTATTTTGATTATTTTTATTGTGGCATGCAGTTTACTTCTCACTTATGGCGGTCTTTTCAGAGATGGTTGGGGACCAAGGTGAGCCTGAGTACTGCTTTCGATCTGCAGATGGATGGGCAACCAGAAAAAACTATTCACACATTGAAGGATATGCTTCATACATGTATGATTTATTATGGTGGAAATTGGGTTGAGTATCTACCTTTGGTGGGGTTTTCTTACAATAATAGCTATCATTGTAGTATTGGTATGGCCTCTTTTGAGGCATTGTATAGGAGTTGCAAATCTCCTATTAGTTCGTTTGAGCTTGGTGAGGCAAATATATTTGGGCTCAATTTGGTTTACCAAGCTATGGAGAAGGTAAAGATTATTCGAGATATTCTTAAGGCTGCCCAAAGTCACCCAAAGTCCTATGCGGATGTTAGGCATAAAGACTTAGAATTTGAGGTTGAGGATAAGGTTTTCCTTAAGGTATCTCCCATGAAGGGAGTAATGCGATTTGTTAATAAATCAAAGCTCAGTCTTCGATATATGGGTCCTTATGAAATTTTATGGACAATTGGTAATGTTACTTATGAGCTGGAGTTGCCTTCTAGCTTGAGCTTGGTTCATCAGGTCTTTCATGTTTCCATAATGAGGAAGTACATTGTTGATCTTTCTTTGGTTGTTTCTTTCGAAGGATTAGGTCTCACGGATTCCTTGTCTTATAAAGAGGTCCCAGTCAAGATCTTGGATAGAAAGGTTCGTCAGTTGCAGACCAATGATGTGGCTTCGGTTAAGGTTTGTTAGCGTAACCATAAAGTTGAAAAAGCTACATGGGAAGCTGAGAAGGACATAAAGTTCAAATATCCGTATCTATTTTCTGCTCGTGGATTTGTGTGGAAAGTATTGATAACGCTCAAACTACACTATTGAATAGGTGTAAGCGATCGTTGTCAATATAAAACCCAACTAGGTTGGGGTCGAATCCCACAGGGAATACGATGTGAACTCAAGTTGTTTACGGTTTATTCACTGATAGTTTAATGTCACCTGAAATGGGGTTTTAAGTTTCACAAATAATTGTTTGACACTTTGATTTTGATGTTTGTAACCAAGATTTATGAAATAACCAGAATTATATTCACTAGGGCTTACAGTACATGACAGATGCCAAAGGTAACTCAAGATTCTCATGGTGGTTAGGATAACAAGCTATCTTTATCAATGATATGCTCAAATGTCTCTCGACCTATTTAAGCGTCTAATTTCCTAATCCTCTCGGACTTAAGGAATCGCTATTACTGCCCATATTTTACCTCAGGTTAATCAACCTTGTTACAGCGCTGATTATTAAACGAAGTATTTTCAAACCCTTGTTGATAATTCACTTCCTACTATTTATGATTTCTTTCTCAAGCAAATCAAAGTAGGTATGCCTACTGTGTGCAACCAACAGACATTAATTAACATCTCAGAATTATCAAGAAATACTGACACCTATTAAATCTTGAGTATTTAGCACCTCTCTATGACCTAACCCTAGATCCCATAATTCAGGTTAATGAGGTTTAGCCACTCATGATGAAAGAAACAAGTGCACAATTGAATTCATAATTAAGAAGATTAACTTACAACTATGATGAAGATCAAAAAGTATAACTTGAATTGATTCACAAGACAAAACTCCACAAATATTGGTCTAGAGATAGAGAGAGAGAGAGAAAATAATCATATGTTGTCAATAAGTCAATGATAAGTCAATCTCCTCTTATAAAACCCTAAACCAAGGCTTTAAATAGTTAACCCTAAATAAGGGAACAAAATAGAAGTTTTATCTTTTTCTCGAAATAAATAACGACGTCTGTTTTGGCTTATCATGGGGTTGACGGCTTATCACGGATGTCGTCAGATCCTCTACACCTGTGGATTTTGCTGCCTAAGGTTGAAGACTACGGTGATGGCCTATCAGGATCTTGACGATGTGTCATGTATGTCATCACAAAATTTTCTTCAACTTTTATCTTCTATTTACAGCTGATGGCATCTTTGATAGCTTATCACCAGGCTGACGACGTGTCATGGATGTCATCACCCATACTTAGTTCTTTATTTGGTTCTGATTTCAGGCCTTTTTCTTCTTTTTTAGTGGTTCCCCTTCATCTCCACCTTTACTACAAAATCAAAGTAAACTAATCAAAAACAACTAAAGTTGCTCAAGACCTTGCAATTATTTAGAGTTAAAAGCTTCAAATGTGTTAGCATAGGCTCACACATCAAGACCCTCAACTTAAACAATTGTTTGTCCTCAAGAAACCATACCATACCTAAGAGTATACAAAGTACACTTTGGCAGCTAACTATTCATATAAGTTCAAAATACATTTACCATCTCTAAGGTCAGTCAAATTAAGCACAACTGTGTCTATCATTGAAAATAACCATGTAACTTACAAGGATCAAGATATGGAGAAAATTTAGCAATAACAACCAAGCTCATACCTAAGTCACACTATCCGAACAATTCATTGATTAGCAGCTACTTAGTGTGCCCTCACAAAAAAGAAATCCCTTTTTCCACTCATATCAGAACTCACATACATAAGTACAGGGATGAACACAAGACTCACTCTCATTATGAAATTCCAAACATTGCGTATCAAATGCCATAGGCTTGCCCTTGTAGTCAGTACCCAAGTCCTCATACAGATCAGTTAGGATCACTATAGGGATTTTCTTAAGGTTGTAACGTAGGCCAAAGGCTGGTGTGATTTTCATGGGCATTTTAGAGTGACTACGCGTCTTTGACACTACACTAAACTCTCAGGGTTTCAACTCTCAACCTTCTTTTATTCCTCTCTTTTGTTGATCACTATTTTTTTATTTTCTTATTACTTTTTCACCCCACCCAACTTTTATTTATTTCTCTTATTATTCGTCTCTTCATACTCATTTTTCACCATGCACCCCTATGATAGCCACTCTCAACTTAGGCTGGTTGCCTAAGTCAAGGTGCATAGTGTCCAAAAAGGACCAGGGCTAAAATAGGTTCATCATGACATAAATGGGAAGGTGAAAGGTGTCAAAGAAAGAAATAGGCTAAATGGGCTCAAACAGGGATCAAGGGATATTATTCACATTGGGAAGGTCATTTAAGCTGAAATGGGCTAGAATCAAACACGACCTATTATCCTTTCCTAACTCCTATCCTATGACCATGGCAAGACTAACCGGGCAAGCTCTAGATTTAGCGCACAACGGGAACTGAGTAAGACCTTTCATACACATGGCACACAAGTATCTTGCATATCATTACTTGTCCAGTTCATGTACTTGTTTAACAAAGGTTATTCAGTTTTTAGACTAATGCCACAAAAAGATACACTGTGGTCACAAATGGTTGCAATCCACACAGTCAACAATACATCAGATCAATAGAGAGGTACCCAGAACTCACAAAACCAGCTAGTTGCCTCAAGTACTTGTATTACTCCTAATTATCTACAAAATATGCTACAACAACAACCTACCCTACATCCTCAACTTCAAATCAAAAAGAAATTGCACTAAGGGTTAGGGTATACCTGAAGATAATCAATCATATGGATCCTGGGTCTCCGATGCTGCTACTGCATCATTCACTGTCTTCTCTCCATCGGGAGCATCTGGCTTGGCAGTGTTTGGAGCCCTTTTAGATAAGGAGCCTACATCCCTATCTCGAATGGATGCATCCCGTTTCTCAATATCAGCCAGGGACTCCATCCTTGTTTTCTTTAACTCCTCCTTTTTGGCCTTCTTTTTTGCCTTCTTTTTCACTCTTCTTTCTTCCTCACTGTCCAGCTCTTCTCTCTTATCCTTTCCTTTTTTCCCTCCTTTTTCTTTTTTTCTTTGGGGAATCTTTAATGAGGTCAAGCACTGGGATTTCTTTCTCAGATTGGTGCATAGCCGACCCTATTAGCATTATAAACTGATGCTGTTGCAATACCTCAACATCTTTTTTTACTTTATCTAATGCCTCTCTAAATTTAGTGAGATCAGCTCCTGACATTTTTCTTGCCCGTGTATCAAATCGGTTCTCCAAATTGCAACCCGCTCAGGCAAAGTCAGAAAAGGCTCAAGGGCAGCCTTAATTCTCTTGTCAACTGCAACAGCAAACTGTTTGGCAAAGTCATGCAACTGCGCCTTACACCACTTGGCTTGTTTAGCCACTTTCCTGATATCAACTGGATGAAATACAAACTCCGCTGATGTTGTAGGAACTTAGGGGTTTGGCACCCCTTCAGGTACTGAACCTTTCTGTGCTGAGGAAGTTGGTTGCCCAGTCTACGAATCTTACACTTTCACCTGAGGTGCTACTCCTGCATCTATAACTGGAGGGTCTGTTGCTACCTCTGTACCTCTTTCAAGTCTCAATCCCGGCTGATTCTCATCAAACCGTATGGGGTTGTGAGTCTTTCGGGCATGAACATCATCATCAATTCCTGCAATCTTTAGCACATTAGCATCTCGGCATAACTTTGTGATAAGACAAGGAAAAAGATAAGCAGTGTTGGTTCTCGACATCCTAATCTTCATCTCATCCGCAATGATTTCCCTAAAGTTCAAGGGGAGCTGTTGCACCATGCTTACTACTAAAATGGCTCGGTCATCACCTAGAATATTATCTCCCTAAGTGGGCATCAACCAGACATGCACTATACCCCACCAAAACTTTTTCTCCTGAGTCAAAGAGGACTTATAGATTCTCTTATTTGGGTTTGTCACCCATGCTGGTTCTCCGTCAGCTATGATATTGGCCTACCATGGATGTTATTTTGCCCAGTTCTTAATCCGAGCATACACTGATGGTGAAGTGGCCTGAGGAGTAAATTCGGGGCCATGCAAGAATCTGTTGTTGATTTTGATCAAGATATCAACCCTCACACCCCTCACCTAAACTCTATCTGACAGGGGCTGATCTGCTACTCGTTCACTTGGCCTGCATATATTTTCTAACTGAGCCTGGTAGTTCGCGTAGAACTCCCAAACTAGTGCAGGACAAAATGATTCTCCTCCTTTTGTGGTCCACCCTAATCTATACTCTTGGAACTTCTATTCTACTTCTAGGTACCTTCTCAGCCCTTTTGTAATAATCAGTTTTTCTTCCTGAAGTTGCCTGTTAGCTCTTCTTCTGTCAGTTCTGCGAAGCCCAACAGTATAGATACTTTTTGATCTGGGAATCTTCCATCCAGAATTGTCTCTCACTTCAGGGTTCTTATATTTGATAAGTGTTCCCCTAGGTGAAGAATCTTTATCATCTTATTGGTCAGTGGATGGGGACCCCGATGCTATTTCCTCAGACTCAGACTCCTCAGACCCTTCCAGCTCCCCTTCTTTAGATTTAGCATGTTCAGCCTCATACTGTTTAGAACCCCCTTGCTCAGAAGATATTGTTGTTTAAGTGTCATCACTATCCTCGACTTCAATGGGTGGAGGTGGTAAAGGTTTCTTCGGACTTGGCTTCTTCTTTTGCATCCTGAGCAAGGGTTCCTCCTCCTCGTAATTAGATTTCTTATTGATGAGCTTACAACGTACACTTTCTTTGCCCGCTTTCTTTGGTGCTGTGGGACTCTTTCTTTTTAGTGCCATTGTAAAGTTCCTGGAGATAATAGAAGAACATTAGTAAACCCTTAAGAGCACAAACACAAATACATTATTCAATTAAGCTCATTCATGTCTCAGGTTCCAGGTGTGACGATATTTCTTAATAAGCCATCACTACCATGATAGCTTATCACGATTATCGTCAACCTTAGATAGAACGTTCCAAATTTGAACAACCTTTGATGACATCCTTGGTAAGCCGTCACAATTGTGATAGCCTATCACGAATGTCTTCAACCCTAAACAAAATCCAATTCCTTTTCAGCTGCTTCTGACGACATTACTGATAAGCCATCACAATTGTGATAGCCTATCATGAATGTCGTCAACTCTTATCAAAACCCACTTTCAATTTTTACTCAATTTTTTGGTCCCTATTATTTCTCAAAATTCACTTGAATTCTAATCTGTGAGCTGACTTTTAAACCCTGGGGTCTGTACAGCAAACCCTAGGTCCGATTTTTAGCTCTTTTCCAAGTTGAACTTGGTTTAAGCCTCTTGGGGACTTGGGTTGACATTCTTCTAATACTTACCATAAGAAATGAATAGTTAAAGTAGAGTATACCTAATAGAGCCCTTAACTTATTTCACATACAAGAGAAGGAAGAAATAGGAAAATTCCTTGATTGTGAAGTGCAAACCCACACACAAGAGAATTTGTTTTCTTGGAGTGTTTGAAAAGAGTAGGAGATCAAATAACTAAGGAATGAAATAACTAAAGAAAAATAAATAAAACTAGCAAAAATTTGTAAAGGTTTCGCAGTTGGACCGGGTCAGATCTGCTTTAAAATGGGCCCAGAATTCAGCTTTTAAGGTTATGGGCTGACAATGATTTTGATGGCTTATCACGAGTATGATAGCCTTTAACGATCATCATCACCCTTAACAGAGAATGCCTCAAGCTTCGCCTATCAGACGACAATTGTGATAGCTTATCACAGTCATGATGGCTTATCATAAATGTCGTCATGGCCTTTGAGCTGACCTCCTCATTTTTACACCTTCTCTATACTAAATTATAACTATAAAAATAAAAAATCTTGCTTAAACATAAAACTTTGGGTTGCCTCCCAATAGCGCCTGATTTACTGTCACAGCATGACTTGGTTATCTTGACTACTCAAGCTTTACCAAGACAACTAGTTGATACCCCTTTACCATCATCGTAGAAGATATCGATGATTGAGAAAACACTCATGTCTTTTGGATGAATCATGGATGGGTGTATTTTTAAGCGTGCTTCTTTGTCGTTAAACCTAAACTTTAGCTCATTCAACTCCATGTCTACCAGGACTCTCCCAGTTGCAAGCAATGGCCTACCCAAGATAATAGGCACTTCAAAATCTACTTCACAATCTAAGACCACAAAATTAGCAGGCAAAACAAAAAACGGCTACCTTTACCAAAACATCATTCTATATGCCCTCAGGCCTCTTCACAGACCTATCTGCCATTACCAACCGCATATTTGCTAGGGTAGACACCTCCAAACCCAATTTCTTATACACAGCCAGTGGCATTAAATTTATACTGGCTCCCAAATCTCATAGTGCTTTTGTGAACTTTAGGGGGACAATAGTACATGGGATCATAAATGCTCTCGGGTCTACCTTTTTTTGCTCTAAAGACCTTGTAGAGATAGTGCCACAATAGAGAAGATTGTCCTCCGGCTCATGGCTAACCTTCCATTTCTTGGTTACAAGGTCTTTCATTAACTTTGCATAGCCTGGCATTTGCTCAAGTGCCTCAACCAAAGGCACATTAATTGTCAATTGCTTAAGGATTGCCAAGAACTTGCTAAATTTTGCATCATCATCTTTTTTCTTCAATCGTTGAGGAAAGGGAGGTGATGGTCTAGGATAGTTTTCAACACCACTTCCTCTTTCTTCTTTTTTTTCTTCTCCAAAGAGTCAACAGAACTATCCAGCTTCTCAGACTCTACTGGATTACTTTTTTCATATTCATCAACAATCACCTCATTATCTACAGAGTTACCCACAGAAGGGCCAGGTAAGATCTTACCACTCCTAGTGGTAATCTCCATGCATGAGCCATCATTCCGTGGATTTTGAACCGTATCACTAGGTAAAGTACCACTTTTTCTTTGGTTCGGTGTTGCAGAAAGTTGGCTCATCCGCTACTCCAACTGCTTGATAGAATTGGAGTGTGAACTAACCAACTGACTTAGGGTAGAGAATTCACTCTTCATAGTAGTTACCCCCGAATTGGTAGCCTCAACTCATTTTAGCAATTTTTCCATCATGTCCTCCATGGACATCTTACCAGAGCTAGTTGGTGCAGTATCTCGACTTCCAGGAGAAACATACAAACCACTTCTATCATTATTGCTTCTCCAGTGTCCTTGTCCCTATATTTATAATTAGGCTTGTCATAAAAGTTCTGACCTTGATTCCCTTAGCTATTTCTTCGGAAACCCCCCCCCCCCCCCCCCCCGATTACTCACATAGGTTGCCTCCTCATCTGCATTAGTAGCAACAATGCACTAAGACTCCACATCCTTAACTTTTTCAGTCTTTCCTGATAGCAAGTACTTGGTCAGCAAGTCCATCTGTGTCTTCAAATGGGCCATGTCTTGGTCTCGCTCCTCATTCCTTCTGTGCTGCTCCATGGCCATACCAACAGAAATAGTTGGGCTCACTACCACAGAATCCCTGGTATGCCAGGCCCGACTCTGTTTGGTCATTCTATTCAACATGTCTAAAGCCTCTAGAAAAGAGAGGTCAATGAAAGAACCTCCCACAGTATTGTCTATAATTGGATTTGTCATATAGTTAAAAGATCTGTACAAAGTATCCATCAAGTATGAGTCTATCATTTTGTGGTTAAAACATTGTGATAGCTTCTTCTTGAATCTCTCCCAAGTGTAAGGTTTCAGTTGGGAGTTGCCTAAAGTTACTGATTTCGTCCCTCAACTGTACCCTCCTGGAAGGTGGAAAGAACCATTCTAGGAATGCCTCTTTCAACTGTCTCTAGTTGGTTATAGAATCAGGATCCAGCGCATTTAACCACATTGTTGCCTCCCCAGACAGAGACAATGGAAACAATCTCAATCGGATCGCATTCTGGCTCACTCCCGGATTATCAAAAGATTTGCAAATGGTGATGAAGTTCACCAAGTGCATGATCGGATCATCACCAGGCAAGCCTCCAAACCACCCCTTCATATTGAGGAGTTGGATCATGGTACTTGTTATGCTGAATTTATACTAGGTGCCAACGGTGGATATATGATAGCACCCATTTCACCTACTCCATCCATTCCCTTATCATCGTTATCGCCTTCGTCTTGAATAGGCTTTTGAGCATATCTTTTTATGACTGAATGGTTTCTATTGAAATTTTGCTGCACTGGTGCAGCAAGTTGCTCAGCTCACCTTAGTTTTTGAGGATTCAGCAATTCCTCATCACCCAAGTCTTTATCATCAGGTTTTTGATGACGGTCCTGTTGACCCTGATTCTGTACACTCACCAGAGCCCTAGCCAAAGTGGCTAATCTTATCGCATCCTATTGTTAGCCATTCTCCCGATCAACTGAGGTTCTGGATTAATTGGCAATAATGGTTCTTTGGAACTTCTTGTATTTTTCATAAACAACAAAGAAACTATAATAAATAGAAACAATAAATAAACGTAAATCTAGGAAACTAAAATAACATTCAATTAGCGCACACAAACTTTCAGTTTACAACCGTATCCCCTGGCAACGACGCCATTTTTTATAACGCTCAAACCACACTCTTGAATGGGTGTAAGCGATCGTTGTCAATATAAAACCCAACTAGGTTGGGGTCCCACAGGGAATATGATGTGAACTCAAGTTATTTACGGTTTAATTCACAGATAGTTTAACGTCTCCTGAAATGGGGGTTTAAGTTTCACAAATAATTGTTTGACACTTTGATTTTGATGTTTGTAACCAAGATTTTTTGAAATACAAAAATTATGTTCATTAGGGATTACGATAAATGACAGATGCCAAAGGTAACTCAAGATTCTCACGGTGGTTAGGATAACAAGCTATCTTTATTGAAGATATGCTCAAATGCCTCTCGACCTATGGTGACTTAATCCCTTATGATATCTTAACCTATGGTGACTTAATCAGTTTCATCACTTCCCTCCTGGGTTTTTGAGGTGGAAGCTCTGTGTGAGGCCGATCGTCGAAACGAAGGGTTTCGAGGCGTGTCGAAGCCGAGGAATTTCAAATCAATCGAGCCATCAGGATGCTGAATAACTCGTTGTATTTGAGACTTTTCGGGGTATAAACGAATGGGTTGAGTGATAGCATCAAAGTGCCATTCGTTTTTATGGATGACCTCTTCCCAGACCAAGGGTTTGGGGACAAAGATATTGGATCTATCTTTGTTGGCCTCCATAAGAGTAGTGACACCCCTAGGGCTAGTGAATCTAGCTTGGGGTGCTAAAGTTGTACCCATCAGTCGATAGTATACTTGGTATATTATTGCAATTTCTCTAGTATTATCCTTACTATTCATGTTTTTTGTTTTAACATTAAGGGTTAAAACATCCATGATGTTTGGATCATTAATATCTACGGAGAAATTTGGGTAACAATTAAAGTATACCGGGCCGTCGGCTAGGTTACTTTGGATAACTCCTAAGAGTGAATCGTCAAAATTTAAAAAACAAGCATCTCTTAGTATAACACAGACGGGAACATCTAAACCTTGCCTAAAGAGTGGTTTAATGGCAACCTGGACAAGGCCAATATGCAGATAATGAAACTGACTTTTAAATTGGTTTATATCTAGGTCATTTAAAAGTTGAATAATTCTAAAGAATTATTTATGGCAACAGTAGACTCAGAGGTCTTAATATTATGTTTTTTGAAAAAACTAAATTTTCTGATTCGGTAAATCATGTTAAAAGACTCTTCTGGAATACTCCAGTTCTGAAGATTATTTTCGATAGTAGCAATCGGAGTTGCTTTAGAAGATAAGTTGATAGTATTTTTTGTATGAATGTTGGGATTCATATTTGAAAATACTGTCTAGAGACTGACTGGGAAAGCAAACAATTTTCACCTAAGAAAGCATAAAACGGTTAACAATTATGATACAACCTGTAGTAAATTAAAACAATACATCAAAGGCTTATGGGATCTACAATAGTCTTAATGGCTTTATAACAGACTTATCTTAAGTGTTATCTTAGTGACGGGACTACCAATTAGGGTCGTACGCTTACCTTTAGCTGAGACCACACTTTTCAGGCTGACCAACGTCTAAGACCGGAAATTAATCGGTTCCTTCAAACACTTTAGAGAAGACGAATACCCTATACTAAAAGTAAACCTCATTATAAGACATGATATATTAAATTAATTTATTAAAAGTATAATCATAGATGAGTAAAAGTAAATGCTTCTTATACGAAAATAGTTTAATTTTCCCATGCTCTAGACAGATTATGTACTTAGCTGCTCATGCTGAGTACACAATCTGCCAACATGGCTCTGATACCAGAAAACAGATCGTACGTATAATACTTCAGAAATCAGCGTATAATGTAAAAATAAAAGAAAAGATTAAACAACTTACAAGTTTATTAAAACTTCAACGAAAACATTACAAAATAGCTTACAAGAGATTAGGCAATAGAGAATTTTCTAGAGTGGGTAAAATTATCTGATGCCTTCTCCTAGATTACAAGCTGCCTTATATAGACAGGAAAGAACTAGATTATACATCTGGTGCGTACATTTGTAAGGCTTAGATTTAATCTCTAAAAGTAGATTCTTCTTTTCTTTAGTAGACATGCCTTTTTGAAAAGCTGATTAGCGGGCCTTCCGTCAGGATAGTGGCTGTCTTTTCTCCTTTGGAAAAGCAAGTAGCTTTTGGATTCTTATTATGAATAGTAAATTGCCCTTTCAAGAGTAATTCCGGTTCTTTGAACCTCTACCTTTAGGGGCATTTCCCTATTCTTAATAGGGGTCCAAATAGGCCATAGCTATTCCTTTAGGATTGAGCATATCGCCATTATTGTCACTACTTCCGGTTGAGGAGGCTTCTTCTAGAAGTTGTAATACTTCTTCTTCATTGGCGTCTTGGCTTTCCATATCCTGTAAAGCCTTCTTTAATTTTTCTTTGAGGGCCTTCTTACTGTGAGAGGCCGTGGTTGAGGAAGTTGTTGTTGATTTCTCCTTGTCTGGAGTTTTCGGTGCTACTGGCTTGGGAGTCCAACCTTTGACTTTTATCTCTTTGGATAAGTATTTGATACGGTGTTGTTCCCCTTTAGCGAAGTTCCAAGAAATAATATAAGAAACTCGCTTTTTGATAAAGAATTTACACATCTGAATGTGCTCGGGGAGGGTTGCACACCCTTCTTTAGTACAAAAATCCGTAAACCGGTTAATGAACTGTTGGGGACGAATTTCTTTCATTCCTCCAAAGTAGATCCACCATTCATAAAACAACCTAGGGATAATGGCATCTACCATTGCTGGACAGTATTTAAGAAACCAGGTGTGGCGTGGTCTGATATATAAGAAATTAAACCATGCCGACTTATAGTCGTACCAATTATAAGTTTGTGGCCTATGCGGCATAGATAGTGCAATTGGTGTGTGCAGGTGATCTGCAAACCAGTTGAAAGAAGTTAGTATCCTTTTAATAGTGAATCTTGAATAATCAATGTAATCCGGATTTCGTTCGCTCATAGAATGTTCGACTTCAATTGAGTCAGTGTCAACGAGGATGGCCTCATAATACCTTCTTGTTTTAATAGGATTTTCTGTATCCACAAAATTCTTGTCATTATAGACAGGCTTGATCAGCTGTTCTAATGGATATCCCTCATATGCTTTGTCCAAAGCAATGATTGGCATTACCTGGGTGGTAATAAATTTGAATTCTTCTCTGATTGGAAGGGTTTGTTTTGGAGTGACCGCCGAGGGATCTACGGCCTGTACAAAGGTCTTAGGAGCCTTCATTGCATAACTTTGTTTGGTTTGGACTGATGTACTAGATGATTTCCCTTTATCAAAAGGCTTATTTGTTTTCAAATCGACCAATTTACTTGGCATTGGTGGAGTGAGCTTTGGAAATTCTGCCAAAGCCGAGTATTTGTTTTGGAACGGTGTCTGAAGTTTCGTCTTTAATGTAGGCCTCTGAGGGACCGATGGTCTTAACGGGTTTGTTAATGCGGATGGAGGATCGAATGGTCTAGCCATCCTGGTTTGGTCTTGTCTGCTTTCTGCTGGGACTTTTCCCAGAGTGGAGGGTCTCATGTTGGCCCTGTAAAAATTCTCTTGTTAGAAAATCGGGTAGGGAATTATTTTCTCCTTTAATAAACTCAATTTGAAAATCAAAGCTAGATAGGAGAGCTTGCCATCTAGCAAATATTTGTTTTGAAACAAGATTTTTAACGTCTTTTTGCAA